>NC_138130.1:37838816-38356493 GCF_964188305.1 Podarcis bocagei
GTGCTTCGCAAAACGAATTTCCTATGGGCTTGCTTCGCAAGACGACAATCTCTTGCGAGTTCCTGCTGGGTTTTTTTCCTCCCCCCCCCTTTTTCTAAGCCGCTAAGCCACTTATCAGCTGATCCGATCAGCAGATAAGCCGCTAAAAGCCGCTAATAGCGCTAATCCGCTAATCCATCAATAGGCTTGCTTCGCAAGACGAAAAAACCGCTAGACGAAGAGAATCACAGAACGGATTCTTTTCGTCTTGCGAGGCACCACTGTATATTGTTTTCCATCTGTAGGAGCCCTGTTCAAAATATATTTCTTTCATAATGGCAAGTGAGCCTTAGTTGTGGTGTGTAGAACTTGAACAATATGGAAATATTCTCATACCCATATAGGTTTTGGAGTACACTGTTGTCAGCACTATGCTGATGACATGCAGTTCTACTCCTCCTTACATCTGCAGGTATAACAGTGGAAATGCTGGACCGTTGTCTTGCCTCGATGGTGGACTGGATGAGAGCCAACAAACTGAAGCTCAATCCAGATAGGACTGAGGCACTGTTAGTGGGTGGTTCCTGAGAACAGATGGATGTGAGGTTGCCTACTCTTGGTGGGGTTAAACTCCTTCTGAAGAAGCAGGTATTTAGCTTGGGGGTACTTCTGGACCCATGGCTGTCTTTTTTCACTACAGTGGTACCTCGCAAGACGAATGCCTCGCAAGACGGAAAACCCGCAAGACGAAAGGGTTTTCTGTTTTGGAGGCGCTTCGCAAGACGAATTTCCCTATGGGCTTGCTTCGCAAGAAGAAAGCCCATAGGGAAATCTCCGGGGACCTCTTTTAAATGCTGGTGGTGGGGAGCAAAGCCTTTCCCCCCCTCCGGCCTTCAGAAGAGGTCCAGGAAGGCCGGCGGGGGCCGAAAGGCTTTGCTCCCCACCGCCAGCATTTTAAAAGCAGTCTGGGATAGCAGGGAAGCGCTTCCCACTATCGCGGACGGCTTTTGAAGGCAGGCGGGGGGGAGCAAAGACTTTCGCCCCCCGTCCGCCTTCAGAAGAGGTCCAGGACAGGAGAAGTCCTCTGCTGTCCTGGGGTTTTTTAAAATGCTGGGGGGGGAGAAAAGCCCTTGTCCCCCCCCCCAGCCTTCAGAAGAGGTCGGGGGACAGACTGTCCCCGGACCTGGTCTGAAGGCGGTTTCCATAGGAACGCATTAATTGATTTTCAATGCATTCCTATGGGAAACCGTGCATCGCAAGACGAAAAACTCGCAAGAAGAAAAAACTTGTGGAACGAATTAATTTCGTCTTGCGAGGCACCACTGTACTTATTGGGACAAACTTAATAGACTCTGAGTATGCATTTCTAAGCATTATGGTAGGATTACACTTCGAGATCTACGGGTGTCAGGGACTGGCTTAATGAGGGAAAGGGACCTAAGGGGGAAGGGGACTTTAAACCAGGTTCAGACTGGTGGGACAGGAAGGAATCATCAGCAGAGTGTGAGGGTGAAGGGGAGAGACTTGAGGTAGCCACAGACGCTGACAGACAAGGAGCAGGGGAAAGCTAAATCACAGCTTTAAAAAAAATGCATGGAGGGAGATATAAATAAGGGGCAAGAGAGGATGGAAGTTTAGCTTCTGCAACTGATTTGCTTAGGTGATGGATGTGTTGTGAGCTGTCTCCTTGGTTACTGGGCAATACAGTTAATTACTATTAAGCCATGCCTGTTTCTGCTTACCGTGTCGAACCAACAGATGGAAGGGCTTTTTTGGCAGCCTGACAACGGGTGGCACTGTGGTCTAAACTACTGAGCTTCTTGTGCTTGCCGATCAGAAGGTTGGCAGTTCGAATCCATGCGATGAGGTGAACTCCCGTTGCTCTGTCCCAGCTTCTGTCAACCTAGCAATTCGAAAGCAGACCAGTGCAAGTAGGTATTGCTGCGGCAGGAAGGTAAATGCCATTTCCATGCACTCTGACTTCCGTCATGGTGTCCTGTTGCATGAGAAGCGGTTTAGTCATGCTGGCCATGCCCCAGAAAGCTGTTTGTGGACAAACACCAGCTCCCTTGGCCTGAAAAGTGAGATGAGCGCCAGACCCCATAGTTGCCTATGACTGGACTTAACCATCCAGGGGTTCTTTACCTTTTACCTACCTAACATATCCCACCTAAAAAAAATCACACTACAACTGGTGATGTGATTAGATGCATATATGATCAGTGGACTATGTACTGTACTTGGACTACCAGGCCTATGGCATAAATGAGTACATGAAAAAGTAATCAGATTACCCTTTCCTAGGCATTTGCTGCAATGTGCGCTGCACTTCACCAACATCTTAGCATATGCAAAAGGCCTCATTGTGAACTGGCCTCTAGGTAAAGGTAAAGGGACCCCTGACCATTAGGTCCAGTCGTGGCCGTCTGGGGTTGTGGCGCTCATCTTGCTTTATTGGCCGAGGGAGCCGGCGTACAGTTTCTGGGTCATGTGGCCAGCATGACTAAGCCACTTCTGGTGAACCAGAGCAGCACACGGAAACACCGTTTACCTTCCCACCAGAGTGGTACCTATTTATCTACTTGCACTTTGAGGTGCTTTCGAACTGCTAGGTTGCCAGGAGCAGGGACCGAGCAACGGGAGCTCACCCCATTGCGGGGATTCAAACTGCCGACCTTCTGATCAGCAAGTTCTAGGCTCTGTGGTTTAACCCACAGTGCCAAATGGCCTCTAGTTCACTCCAAAAAGGAATAATCAACCAAGTGATTAAAATGGTTGGTGTCTAAATGCTTTCTGCTCTGATGTGTCTTTTTAAATGAGATGATGGCTCCACACTACAAGATCGCAACTCTGCCATTGTCCCTCCCAACCTGCAAAATTTGCGTTGCTGCCCAGAATGGCAAATATTTGCAAACTCATCTGCTGGCAGAGCTGCACAGTTCAATTAGCAACACAGAAGCTCAAGCCACAGTCCTCAGAAGCATTAGGATTTACATGCTAACCCTCTGGCATAAATTTAACCCAGCACTTCTCCTCCCCTATGGAGTTGTTCAGCAGCTGCCATTAGAAATAACATTTGCGATACATTTAATCTATAAGCCATGCTGAAAAGACTATTTTATGGTCTTCTGTGCCTGGAGCGCTATTTCCCAATGATAAATAGAGCCTAGAAAGCAGAATAATTAGTGCATCATAATCTGACAGGAGGATTACTGCTGTGACCTGTAGGCATCAAGAGATTCACTGAAACATGTAGAATCGTTTTAATTCCTTTTTTCAAGTTCCACAGAAGAACTGGAAATGCCGGTTCAAGTGCTATTTATATTCCTGAAAGACACGAGTTCTAAATCTAGCTGTAAGAAGCCCACATATATATGCCTTCATTGTCAGAAAGCTCAGCCAAATCCTTGCTTGACTTTTCATACAGAGTCCCATGGAGCTTCACATCAATGGAACCCTATAGGAATAACGTGCACATTTATACAAATGTCTGATTGTCTGAATTATTTGAATACTTCCCTGCTGATTGGGGGGTGGGGTGGGCTTTTATTGTATTGATGAAGGCATGTGGGGCATTTGGAAACGTTATTAGATACCGTTGTGTTGTTGGAAATTTAGAAAACCTCTCAAAAATTTAAAATAATCTGCCTAAAGTCTTGTCTCTCAGTGGAGCTGGACTAGTCAAAATTGTGGAATTTGGAATGCTACCATGGAGAATAAATTAGCACTTCCCACTAATGTTTCTAAACAGGGACATTTCCTCTTCTAAAAAAAAACTGGTGCAGAAAAGAATATAAGGGGCTTCTTCTTCTTCTTCTTCTTCTTCTTCTTCTTCTTCTTATTATTATTATTATTATTATTATTATTATTATTATTAATTGAATTTATATACTGCCCTATACCCAGAGGTCTCTCTGAGCTCAGGCATGTCCCTGTATGTGCTTTGTTTCTGACTTTTGACTTACTCGTTGATTCTGACTCATGGGCTGCTTAAAAAAATAAAACAACAGCAACAGCAACAACACTTGTATGCCACTTCAAATTTCAACAGACATCTTGAAGCAATTTACATATCCTCCCATTCCATCCACAACAACAGTAACAATATGACAACTCCTGGTTCAAGCCTTCAGTCCTGACTTCTGGCATGATTGTCAACCAGGCATCAATCTGGATCTTGATTTCCAGCTTGCTTTCCCGCTAAGCCTGTCTTGTTCTTCCACATTCTGGCTTGTTCCTGGTTCCCATTTCTTGGCCTTCCTCAGACTGCTGCCCACACCCCATCCCTGATGTCATGAAACCAGCTCCACACAAATAAAATGTGGTATCTTGATTGATAGGTGGGCATAGAACTGCTTACTTGAGGGAGTTGAGAGGAGTGCTTTTCTATTTGCTTTTCTGTTTGGAACCATCTCTTTGACACATTGTAATTCATTTTTGTATATGAAGGCAGTTAAAGATACTGTACATAAAAATTGATTCAGCCATCATGAAGGCATCATTCAGAGACCATAAAAGATGATCATAATACTTCAGCAACTAAAACTCATCTCAACACATTAAAATACCACATTTCCATGGTTATATTTATAATGCATGAGAAGGTTAACTCTCAAACTAGTTTTTATTTCCACAACTTCAAGCTGAATGAGATCTCTTCCCAACAAATATCATATAAGCAATATTGAGAGTTCTCAGCTTGCTTTTTTTAAATGTTCTCACAAAAACACACCAAAAGAAGACTCAGGAAACACAACCATGGAGAAAAAAGGTTATTGTTTTTGGCATCCACTTGTTTCAGGAGACAATGGAAGAGTGTGCTTTTGGAGGTGAGGTCAAAGTGTTAGAAAGTTGCAGCAACTGCTGTGGCTGTAGAGAGGGATCTGGGATAGACATGTTTTGTTGCAGCTGGGGCAGATGAAGGTTGTGTTGCTGCAGATGCACCATAGCATTTCTTCTCTCTGTGCTCCTCTCACAGTCATTCCTCCTCTGGTCACTGCTATGGATACACAACAGATGTCAGACATCTTTGTAACTCTGCCAACAGGCATGGTGCCTAAAGCCAGCTCCCTGGAGACCACGCCCTTGAGGATCTTGCCATCTTCCATTCTGTGGGCATGACCAAGCCAGAGTAGATGTTGCTAAGACAGGAGTATGAACATGCTGGGAATGTGGGCTTGGGAGAACACAGCTTTGTTTGAAACTATGTCGTGCCATGTGATGCCCAAAGTCTCCCTGATGCAGAGCACATGGAATGTGTTGAGGCATCACTCCAGCGGTTGTAAGTTGCCCATGACTCCCTTCCATAAAACAGTGTTTTCAACATGCAAGCCTGGTAGACCTGCTGCTACAGTTATCATTCAGTACTTGTGAACATAATTCCCCACTGGCTTTAATGAAGGCCTCTTCTTATATATAAAGAATAGTTCAGTTCAGTTATTCACAGGCTTGAAGTTAAGCACAAAATTGGTGCAATATAAAAATCTACTTGCAGTAATTTATTTTATTCTTTTACTCCCAGTAAAATAAATTAAAGAGTTGGGGGTTTTTGTATAACCGGTTTTGTTTTAATTAAACTTGCATATAATCCTACATGCATATAATCCTATATTTTAGATATTTCAACTAGCAAAGCTATCTGCAATACCATCATAATGTCCTTCAATGCTGGTATAACTTTGCTCTGGTGCACCAATTTATTTACACTTCATCCTGAACACTCTGCAGCTAGAACAGGAAATCAAAAGAACAGGTTGGAGGTCACAACCCATTTCCACTGAGGCCAGCGAGATGGTGAAGTCAGATCCAACAGAACATTTTTCACTCTGGCAGTAGACTAAAGAACAACTTACATATTTAGGGCATCTTTATTAATCTGAAATATCCGCTATTTCTCCTTTTTCACTGGAAAGTGCTTCATTTTAAACTCCCAGAATCTGGTACATCCCTAATTAAGAAAAATTCTGCTATGAGGATTACTGATAATTCAGAGCACTCAAACACACTCACACATATATATTATCAGCAGATGCCTGTTTTCTGTTTTTACTAGCACACGTCTTTACTTTTCCTTTGAAAAAAGAACTCTGTGACTTTCTGTATTTTCAAGATATAGTTTCAAATTCTTCTGCTTGACAGAATTATTAAAGCCATTAATATTGTTAAAAGCAGCAGTGTGGAATAAATTATCTCCCTTATCTTTCACGAGCTAAAAATGGGCACATAGATTTGATTCCTCAAGGAATTAGATATATTTTCTATTATATTTTATTCTGCGAATAAATCCTGCACAAAAGCATAAGAGATTGAAGTACAATTTGTAGTTCAAACATAACCATTATTATACAGGGTGTGTGTGAAATGGGTTGGTTTGGCTGAGGTCTAGTTGGAAAAACTGGAGGCTGAATGCAGTTATCTTTCTTCCATATTCCCTAAGGCTGTGTCAGGGTTGGGCCATGTGTGCCAAGACCCAAGCTGGAGCACCGATTTTACAAAATTTGCTCTAGCTTTTTGTAAAAACCATGCCTTTTCATTTCTCACAAGGCAGTTTCCATTTCAAGAATGAGAGGGGTTTTTGTTTGTTGGTTTTAGAACAGGGAATGTTCTTGTTCAAATCATCAGTGGCAGCTGGTAACTCACCACCACCTTCCAACATCCACTCATTTGGTGGGTCCAGCTCGGCCTATGTAATACTTTTCCTGACTCTGGGTGGATTTAAGAGCACTACCATCCCTATAATGATTAAGGTAAGGTAAAGATAAAGGGACCCCTGACCATTAGGTCCACTCGTGGCAGACTCTGGGGTTGCGGCACTCATCTCGCTTTACTGGCCGAGGGAGCCGGCGTACAGCTTCCGGGTCATGTGGCCAGCATGACTAAGCCGCTTCTGGTGAAACCAGAGCAGCGCACGGAAACACTGTTTACCTTCCCGCCGGAGCAGTATCTATTTATCTACTTGCATTTTGATGTGCTTTCAAACTGCTAGGTTGGCAGGAGCGGGGACTGAGCAATGGGAGCTCACCCCATCGCGGGGATTCGAACCGCCGACCTTCTGATCAGCAAGTCCTAGGCTCTGTGGTTTAACCCACAGCGCCACCCATGTCCCTAATGCTTAAGGTAGTAAAACATAAAAAACAATTCTGAATTACATTTATATCCCACCTCTCCTCCAAGGTGGTATGCATGCTTCCCCTCCTCTCCATTTTATCCTCACAACAACTCTGTAGTGCAAAAGCTAGGCTGAGAGTGACTGACCCAGTGTGTTTCCTGACTGGGTGGGGAATTGAACTCTGGTCTCCCATGCTCTAGTCCAACGTTTGAACCACCACACCACACTGGCTGTGTCTACACTACCCATGTGCTCATTAAGCATCTACAGTTCTTATATTTCAACATCCCGAATACACACAAACATGGTTCTTGGAAACAAGGTGTAGGTGCTTCTCTTGCTTATGACTAAATAGGCAATTCCCCATTGATTTTTAAGCTACTGGAAATGTGATGTGTGTGCATATATCACTGGGTAACCTTTATACTGGGTCAGTATAAATACTGACAACTGGGAAACACTGGCTTGCAAGCTCTCCAGTTGGAGAACAGCCTTTACCAAAGGTGTCATGGGCTTTGAAGACACTCAAACTCAGGATGCAAAGGAGAAACATTCTAAGAAGAAGGCATGCTTGGCAAATCCACAGTGTGATCAACTCCTGCCCAGAAACCAATGTCCCCACTGTGGAAGGATGTGTGGATCCAGAACTGGCCTCCACAGTCACTTATGAACTCATTGTTAAAACCGTGTTTATGGAACACAATCTTACTCGGCTACAAGTAATAGCCAAAGAAGAAGAAGAAGGCATATATCTACACAGAAGTAAGTGTTATTGAATTCAATAGAACTTACTCCAAGATAAGTGGGTATAGGATTGTAACCTTGGTGAATACAACTGAATACAGCCCTCAGTCTCCCCTCCCCTCACTATAAAGAAAGTTGCCATGATGAATGCATACTATGGTAATTGCCAGTGGCCTGGGGACTTGTGGAGGAAAGGAGGAGATGCTAAAAACATCAACAAACAGATTTTCTTTTACAGCAACACACCAGTGGTTATGCGTAGCTCTAAGCTCCTAATAAGAATGCATAAGCATCCTACTGTTTGACCCCCAATGGTCTGTGGAGCCTTTGTGAGCATTCCAAATGAAGGCTTAGCAAGATCACACTGAGCGCTTGTAAAGCGGGCCATTGCTGGGGCCTTCCCATTTCCCCAAGGCTGAGAAACACACCTTGGGCAGGGTAAAGGAAGGCAAGAGGTGTATCCAAGTCTTTGATCTTTACTGCCACTGGGATGAAGATCCTCAGCAGAAAGCTGGCAACTATGCACATCATTTCTCCCAAGAAGGAGGCCCTCCAAGGGCCTTCTTCCTGGTAGAAATGACACATAGTCCAAGGGCAATGCAAAAAAATGGAACATTACTGGAAACCGCAGCATGCCCACTCTTTCCCTTCCTTTTTGGCTAAGTTCCTGGCCTTTGGAGCAGGGAAAGGGGGAGGCCAAGATTGCTCTCCAGACTTAAGTTTGCCTGCTTGTGATCCCTGAACAGTGTGCTCACTTTTGCTGGTACTTCTACTTCCCAGTATCTCTAGTATTCATAATGCATTAAATAGTATAAAAAGAATTTCTCTTTGATATATTATATAGTAAGACCATGTCTCCCCTTTGCTGCTGTTTTAACTGCACATTTCATTTTCATGGCCTTATACTATACTGTGCAACTGAGAGCATGATTTGGCCCAGTGAATTTATTATATTAGTGTAAAACTATTATTAACAGAGGGTCTTTTATTAATTCCCTCTGTAATCCACATTGTTCTCTAGAACAAGATGGGTCCTTACATGGTAGATGATTCAGGGAGCAGAAATATATCTGTGTGAATTTTAAATAAAGATTTTAATGCAAGGGTTTATTATGCATGATTTATTCAGCTCTGTTTTCATACATAAAATTAGCATGACTTTTTAAAGGGAGGGGGGTGTAAAAATGACAACTCCCAGTCTAATTTAAGGTCAACTCTTATGTTCTCAAATGGTTCGTTTGCTTTTGTCTCAGTGATATCTGAATTAGAATGAGTTCTGGTTGCAATGCACTGCCCTATGCCCAGTGTTGTTTTTTCCTGGGGGGGATGCAGGGGGATGCATACCCTAAACATTTTTTATGAATCTTTGTATTTTTGTCAATTTACTGTACCGGTATTTATTTTTCCCAATGTGTACTATAAAATGGTGATTTTCTTGAGTCAAAATGAGAGCATCCGAAACAGTTTTTAAGGGAAAAAGGCACTGTCTATGCCTATTTCTTGCAGAGTCATTATATGTGGAAATTTTGCCCAGTGCTGGTTTCAGAAATCTAAACTCCTGTAGGTCTACTTAGTGTTCCCTTTTCGGCCGGGGCTTTTCCCATGGCAAAATTCAGTGAGTGCCACAACAGAAGCAAGGATAAAAGACAGCCCGCAATAAAGTCAGGTTTCATTGCATATTAGCAGAAGGGGGTATCAGATAATATTCCATGCCATAGTTCCTTTATGATGATTCATGCTGCCTAGAGTGATTATAGATCAACGCAGTGTGTTCTCGTGCAATTTGTTCCAAGTGAATCAGCATGTATGAGCAAGCTCCAGGATATTCATTATAAGCTTCCCCCCCCCCCCAATATCCACAATCTTGAGCTTGCCTTTTTTCAGTCCAACAATCCCATTCCTTTCTGGACAATCTTTGAGAGCGGGCGGGGGGGCGGGGGACACATGTCAGTGTCGGGTGGGGCCAAAGACAAAAGTGGATGGAGCAATGAAGCTAAACTTCACTTTTGTACAATAGGCTAGTTTCTACAAACACACCCTGCTTTATCCTCCCTCCAGGCATTCTGAGAGTCTGAGGACACATTGCAGCCAGGCAAAAACATTTGAGGAGAGTTTGAAGCACCACCAACGTGGTGAGTGGCCTGGGGAGAATCCAAAGGGGTAGATAGAGAGTCCAGAGGGCTACAATTGGTTCTGGGACTGAGGTTCCCCAGCCCTGATTTAAAACATCAATCTTAAAGCAATACTTTTAACAATGAAATGGAGATTGGAGTAGTTCTCAGCTAGTAGCAACCAAGACCCATTTCCATTTTCGAATCCTATTTGTTCCCATTTCTGTGGCACTGTTTTCCCACTTCCAGATTGATCATGTATGCTCCAAAGTAAGTCCCACTTATCTTAATTGAACTTTCTTCTGAATAGACATGGATAGGGCTGGAGACTCCTGCACAGCTATGGAAGCAATCTTGAGTGCATATGATCTTCGGCAAAGTTAAGCAATTTCAAGTCCCATTGATTTTAGTAGAGAGAGTTAAGCATGTGCTTAAAGCTCTTCAATTAAAATCAATGGGACTTCAAAGTGATTGATTTTGCCTGGAAAAAGCCCAGTATTAGCCACCTGTGATTCTCCTTTGTAGTGGAAAGCTCTCTGCTTTCTCGCATTTGTTTCAAAACACAATGTAATGTTCCCGAACTTTGAGATTCCACGTTATCAGGAGTGGTGCATTCACCTCCATCCCCTTTCTAGTTATGTAACTGTAAACAGAATGCCAACTCATGTAACAAAAGAAGGTGGCGGAAGGGTTGGGCATCCACAGATTGGTACAACAAAGCAGGGGAATTCAGCCGTCAAAGAAGAAAAGGACCAATCAATGAAGTAATGTCCTGTCTTCTTTTACAGTTTATCATCCTGGGCGTGCGCATTAAATATAAATTATTTTGGCATAGCGAACTGCAGGTTCCTAGTTTTGCAGATCCTCCCCCCCCCCCGAAAAAGGAAGAGCCTTATCCAGGCATTGTTCCCCGAAAATGAGTACCATCACATGGAGGGGTGAACTCTGTGCCCCCACAGCCCTCTACCCATTGAGAGTGAATGCTTGCCCTGGAGATGTTGCTGTACCCATGTAGGCTTCACTGCATGATTTAGAAACAGCCTACACATGTAGAAAATAAGTCCAGTCCTCAACATGCAGAATACAATGGGGGGAGGAACTGCAATGCCACTGAGTGTTGGGGCCAGGGAGCATGTCTCCAGCATGCAGTGGTAACTATGTGACAGGGAATGCCTGAAGAGGGCTACGGTTTTGGTTCCAAGCGCAACCTTTCTGACAAGGATCATATCTGCTGTTTTGCTACATCTAATCTCCATGTAATACACATCACTGCTAGCTCAGATTCTTGTTCTCTGTTGTCTGCACTGTTGCTATTGTTGTGCATGCTACGAGTAAGGAAACAGAAGCATGTTTGAGGTTATTTCATTGGTTGTGTGTGGTCTGGGTGCTTTTTAGTTAGGGGGCTGAATCTTCTGTTGTTGTTTTTTATTCCTAAATTTGTCTACTGCCTGAAGAGCTCTGTGAAACCTGAAAACTTCCATTTTCTTTCATTCTTCACTATCAACAAGTGGGGAGAATAGGCTAAGTGTGAGCTGATAAATTTCAGTGCATAGATTCTTCCAGGCATGCAAAACCATAGAATAAATAAGGGGAAAGTTTACATTGTTCTTGCTAACCCAGATTGCTTTCATTTTAAATTGGGCTTTAAAATTCAACCTCTCTTCTTTGCACCAAATTTCCATATAAAATGATATTCAGGTATCCCATTTTCTTCTTACAGCATTTATTATTGCTCCAATAGCAGGATTAACTCAAGCTACATGTCTGGTGGCTTTATTTAACTCCTTGCCTTATTTATGGCTGCTCAAATAAAAAACCCATGTGCATTGCAAGGGGAAGCACATCAGCCCCAGCCTCTATTACTGTACATTAGCTGTGCCCCTATTACAAGCAGGTATGTGTTCAGCAAGCATGAGGAGAGTCCCTTTGCTCATACCAACATATATAGATAGAGACCTCTTCCTCATGAACGGGATCCAGATTGGCCCAGGATTCTCTTCATGCGAAAGAGCTCTACATGTGTACATCAGCATGCATGCAGTATGTTCATGGGGTCCCTTATCACACTAGTCACATAATAATAGTAATAGTAATAGTAATAATAATAATAATAATAATAATAATAATAATAATAATAATAATAATAATAATTTATACCCCGCCCATCTGGCTGGGTTTCCGCACTCTGGACGGCTTCCAGCAAAACACTAAAATACAATAACCTATTAAATATTAAAAGCTTCCCTAAACAGGGCTGCCTTTAGATGTCTTCTAAAAGTTTGGTAGTTATTTTTCTCTTTGACATCTGGTGGGAGGACGTTCCACAGGGCAGGTGCCACTACCGAGAAGACCCTCTGCCTGGTTCCCTGTAACTTGGCTTCTCACAGCGAGGGAACCGCCAGAAGGCCCTTGGCACTGGACCTCAGTGTCTGGGCAGAACGATGGAAGTGGAGATGCTCCTTCAGGTATACAGGGCTGAGGCCGTTTAGGGCTTTAAAGGTCAGCACCAACACTTTGAATTGTGCTTGGAAACGTACTGGGAGCCAGTGTAGGTCTTTCAAGACCGGTGTTATATGGTCTCGGCGGCTGCTCCCAGTCACCAGTCTAGCTGCTGCGTTCTGGATTAGTTGTAGTTTCCGGGTCACAATCAAAGGTAGCCCCACATAGAGCGCATTGCAGTAGTCCAAGCAAGAGATAACTAGAGCATGCACCACTAGTCAAATTTACAATTGGTGGGTGACAGGGTCAATGGACATGCCACCAGCAGGGGATGGAGGCTTGCTCACATAGTCCCACAGCCCCCATACACATTCTTGAAATGTATGAAGGGGTTAATCTGAACCCCCTTTTTGTGAGATTTTAAAATCATAGGTTGATAGCAAGAATCTGGATCCAGTGGGGGGATTTTTATCAAGACTATTGCATGGTGAGAAGAATTAACCCCATCCCACTTCTCTCACACATCATACATTTAATATACGTTGTAGTTTGGCCCACAACACAGTGCTGCCCAGTACACACTGGGAATTGTAGGGCAGAAGAGAGGGAGGTCAAAAGTGCGGGGTGCCAGAGCTAGTGACAGAAATGCTCAAATAATTCTCATTTTGACCCCATTCTCCTCCCTGTAGAGTCGTACGGTGGCAACACTAATGCTAAGAAGGAGGAAGGTGACAGCCATTCCACCCCCAGGACTGGATGAAAGTAAGAATGAAGAGAAGTGGGAGGGTGGCTGAGGTTGGTGTTCTATTCAACTTAATGGTTCGGTTTCCAGTGTCTTAGAGGAGGCCAGACACAAGGAATAGGGAGAAATGTTGGGCAAGGCCAACTTTGACACCCTCCCCACAGCCCTCGCAGTGCCGGCTTAAGCCTTGTAAAAAAGTTGTTGAGCTTTGGGGAGGAGGTGCAAGGCTTTGACAGGGTCCTGGAGCCCTCCCTACTCCTTCTCAAAGCTTGGTACGCTCTTGCCCAGCTTTGGGAAGCAGAGAGGAGGACTTTAGCACCCTGTCAGAGCCCTCATGTCTCCTTCCAGAAGCCAGGCAAATACATACTGGGCTTTGAGAAGGTGCCTCCATAGCTGCTCACCCACTGCTGCTACACCACTCGCACTGCCCTAAATCTGCCACTGACAAGGACTTGTGTGGTTAAGGATAGAAAGTTTCCTATACTGTCTTATATGAGCTTATTACTCTTGCTTCTGTCCATAATATTTTAAATATTTATTAAATATTAAATATGAATGTAAAATATTTTCAAAAGCTTCTGAAAATACATTCTACATTTAGACCTTTCATTTCTCCATTCAAATAAACAAACAAGGCTGTCCTTAAAAAGATAGGTGTTGTACCAAACAGAATGTTTTTTAAAACAGAAAGGCAAATAAATCCTAGAGAAATGCGCCAAACCGCTTTCGGATTAAAAACAGAAGCTCTCTTAAAATGAAAACATTTCCGTACTTCACGGATTTCTACCACTTTTGTTTCTAAAGGTAATGATATAATTATTTGCCTGCCTTGATTTGCTCTTTATATCCTCTATGTTCCCTTGAATGCCTGCTTTACGAGAGTGAGTTTTCATGTATCTGAGTAAGATTAGGCACAGATCTCATAAGTACATCACCATGACAACGGACTACAAAGGAAGCAAGGTTCAGGGAAGGCATCTCTGAAAAGGATTCACATATTAACCTCTCTTCAGCTAAGGAGAAACAGAGTTGCTCTGTGCATTCCGTATACAGATACGAACAGCCTGCGATATACTTGTGCTCTCCATTCCACATGCATTTTTCTTCCTGTAGGCTTTTTCTGTATTCTGCAGGCTTCACTGAGGTAGCTTTAGGACAGTTATAATATTCAGTTAGGGAAGCCACAGCTACATGCCTCAGGTTTTTATTGAGACCATTATATTAGGCCTACTTTGGTGAGTAATGCCAAATGCTTTACTTACCATTATCTCTCCTGTACAGGAAAAGAAAAATGAAAACTAATAGACTGCCAAAGATGACCTGGGGGTACCCTTTCAACATAAAAGTTCCAAACCTCTAAAAGCCTGATAAGCTTAAGCGTTTTCTCCCTCTTAGAAGTCAGGACACGTGTCATATGTTACAATGGGAAACTGAAAATCATCTGTCCCTTTGCAGGAAAATTCATATTTCTAGCCTCATGGCTACTGTTCAGATATTAAATCAGTGCAGCTTTTTTTTTAAAAAAAAAAAAAAGAAAGGTTTTATTGGCTGAAGAATACACAGAGTCTCGGGGAAGATATTGACATGAGCAGCATTTCCATACTAGATGCAAGGCAGGCAGAGGAAGAGGGATCATCTGTTAAACCACTCTGGAAATTTTAGCTCTCAGGTGAATATGCGTCTCCCAACAACTCAGCACCCTTAGCAAACTACTGTTCCCAGAATTTTGGGTTTGGGGTTTTGACAGTTTTGGTTTTGACTGTTCAAAATGGCACATTACTGTTTTATAGAGCAAATGGGTCTTATGCCCATAGCCTTTTGTTCTACCAAGAGGCATTCAAGACAAGTTGGGGCCAGCCATCATTGTTTATGTGCCTGGCCTATTGACATATAAGTAAGAGATGAGAAGATAACATCTAGTTTGGCCCAAATATATTTTCCGGGGAGACACATAATTGTGAAACAAAAGAAGGCAAATTACTGATAGGACCACACAAGCACATTCCTGCCATAGCAATCAGTTGGGCAGCTTAGTATGAAGAAACAGACTGTTCTTAAGCCTTCCCAAGATAATTTTTTGTTAGGTTCAAAGCAAAAATCAAACCCATCCAATATACTATTTGCACCACAGATCATTCCTAACCCCACTGGCCCACTGACTGCATTCCAAAATCTCTTTAATCCTTGAAAGTTATATTTCACCCATGACATGTCATGAAAATAATTAGAGAAAAGTGATTGTTTTCTTTATTACAATCAAGAAACCCAAAATAAAGTTGCAATTAAAGAATTACGCTATCCCCAGTGAAACGCTACAATTCCGCCTTAAAGGATTCCTGCCAAAAAAATGTTATACACGCCAATATATATTTATAGGTGTTTGCCAATGACTTTTTCCTCCTCACTGCAAGCCTGCTTCATTAATTTATTGGATGAGAAATAAATATTTGATGTGCAATTAACTGGAGATTAGTATGGAACTTTCCCACAGAAACAGATGTTCGGTGCTTTCCATGGCTGAAAAGCATTTTACAATGAAGAAAAATATAATGATATTGTGTCACTTCTGGGCAGGGGAAATTGTTCAAAACATTCAATTAGTGAATAAAATGGCTGCTCATTTAATACTTTGGAGGTTGATTAATTGCTGCTATAGAGGAAAGACACCAGTTGCCATGTGTTCACATAAAATGGGTGCCAAGTGCCCATCTACTGGAAATTATATTGAGGTGTCCGCCAGCTTAGACAACACCACTTTAAAGCCCAGTTCATAGCTTGAGTGGCATGGTAGCTGCCAGAAAAATGAACTCTATGAGCACTGCATTTGTGAGAAGCTGCTCCCTAGCAGGGCTGACCATATCATTCTGCAAAGTGAGGTGGCTGCCTCAATGACAGATACTGAAGAGCAGGGAGCACTGGTGAGATGTTGAAGGGCAGAGCTCTGTGAGCCCAATGGCCTCCCTTACTCTCTCTCTCTGTGCTAGTGTGTTGCTTTCAGGTGCAGTGAAGGATGCTGTCATGCCATTAACAGTCATAAAGTAAAATTCTACTGGTTTTCTTCTGTCTGTGGAATTGAAGAGGGCATTTCGTCTGCCTCTGGCCCAAAATGTCTTCTTGTTGTTGTTTAGTTGATTAGTCATGTCCGACTCTTTGTGACCCCATGGACCAGAGCACGCCAGGCACTCCTGTCTTCCACTGCCTCCCGGAGTTTCATCAAATTCATGTTGGTCGCTTCTATAACACTCTCCAACCATCTTGTCCTCTATCATCCCCTTCTCCTTGTGCCCTCAATCTTACCCAACGCCAGAGGGTTTTTTTCCCAGAGAGGCTTTTCTTCTCATGAGGTGGCCAAAGTATTGGAGCCTCAGCTTCAGGATCTGTCCTTCTAGTGAGCAAAATGTCTTAGCCCAGTCTTAATTCCAACAAGGACCACAGATTTGTCCAGTTAAATATATTTAGTGCTACAGCACATGATTTAAATGCTAAAGGTCCCATGTTAAGCCCCAGTATCTCCAGGCAGGGCCGGAATAGACTCCTGCGGGAAATCTTGGAAAGCAAGATGGATCTCCATTCTGACGCAATATAATATAGCTTTCTATGTCCCTACACTCTTTGTATCTGTGCTGGATTATAATATCAATTATATAATGATTTGTAAAAGTTTTCATTGGCTGACACATCTACTGGATATCTTGGCTCTTCTATACATAAGAAAAAAATCCATTGGCTATTAACACCCTTCTGGAATTTCCTTTGCGATGCTCAGTGCTAGTTTTCTAGAAAAAGGGGTGCTGGAACTCACCATGGATGTCACCCTTGTTCTCTTATAATGGTGCCCACCTGAGAGGTGCCAGAACTGAGTTCCTATGAGATACCCCTGAAAAAAAAGCCCTGGTGATGCTAAGGAAAACCAAGAGGAAAGCACTGGATTATTTGACACGGCATATCCCAACAGCATTCACAACTCTATCATTTAAAAGCCATATGCTCAATGACAATCACAATTTGGGCGAGGAAGTAGTCACTCGCAATGAATGATTTTGATCTGCATCATAAGACAGCATCTTACAGAATGAACAGAAAACCTAAATGATCTTCATTGTGTGTCAACGAGAGCATAGTAGCCAAGGCAGATGTTGTTCTGACCTCTATTTACTGGAATCTGACAGCTAGTTTAGGCACCATCTGCCACCCTTTGGGGATATTCACTTGGGAGTATTAAACTGCTGATGCATCATTATGCCAGGTGTCATCACTGGTCAGGTGCATCATTTTGGGTGCAATGAATGGAAATCTCCTTTTCATTCACTATTGCAGAAGACCTTGCATTTCACCGGGCTACTCCTCATTAACTCAAGAAACCGGAGACTTTTCTAAAGGTAGAAGTGGGGGGGGCAAAGAAATAAATCTCTATACTGCTTACTGTATGTTCAAGTCATCTGTTGCCACATTAAGACATGTGGTCTGAAGATACATACAGAAACCAGAACTGAGAAAACCAAAAAGCTACGCCTGTGTAGAAGTCTAAGATGGTCCTTTGGATTAGATTATTAAAGAGGTATTTTATTATAAAATATACATTAAAAAACCTCTGTTTTCTGAGAAAACAACTTATCCTATGATGCAAAACAAAGACCACTGGTTTGTCAATGAAAATAATCCCCTTGGGGTTAAATAAAGTACCAAATAGTCACTAGGCCAACATATTACTCTAACATGTCCATCTTTTGATGCTGCATTGGGAACCCTTTGAGGAATGACAATACAAAGGTGTCTCTGCCACACAGACTACAATAGAAAATATGGGTGAAGAAGAGATAGTAGATAAAGTAACAGTATCAGCAAAAGGTAAACAAAATGAATTGTGATACCAGGGAAATGAAAGTTTGAAGCAAAGGAAGAGTATAGGTTGCTATTCATTTTCTTGGTCATGAACAGCTCCTTAAGAGCAGGCGCACCCAGAAGAGGTCCAGATTTCCATGGCTGCACCTGGGCAGCATCATGGATTCAGCTGACAATATATCATACCTGCACAAAATAACAGGATGAATCACACATTACCCACCGTAGTATTACACCTTCCTCCATTGCATCTTTGAATTCTGCTCAGGCGATATTTGAATCCAGTTCTAGGTCACTGCAGTTCTGAAGCAGTCGTTGGAGATAATTTTAAACCTTGAATTGCTGCAATAAATACTCCTTTGTTAGTGGTGTAGGTTTCATTTGCATTTAAACATTTAAAACCACACTCTCATGCAATCCAGCTCAGCTTTTGCATTGCTGAAGGACTCTGGTAACAAATTCACATGAGTCTGGTGCGCTTGAAACAGAATTAATTTAGTGACGGCGAAAGAACCAATGCATTACTCCTGTGACTAAACAATTGCAACAAGTTTGCTGTTTACATGGGCTTATATACACTCAAGGAAAAAGAGAGAGCCAAGCTATTTGCAATTTACTTAATTCTGACACACATGTTAAAGAATCTGAATTACATTCGCTTCTGGACCATCTGTTTCTTAGCTTCCTCTTGGCTTCCTTACATAGAGAGAAACTAGATATTCAACTGGTACTCCTGAACATCTGTGATTTTGTAGCTGAGGACATATTTATAGAGTTGAATGCATGAAAGGATGATACTAGTTTTCTAGGCCTCATTTATGTTAAGCTGAATTTAGTGCAGAAGAAAGGTGATAGGTTAACACCACTAAAGCTATGCCGCCGCCCCCCCCCCCATTTCCCCCAGTCATGGCAGGAGCAGGGAAAGAACCCTATTTAAAACACCAAGATTCCTCCTTCTAAATCTCATCCCTTTCCCCCACTTTTCATCAAGTGAATCACTGTTTTTGTTTATGAATCAGTCACAAGTTATTGTAACAATTTTTAGAAATTGGGCCAGTACTTGAAATGTTATGTTGATTGAAAGAATTATAGAGCCTTGGAGACACACATAAGGGTTTTTAGATGCAATTTAATTTGTATTTTATTTTTTTTAAAAAATGTTTCATCTGTTCCTCTTTTAATAGAAAGAATGAAGATGTTCTTCATCAGCTTGCCTGTGGTGAAAAGAGAAATGGCCTGTGTGTGCGAGAAGAAGCCTTAGGCTAACAGAGAAATATGGTTATTTTCATAAGGGATAGGAAAGAGAAATCTCCAAGATGAGGAAAAAATGATGTTGACTGTTATTCTGTCTCCTTTATTGGGCAATTCAAAATTCATATGATAAATTATCCAGCTTGATAAGCCTGTGTTAAGTTATTCAAGATAAGTTAAGTTACAGCTGCATATTTAGAAATATTTTTCCAATTTTCTCTAATTCTGTGCAGAGTGATGGACAAGCACACACACAGAGGCACTTAATATGCTTTTGCTTCTCAAACACTTGATTTGTGTATTTTTTTATTTCTTGCTGTATATTAATTAATCTTACGCTTCCACAAATACAGAACAATTTATGAAGGATGCAAACAATGAGATTTTCCTAAGGACTTTAATGCAGGCAGAGATGAATTGGGCCTCAGATGAGATCAGAGACCCTCTGCATCACCCTACTAATTAGATTGCTATTACTTTACATCTGCTACTGTCATTTTAAATGTTACTGATGCTTTAAAACTGATCTTGTTGCTTCAATTAAGGTGGCTATTTACTAGCCCTACTTCTCACCTTTGCACAAATCTTTCACTTTCAAGACACACTTAAACAAAGCAGCCATACTGGATTCCTAGCATCTTGGGGAGAAGGATTCTAGGCTATATAGCTCTCTGATTAGTATATGGAGGTGAGATGGTGCCTCCTCTTAACTACAGTGGTAACTTGGGTTAAGTACTTAATTCGTTCCGGAGGTCCGTTCTTAACCTGAAACTGTTCTTAACTTGAAGCACCACTTTAGCTAATGGGGCCTCCTGCTGCTGCTGCACCGCCAGAGCACAATTTCTGTTCTCATCCTGAAGCAAAGTTCTTAACCTGAAGCACTATTTCTGGGTTAGTGGAGTCTGTAACCTGAAGCGTATGTAACCTGAAGCGTATGTAACCCGAGGTACCACTGTACTGGGTTTTTTGGGGGGGGGGTTGTTTTGTTTTTTTTGCTTTTTCTAAGGCTCTGTTACTTGGATACTTAAGCAAGTTAAACAGGGAAAAAAGGTTTTAATTTACAGAACAAAGTTGGTAAAACAAAAGATGTGTCAGGAGATGGAAAACTTGCAAGAAACTGTGTGTGTATGTGTGTAAATAATATGTATACACACACAATTTAGTGGATGTTACAGATATCAGACCAGGGGATCACCACACCCCTCCAACTGGTTTGGGATTCTTCTTTTTGTTCCATCCCCTCCTTACTGAAATGAGACCCAAGTAGAGTGTTACCAAAGAATTCTACCTCTCCTGTCTCCAATTTAGCTTTCCAGTTTTTCTCTTGTCTGTATACAGTGGTAGCTTGGTTTATGAACTTAATCCGTTCTGGAAGTCCGTTCTTAAACCAAAGTGTTCTTAAACCAAGGCATGATTTCCCATAGCAGTGGGGGACTCAATTTACAAATGGAACACACTCAACAGGAAGTGGAACATGTTCCGCTTCCAAGGCAAAGTTCACAAACCAAAACACCTACTTCCAGGTTTGCAACATTCTTAATCCAAGTTGTTCATAAACTAAGCTGTTCTTAAACCAAGGTACCACTGTACTCCCCATGGTGGCATACAAATGGGGGTGTGGTGGGTGCGGGTCACCCAGGGTGTCATCACTGAGGGGGCGTGACCACAGGGCCTAGCCTGCAGTGCGCCCGAGCCGCACATCTTTCCTGGGGAGTGATGTGGTGGCTTGGGCACCTGCAGGCTCCGCATTGCCTAAAACAGCATTGTGGGGCTTGCGGACTCCATGGGGGTCCACACAGTGTGTCTTCCCCTCTTGCCCTGCCTCGTGGGTGGCTTGCCCCACTCCCGGGTTCAGGGTATTTACGCCACCCAGGGCACCCGAACTCACTCTGGGAGGAAGACCTTTCATTGCCTACAGACAGCCACCCAATCTTAAACAACTCCTAACCCACAATAATACTACAACCAGACTTAACACGGACACTGGCACCAGAGCCTGCAATAAACCCAGATGCCAACTTTGCTGCCACATATACCCGGACAACACCATTACTGGCCCCAACAACATCACACATACCATCTCGGGACTATTCAATTGCTCATCGTCTAACATTGTGTATGCCATCAAATGCCAACAGTGTCCTTCAGCTCTCTATATTGGACAAACAGGCCAAACCTTACGCCAAAGAATAAACGGACATAAATCTGACATCAAGAATCACAAAACAGAGAAACCAGTAGGAGAACACTTCAATCTCCCAGGACATTCTATGCAAGATCTCAAAGTAGCTGTTTTACTACAAAGGAATTTCAGAAATAGACTGGAAAGAGAAGCTGCTGAATTGCAACTCATTACCAAACTTAAAACCATGGAGAGACCTGGTTTGAACAAAGACATTGGATTCTTATCCCATTATACATGACTAAGCCATTTCTCACCTTCTCACCCCTTGCCTTTTCCTGTAAGACCTATTACAGTCGTTAAGAGTCGTCAACAGGCTCATCTCAGCTATCTGCCAATCTCCCATTCCCACCACCCTTCTGAGTAATACCCCTCCCCACCTTCTCACTATATAGAAGGATCTGGCAACTTCTGTTTCAGTGTATCTGAAGAAGTGTGCATGCACACGAAAGCTCATACCAAGAACTAACTTAGTTGGTCTTTAAGGTGCTACTGGAAGGAATTTTTTTATTTTCACTCTCAAAAGACACTAATCACTGTCTTTCAAACTAAGCTCAGAGACTTCCTTCTCTGGCTACAGATATTTTCCTCAAAGTGGATCTTATGCACAGCACTCAGGAGCTATATCCCTATCCAGCTGAACACAAAGAACCTGCCATATGTCCAGATTTTCCTGGATATTACTGGAATTTCAAAGGTGGAATTGATGACCGGGGGGGGGGGGAGGATTTCAGAAAGGCGGTGCTTTGTCCTGGATCTTAGGCAGGTCAATCAAAAAATCGTGGTTCAACAACTTTGTCTTTAAAAAGCTCAAACAATTTTGGAAATATGGCAACCCTAACCTAGACTCTCCACTGCTTTTCTTTTCACTCCCAAAGTGCTGTCTCCACCCACTCTATCTAATCTGAGTGAGCTTTCCAGCTCAGCACTTTGCAACCTCTTCTACTCTGGTGGAATCCCATTGCACCGCATCATCAGACTCTGGTCTTTCTGAGTTTTCTGTCAAAGCAGGCTAGTATATGCAGGCTAGTATATGCAATAAATCTCTCTCTCTCTCTCTCTCTCTCTCTCTCTCTCTCTCTCTCTCTCTCTCTGTGTGTGTGTGTGTGTGTGAAGGAGTATTCAGACACACTATACCTCCGCCCCATCTGTAGACTGAACAACACAGTCCAGGAAAATCCTATTTTTCTACTGCAGGTGTAAGTTAGCCATTAGGCCCTAAAGATTCATACTACAGTGTATATCTGCAGCACTGACATAATTTTCATACAAAGCAACAAGTAACAACACTGTTAGCCTTTTGCACAGGAATAACTCCATCTGAAGGTTGTGTTTCATGTCAAAGCTAATATTGAGATTGAGGCTGGAGTAATTTCAGCGGCATTTCATTCAAATCCATCCTTGAACTTTAAATGGACCTCAACTCTCTAGTTGGTTCCTAGGTTGTGAATCATTTGTGCTTGGCTTCAGTTGACTGACAATAGCTTAAGTACATCTGGCATGAAGGAAAATTATTTGCCAGTTTTGCTTTATAGCTATATACTCACAAACTGAGGGAGGTTAATTTTGTTCTGCAAGACGCTCATTAATATTCCAAGTGTCTCATCCACAAATTTGACAAGACAAACATGGCTGGTCACCTACTATGCTACATGAAAGAGGCCTTCTGGAAGCTTGGGGAAGGAACCTTACTGTGAGTTCTGAAGCTTCTGACAACAGAAAATGGTGACAGAAAATATATTTTGCACTTCAAAGCAGGAAGGTTCAACCTGACAGGAGATAGTGAGGAGGCCTGAAACTTGGCCAGAAAGCTTTCAATTTGCCTGACACTTCTCCTCATAAGCGGTATATGTCATTTACCTCATTACTGTTTTTGCTTTTCTTTTTAAAGATTTTGTTTGCATGTGAGGCCAACATCTTGCTGAGTCAGACTCAGATATGTTTATGCAAAATGCATCTTCCTCCAGGACAAGAAATCATGCTGGCAACAAGTAACATTCTTCCTTGATTAATGACTGGAAGATGAAAGGTGACACACAGGGTTTTAAATGCTCATCAAAGAAAGGGATGTAAAATCAAATATTTATTCATCCTGCTTAATTATTATTTTTAAAGCAGAGCTTCCTTAAAAACCTATGAGCTTCCTGTGACTCAGAAACTGCACATGGTTTCCAAGATTGTTCTGGTCTCTGAACAAGCAAGTGGAAGGTAACTAGCCAGGAAATGCATTAGGAGATCATACATGAGAGATGGCCATCAAACCTCTGCTGAAAATCTCCATTAAGGAGAATCTACCACCTACTGAGGAAGTCCATTCCACTGTCAAACAGCTCTTACTGTCAGAAAGTTATTCCTGATGTTTAGTCAAAATCTCCTTTCTTTTAACTTGAATCCAATGGTTTGGGCCATGGCCTCCAGAGCAGGAGAAAGCAATTTGTTCCGTCCTCCATGTAACAGTCCTTTAGATATTTAGTTGTATTGGCTGCAATTGTGTAAGCCAATTTATTAGCAATCTCCACTGCTTCCTGCTGCCACTCATTGGTGTCTACCTCCTGGTAAGCTTTGTAGGGCACACCAGGGTAGGCAGGCAATCGCTGGAGGACACCAGACCCAGATCCTTTCAAACATGGCACTTAATTGTCTAAAACAGTAGCACCTATGGATCAGTCTCTCCAACTGCTTTGTTCATTTATAGGAATTTGAATGTCTTATAAAGAATAAGACAGTAAAATTGAAATGGGTCAGGTAGAGATGCTTTTTGAAAAAATTGGTTTTTTTAAATTCTTCATTTTTTGCAAGATTGCAGATTCAGAGTCAACAAAAATGTTCACACAATTTATCTTCCAATAAGGTTGCATGAACACATCCCCCGAATGGGCCTAAAAGCACATGATTCATGGAAAAAATAGATTGTGATTTGGCTGTTTATTCAGGGAATATGCTTTTCTATACATTTGATCCAGGCCTATTTGCACATTGAGGGGGGGGAATATCTATGCAATTTAATTTCCCAGTAAAAGTGTCAGGATTTCAGCAAAACCAGCTAGAGGAAACAAATTAAGAACATGTTTTTGTTTTCTATTTTTCCACCATAACTATATTCTCCCTACTCTGGCAAACAATAGACATTAGAGAGCCTGCAATTCGAGAGCAAGAAATTACTTGCCGTATTTTAGTTTAACTATCTGATTTATTGCCAAAATGATGCATAAATGCAACATTATGCTTTGTACAAAAGCTAAATTTGATGCTCCAATTGACTGCCAATCTTGAATGAGTTCAAAACGTTTCATCCAAGCTGCCACTAGATTTGCTTGTCGTCTCTTTGGATTTTGACCTGTCTCATCAAATAGAGCAAGACTGATCTCACACATGTCACTTACATTGTTGTTGTTGTTTAAATATTTTTTATTAAAGATTTCTTGGTTACAAATATGTGCAATCTCTCTTTTTCCAAGTTACATTTTCTACAGATCAATTTCATTTGTTGAGACATTAGTGTTACATTAGGAAGAAAAGGGGGAAACATGTGGAGCCACAATCTCATGGCTGGTGTGCATGTGTGAAAGACAGTGGTTTTAAATGTGCTTCCATCAGTTATTTAAACTGATTCACAGATGTTTTACAATCACATTTCAACTGATTTGTCACTGGGAACAAGGCATAGATGTTCTTCTGTAAATGCATCTGCAATTCTCCATCTTCTCTATAAGTTGTGTGCATTTTTACAAATTTTGTTTGCTCCTCATTCTTGTCACAAACAAACTGGAATTTCAAGAGTTCTTCCTGATATCTCAAAATACTTCAGTGAGAAAGAGGTGGCAGCATTGTTCTGATTATGAAATAAACAAGTCATCTATTTCACAAGTGGAGAAATACCCCCATCCACCTCTTAGCTCTTAGGAACCACAGCAAGCTGAGAAACAATATTCTTTTCATGAAGTAGTTAGGAAAATCCGTCCTCTTGTTTTCATTTCTAAAACTGTTGTTAAGTGGAGAAACATGGTTTCTTTGTGAAACGGACTGAAATTCTGTTCAGTTACTGAACAAAAAAATGGGGTTCATTACACTAAGAGGTTTCATTACATGAAAAGGTTTTTGCATGTCATGGGCAATTCCATTTATAGACAAGTTGTGAATGTCTTCTCCCTTACCAGCTAAAGAGGCGGTAAGCGTATGGAGCCAAAGAGATAAGAGAATATACAACCTTTGGAAGACAACTGAAGCCAGCCCTGTATAGGGAAGTTTTTAAATGTTTAATGTTTTATTATGTTTTCATATATGCTGGAAGCCACCCAAATTGGCTGGGGCATCCCAATCAGCTGGGCAGGGTCTAAATATGGTGATGGTGATGGGGATGGGGATGAGGATGAGGATGAGGATGATAGAATAGGACATCCCTATTTTCATCACAGAAATGTTGGAGGGTATGTTACTTTCAGGTAAACATGTACAAATTGCATGCACAAAGTTAATTAGCACCCTGCTTGTGAGCTCCTGAAAAGGGGCATCTGGTTGGTTATTGTGTGAAACTGGACAAAAACAGGCATTTGGTCTGATCCAGCAGGACTTTTCTTGTGATTACTTAAAATGCAGCTGCAATTCAAAGAGGTGGCTGAAAGCACTGGAATTTTTCAGCCTAGAAAAGAAGGGATTCAGGAAGCTTTGTAGTGAGCAGGTATTGTACCAAATGTATAAAATCACTGGTGGATTATTTTTTTAAAAAAAATAATAATCAGTTAATAGCCATCTGTTATTTACTCTTTCAAGTGAATTTGGTAATGCACACAAAAAGCCTGATGAGATCAGTTCTCAGCAGTGAGAGACTGCATGCAGTTTGACAGTGAATAATCAGGTGTGAGCATTTCCATGCAGTCCATCTTGAAACGAATGCCCTAGTCTTGGAAGACCATTGTTTTCGGACTGCAGTAATCACCTTTTCAGTAATAGAGGTCACTGAAGATGCATGACCTCAATGATCTTCCTACACTGCTATCTGCCTATTGAAGATCAGGTCAAAATCAAGGTCTTTACAGCCTTTTTAAAAAGGAGGCCAAGCTGCTTAAAAGGAATGTCTGGCACTGAAGTCATGACCTACCACATTAGGACTATTCTTTAGAAACTATGGAACTGCCAACTACATAACAGAAATCTGAAAGAACAAAGCAGCATGAGGCATTATTGACTGCTTATTCAACACAAGTTGTCATAGTTTTATACATCACCGCTGCCACACCTCAGAAAGTCCATTTCGTAAATTTGCCCTTTACATCAAATCAAATTCTCTTCGTTCCAATTTTCATTTCAGCCATTTTAAGAATGCAGGATACAGCACGGGTCGTTTCATTTCGAACATATATAGCACATATCTGGAAAAGGCAGAGGAAAAAGCGACAACCAAAGTGATAAGAGTTTGGGGCATTCCTGCCCCAAGAACGATGCAACTTCTTAATGCAGTGTCACTCCAGGTCAAGGTGGCATTCAGGCGAAACCTGCAGTCAGTTTTGCAGTTACTACAAAAAAAATGGTGTGTGGGGAGTGGGAAATCTACCATGGAAACAATTCACCATTTCCAACAATAACTTTAAATACCCCTCCCCCAAAAAACTTGCCTTGTGGGTTTTTTAGGGGGTGGGGGCTGAATGCTCTTACTACAGAAATTGCTCTAGCCTCTAGCTTAGTCTATCTCCTTTTCTCTTAATCATCAATGCACACTGTTTTACAATGTTTCATCAATCCTTCTATGGGTGCTTGCATCGGTATATTTTTGTGTGCATGTGCCCTTGCATGCATGGTTAAAACACTGCACCAAATCTGATGATAAGATTTTGTGTGGTGTTTTATCAGTACATGACAACTTGAGTAAAACACTACCCCAAAGAATTTTGAACAGGAAGAAAGAGGTGAAGCTTAAGCAAAAATAAAAATGCATGCATCAATTCTAGAATTAATTTTAGAAATTCTCCTGGTTAAACGAGCATTCAAGAGAAGCAGAGCAAACAACAGGGAGATGAAAGGAATGAAATATTCCTAAAGTAAGTCCCATTTCTATCATTCCCAAAATGCTAAATTGTGGGGGAAATTAACATACATATTTATAAAAGAAATTTCTCTCTCTCTCTCTCTCTCTCTCTCTCTCTCTCTCTCTCTCTCGTGTGTGTGTGTGTGTGTGTGTGTGTGAGAGAGAGAGAGAGAGAGAGAGAGAGAGAGAGAGAGAGAGAGGGAAGGAACAACCCTGGACCCAAACTACAATGTAAAGTGAAAAACAGTCCACAGCTCTTCTCATTGGCTGTACACATTATTCTCCTATGTGTGTACACAGAGCATCTTTGTATTGAGTTCTTTAAGTTCAAACCAGCTATTGGAAACAACTGAATGACTGATAGAGCACAATCTGGCTAGGTTTCCCCAGCCACTCTGGGCAGCTTCCAACAAAATATTAAAATACAGCAATGCATCAAACATTAAAAGCTTCCCTAAACAGGGCTGCTTTCAGATGTCTTCCACAAGTCTGGTAGTTGTTTTCTCTTTGACATCTGGTGGGAGGGCATTCCACAGGGCAGGTGCCACTACCAAGAAGGCCCTCTGTCTGGTCCCCTGCAACTTGGCTTCTCACAGCGAGGGAACCGCCAGAAGGCCCTCAGAGCTGGACCTCAGTGTCAGGGCTGAACGATGGGGGTTGAGAGGCTCCTTCAGGTATACTGGACCGAGGTTGTTTAGGGCTTTAAAGGTCAGCACCAACACTTTGAATTGTGCTTGGAAACTTATTCATAATCCATTAAATTATATAATCTGAGCAAAATCATTCCTTTTGTGCCCCAAAGATGTGATGGTCAGAAGCAATGAACACACTGAGACAGGTCCTGAGGACTACCTGGGTCACAAAATGGCAGCCTCACTCAACCAAGAAGGCTGATTGGCTCCCTCCCTGCTAACCACAGGAAGCCGGGTCTTCAGACATTATACCGGGAGAACAATTGCCACTTGAAACTTAAGCCCTGCATGACTCCTACTTCAATTTGGGCAAATTCCCTCCTTTGGGGGAACTTTGTCAGCAAATATAAATAAATTTAACTGCCACCTTTTTTTCTGCAAAGAATTATACGTGACAGAATGCAAGAATTAGTCATTTGAAGCACTGCACTACGCAAATCCAAATGTAGAAAGTTATGCAGTTTATTTGAAGAACAAGATGTACTAATAGCAAAATCCATATGCATAACAATTAAAAGATATGCAATTAAGCTGTTTTGTATCCCAGTGCCTCTTTATAATTAGAGTTCATGCTTCAGAGTACACAGGGAAAAAAACAATAAAAATGAAAATGATTAAGTCAATTAATGGGCACACAAACAGGATTACTTGCAAAGAACGTGAGTTTGCAACTCTGTGTAGAAAGGGTATATTTTCCAGCCACAAACTGAACATATATTTAAAATCTAATTAATGTCAGCAAATCATTTTTGAGCATTTCCATGGCAAGAAAAATAAAAATCCTTTGATTTTCTTTCTTTCTTACTGCCCTATTAAACAGATTCTCTTACTATGCAAGCACAATTCCATTGCATCCAAACCTGTTTACAAATTCCATCCAATACACCTATATATAAACACTTGTTTGACAGCGACAGATGCAATTCCTATGGCATTCATTTTAGATAAACAGAAATTGTGACAGCAATCCCTTCGGCTCTGTTGGAGTGTTTGTAGCTTTGCTCTGACAGCCATCAGACTTTGTTAATTTCCGACACACATAATCTATTCAAACCAATTTTCCTTTAGTAAAAAAACTGAATGGCATCATCATATCCTTCCTGGTATAGCGATACCATCTTCTCCTGGCTTGGTGGGAAAAGAGCCTGGTGGAGTCTTGCAAAGTTCTCTAAGGAAAAAGACAAATGAAGGATCGGGACCATTTCTTTTGTTTGGGCTAGTTTTCCTTTGAGGTAACATATCCTTAACTATAGTAAGTTTTCATGAAGGGTGCTATCCAACACTTACTGTTTTATTATCATTATAGGAGACGGGAAGACAGAAGTGACTAGAGGGAAGTGGGAGGCAGCAGCGGACCATATGCCCATCCATGAACATGGTCATAATAGTGTGTCCATTAGTGCTTCCAAGCTTCTATGGTTGGATGAGGGCAGTTGTAAATTCACAGCCCTTGGTCTTCTAATTTTAGGGTTGCTGGATTATTATTTTTTTAATGATAACCAACATCCGTAGTATACAATCCTTAAAGTTGAAACCACCCCGATCTTTCTGGATGGCCTGATTTTATTGCTATGCTGTTACTATGGTCACCCACTTTACTTTTAGAGGGAAATATGTGATAAAGCCCATTTGCCATGACTTGAGCTACTTGGAAGAAGGACCCAATCTCTCAGACAATTAGCCTTCTGAGAAGTTATCTTATTCCAATCTTCTAGCCCTGGGACTAAGAGGCTGTATACTTTCCAGTGAGGGAGATTCAGCTAACTCTCTCTCCTCCTGTTCTAAAATAAAAAAAATCCTTCCAGTAGCACCTTAAAGACCAACTAAGTTAGTTCTTGGTATGAGCTTGGTATGAGCTTTTGTGTGCATGCACACTTCTTCGTCTTTAAGGTGCTACTGGAAGGATTTTTTTTTATTTTGGCTATGGCAGACCAACACGGCTACCTATCTACTACTCCTCCTGTTCTGTCTTTTCTTGTTGTTCGCCTCCCGAGTCTGTCCAACTCCCGTCTTCCGAACTATGACCAGGTCAGTACTGCTCTCCTGCTCAAGTGGAGCCCCAGGATCCTGGTTCTGAGCAGGGAGAGAGAGGGGTTCCTACCACTCCTCATCAGAATAGTACTCCCCAGCCTGATCCCTGACAATGAGTGATCACCAAAGCAGAACAGTCTCATTTGCCTGCTCATGAATGAATTGATCAGTATCCGCCAGTGTCATGACTATAAACAAATCTGGACCTGGATTTCTAACCTTTGGGGGCCCATGGGAAGATTTGTGATGTTTAAGAGAATGCCATGAGAACCGCCCCCTCTGGTTGGTTCTTAGGCCCCTCTCCCTGGCCACTTCTTCCCCTTCAGTCCCACCCCCACCTTGCAACACACAATTTGCTTGACCATGGAATCTTGGTAAAAGCTGGGTCTGGTGGATTAAAATGGATCCTCTTAAATTTGCATGATTTTAGAAAGAGTTCTCCACCATAAAATCAAAGCTTACACTGGTACACAGTACAAGAAAATGCCACAGGTGTGCTTCTTGTCAGCACCAAAAAAAACCAAACACTGATCTTCATATATCATGATTTTTGCATAGGAGGACAACAAAACCACCAAGAATACAAATGTGGACACAGAAGTGAACTATAATCTGAGGACTGTATTCAGGAGGTCCTACGTAAAAATTCTGATTTATAAAGGTCCATGTCTCACATCCATGTTTTTACACTTTGGCACTGGTAGAAAGCACCAGTTCTACACTTTTTAGAGTAATGTCAATGGGGGCAGATGTGATCTGTGATTTGATGATGGATGAGCAGGTGAAATATGTGCAAAAAGATGCAATTTCAAAAACAAAAACAAAAAAGCCAACCCACACATTTTAATGGATTTAATCTCTCTCTCTCTCTCTCTCTCTCTCTCTCTCTCTCTCTCTCTCTCTCTCTTTCTCTCTCTCTCTCTCTCCTATCTATCTATCTATCTATCTATCTATCTCTATCTATCTATCTATCTATCATCTATCTATCTATCTATCTATCTATCTATCTATCTATCTATCTATCATCTATCTATCTATCTATCTATCATCTATCTATCTCTATCTATCTATCTATCTATCTATCTATCTATCTATCTATCTATCTATCTATCTATCATCTATCTATCTATCTATCTGGTATTCCATTCTTTCTCCTGACTGGTGGGGTCATTATTTCCTCTTCCTTCCTCCCCAAAGTCACACCATTTCCCTTCCTACAGCATCTCGGATTGCGTCTCCCCCCCCCCCCAACTCTCTGCTGTCAATTTAGCAGCTCAGGTCCCAGTCTGAGCCTTGAAAAGCACACTGAGTTGAAAGAGGAAGTAGGAAACATAATCAGTCTTCTGAGTGTCTCTTTCAGCTCTATGTACTTTTCAAATGGGGGATAAAAAAATCCTAACCATCCTTGCCACCTAATAACAAAAGGAACAGTGAGGTGGGCAGGGACTCAGAAGATTAGCAGCATCATAGGTACCATACTGGCAAACCTTCATTATAATATAACTAGACTCTTAGGTTTTTTAATTGTCGCTGTTATTTCTAATCAGAACAGTCTGTTCCTAATAAGACAAAGTCAGCCCTTAATCACTGGTGTTGTTTTGAGTGAGTGCAACGTCTTGGCTTCAAATTAACATCAAATTTGTAATGCCATGAACATACAGAGTGCAAATATAGCAATAATATTTCAAAGATGAAGACATTGTTTTCTGCTGAAACTCTTGATCTTTTTGGATCCAGCTCATGGCTTTAGGTACCCTTTGGGATTATTTCACTTCAGTTCTGTGTATATAGACAGTTCAGAACACCACACACCAAGCCTTGCATCTTCCTTGTGCCATCATGTGAGTGACTGAAGGGGCTTCCAGATGGAAGTTCATGGTAGAATCAGTACTGCCTCACATATGCAAGTTTTTTTGTATACAAATCTAATAAATAAAACAATAATAACAAGGTAGAACTGGTACTGCCTCTTGTTTTTTGCAGTGACAACACCACCACAACATCAAAATGCCAGCATAAACATTAAAAAAAAATCCAGATTTCCCTTGTTGCAGAAAATTCAGTAAGTAAAAATAACCTGTTATAAAATCTGAGGTCAGTGTTGGGGTGGAAGCTCATTAGCACATTGTCTTCATATAATGATATTTTCAGTGGGTGGTGTTTTATACTACACTCCTACTTCCCCCCAAACTCCCTGCAGCCATTTTGTTTCTTGCAGCCCAAACAATACAAACATGTCTATTTCCGCCAATGGCAACTTGCTAAGGCACGTTCTAATTTCAGCAATCCAGTTAGGCAGAGCTGTGCTCTTAAGAGCTTCACATAGTAGAAGTGAGGGATTACCTAAGACACCAATCAAAATACATGCATGGGGCTCAAAAAGTATTTTGATACAGAGGTCTTGTGAAGACCTCTCCATCCCTCTAGTGCAAGCCTTAATCAGATAGGTAGATATCACTCTTGCACAATATCTCAGCATTTTTAAAAAATGTGAAAGGAAAAAAATGGGAATAATTGAAATGAATATTCCATACTGCCCATCTCCCCCACCTGAAAAAGCATGGCATGATAACTGAGAATGATAAGATTCATTATTGCACATTTCCAGGATCTTCTAAAGAAGTGTGCCTCTCCAGGCAGAGGAATACTTGCACACATGCCAAGAACAAAACAAAAAAGCAGAGGGGCAGGGCCAGATTGATTGAAGTGGGAAACAAAAACCATCCAGATACATTCTATCAACCTCTGTCTCATTATTCTACTTGTGCTTGTCTTCTGTTGATCTATCATCCAAGTGCATGCCATGCAGTCAACTGTTTATTTGAAATTACATGAATCTAGGATCTGCTGTCACTAAACTTCAAAATTTCCCTTTGGAGATGCTAATCAGATATAACATTTTGCTGCACTTCCAAATGAACCTTTTTGTGTGTGAAGAACACCTTGCTTCTTTACCCCACTTTCCCTTCTCCATCCTCTCAACGCCATTCTTAAGGTGCCCCTGAAAGTGTTTATTACCTATTGAGTGCTGCAAGCTGTGTGAATGATTCACTGGAAGCCATCAGAGCGTAACAAGAGCTTTTATGATTTGGTTGCCAACAGTGCCAATAAAGCATAATGAGTTTAGCAAGATAACTGACTTCCTAGGCGGCCAAAAATTAGAACTGACAGACAGGTCCAAATCAGAGGTCAGAGCCCAGAGATGGTGGTCGTATTTATATTTATTTTATTGTTATTTTGACTTTAAAGTTCAATAGATACCCTTAAGTGGAGCAGTATATAAGCAAGACAAGCAACAGTCTATCCCACACACATCACCGTAAGCTAAGCTGAATGGCAGAATCTCCTACATCAGGATTGCTTAACAACTCCCCAATGCCTCTTCTCTTTGTTTACAATCTGTGGCTTCTTGACATCCATGTGATCAAGGACAAAACTTCCAGAGCAGAATGAGAAAGGAGTCCTCCTGCAGGTTTAAAGATCCAAAGCTGCAGGAGGAGAAGTCTTCAGGAAGGGATGGTGAGCATTAATGGGCCAGCAGGGATCCAGCTGAAGCTAGACAGGGTGACCCCCTAAGAAGGGAAAAGCAGCCTTGGGTGTTTCAGAACTCTCTACCTGTGGCTGCAACAGTAGCAGGGATAGCTTAGCTCTCCATTTAAGATGCTCTCTCATCCCCCCCCCCAGAAATAACATTTACTCTGCTTTCTCTTGCTGCACCAGACCCTCAAACGCACTCCTTAATAATTCATAGGCTATTGGATTTTGAGACATTATTTCTCGTAATCCACACACATATATTACAAGCAGGAGCGATATTGTGAAATAGGGTGTAGTTAAAATCCACTTAAAAGAGGCACATGAAGCATGAAGACTAAGCTTAATGGAATATACACCTGCAAGTAAATTCAGGTATCTAAATCTATGTAACTATGCTGCGCTCATTCATTTTAGAGGGCCCGGTGTTGCTTCATCAACCACACAAAGTATAAGCGGATGGGTAAATGAATAAAGGTCTGTCTTTCTCATCCTCTAAACCATCATTCAGCAGAGCACTCCAGCCTTGCAGAGGACCATTGCGACAAAATCCCACTTTAAAAATACCATTCGTATCTGAAGATTAGCAGGCCAGGTTAGCTACAGGGGTGTCAAGAGTTATGCTGTGGCTAAAGGGGCATCTCTTCTGATTAAGTAGTCTATATATTTTTCATAACTAAATCGGGAAGAAGAACATACCTTCCAACAATTCTAGATTCAGGTAGGTAGCTATGTTGGTCTGACGCATATAAGGGTCTGGTGACCTCTGTTTCAATGTATCTGAAGAAGTGTGCATGCACACGAAAGCTTATACCAAGAACAAACTTAGTTGGTCTCTAAGGTGCTACTGGACAATTTTTTTAATACCCTCCAACATTTGTCAAATGAAAATAGGAACATCCTATTCCATTCCCTTCAGCATTTCTTCGGCAAAAATAGGGACATCCAGGGCCTTTTTTCAGTGGGAAATCACCAGAACTCAGTTCTGGCATCTCTCAGGTAGGTATCATTGCTATTCTAAGAGAAAGAGGGTGATGTTCATGGTGAGTTCCGGCATCTCTTTTTCTATAAAAATAGCAGTGAGGACATCCTATTCCATGCCCTCCAACATTTCTTTGATGAAAATAGGAAGTCCTACAAGCTGGATGAGCATTGTGATACATATACCGTATTTTTTGCTCTATAAGACTCACTTTTTCCCCTCCTAAAAAGTAAGGGGAAATGTGTGTGCGTCCTATGGAGTGAATGCAGGCTGCACAGCTATCCTAGAAGCCAGAACAGCAAGAGGGATCCCTGCTTTCGCTGTGCAGCGATCCCTCTTGTTGTTCTGGCTTCTGAGATTCAGAATATTTATTTTCTTGTTTTCCTCCTCCAAAAACTAGGTGTGTCTTATGGTCTGGTGCGTCTTATAGAGCGAAACATATGGTAGATGTCTCTTGCTTTCTTGGAATGATTATCAAGCCCTGTCTTGGCCTTTTGTTAGCATTTTGTTCTGACATAAGAACCAGTTCTTTTACGCACTTACAAAATCACAGGGGGAATCATTATTTTTAAAGGAAATAAAATAGGGCCAATTGTGAGCATGGCAGAAGCATTAGATCACGCAGTTCTTACTTTAAACAGGTCAGCAGTCCTTCTTGAAGCAACATAGTTACTCAACTGAACTGAATGACGAGTTCTCAGGACACAGTTAATAAAAAACCAAACACATAGACCCTGGAGACAGTCGTTCATTTCCATTTATAGACGTGATCTGCAGCTCTCCTACCTTAACAAGATCCTCCCTGGAGGCAAAATTTGAAAGCAAATGATTTTTTTCCATTTTTAGCACTAGTGACTGATACAAAGAGCCGATTTTCTGCTATCTCATGAGCATTAGGAGGAAGAATTGAATCAATGCAGCCCCTACAGAAAAATAGAATGATAAACATTAGTCAGCCTTAATAATTAAACACCATCTAAATAATTTAGGAAGGATGGAAAGCGCTGGTTCTCCACAGTTATTACAAGACGCCATCCACACAGAATCCTCTCAGCAGCATTTCTCTGGGGCTTTACATGAAACCAAATTTAAGAGGACATTTGTAAAAAGAAATACCCACCTAAGTTTTGTCATAGCTTGGTGTTAGTGGTCCAAAGTATAGTTTTCTAGGATCTTCTGCAAATTCATAGGTATTTTTGGTACACTCCTGAAAAAGACCCCTCCCCCATAAAAAATATAGTTATGTACAATGCTATTTTTCTATTCATTTCTTACAAACCCTACAAAACATATCTCTGAAATAAAAACATTTGTACCATAATAAGCATAATAAGCTAGTTGAGTGGGAAAGATTAGGCAGTTTTTGTATTTGTTTTTATTACCATTGAATCCACATTTCTTAGGACTCTCATGATCAAATTAATCTGAAAACACACACAATTTCATTTCTGCTTACCTACAAATCACTACCTTTGTTTTAATAAAATGTTTAGTGACACCTGAAATTCTAGTCAGCCAAAAGACCATGTACTGAATGGGAAACTCTTATCGGATCCTTCACAAGCAAAGAACATCGTTGAATAGACTGAAAGAATCATGCAGATTTAAATCACAGAAAGCTGTGGGTGACAATTTTCAGTTATTTTTAATGCCACAGACTAGGAGTTGTAATTTACTAAGATGAATGCTCATTAAAATGCAAAAACAGCTTAAACAGCTGCAGGTAGCATATGGGCAATACCCACGGCAGTGGAAATTTAAGAGAAAATTAGTTAAACAGCAGTGATTTCCCACCACTTGCAAAAGCCTTTGAAAGGGTGTGACCAAGGGTACTGGCAATGGCCTGGGGAAAATATGATACAGAGAACCAAGGGTGGTAGTGTGTTTTTCAGATCACATGGCAGGTTCAACAGATGACTCCTGATCAGATATAAACTGCTGTTGGGCTTCAGCGAGAACCAGCAGCAGTAGCACTGAGATAACTGAAAGAGGAAGAACAGAAACTTTGTTGTACTGCGATTTAAAGAAAATGGCATTTGCCTTGAACTGCGGAGTCACAAACATTGTTAGCACGTACTACAAGCAGCACGTTCCACAGAGTCACTGAATTGCTGTGTTGTTAAAAAATACACTTCTAATTATAGATGCTGTGTTTAGCAGTTCTGATTTCTGAAGCAGATACTGAAGTTCCACTAGTGCAGATAATTATCATGAACCCACTTCGTGTCAGATTCATTCAGATTTATATTCTGTTCCAGGGGCTGGTGGATTGTTAGGGTAGATTTACACTGAGTAGTCGTATTATCAGGATGTGAATCGAAATGTTCCTTCAGATGTGCGTCCCATTGAGCTTATCAGGGAGAGTCCATGTTGGCATGCCTAAACGCAATTTCCCGCAGTTCTTTAAGGGAAAGATATACACAAGGGGCAGCTTGTTAAGCAGCTTTGCTATGGAGCATTTGAGCGAGGAGGAAAATGTCCGCCCTTTACTACAAGCATTGTGTGGTGGTCAATGGAACACCACAATGTGCAAGCGAGCAGTTGGATGACTGGATAGCTATGATCACTGGCATCATCCATACAGTTGCAGGTTGATTGCTCTCCATCATCTCCATCAGTTTGCAGAACCAGCTGGTGGCTCACACTAGAGAAGGAGTGGGACAGCTTAGGTTCTAAAGATGTGGTTGGACTACATCTCCCATCAGACCCAAGAGGAGCCACAATCCAACAATATTGGATGGGCGGCAGGCTCTCCATCCCTGCTGGCTTCCAAGTACAGTGGTACCTCGGGTTACAGGCGCTTCAGGTTACAGACACTTCAGGTTACAGACTCCGCTAACCCAAATAAAGGACCTCGGGTTAAGAACTTTGCTTCAGGATGAGAACAGAAATCGTGTGGCGGTGGCACTGCTGCTGCAGCGGGAGGCCCCATTAGCTAAAGTGGTGCTTCAGGGTAAGAGCAGTTTCGGGTTAAGAACGGACCTCCAGAACGAATTAAGTTCTTAACCCGAGGTACCACTGTATATGCAAGGTTGTGGGGCAGAAAATGAGAAGAATCTTCAGAAACAAAGTGAGAGGTTTTACACATTCCTGCTTCTAATCTTCCTGGCTTCTATGAGTACCTTCACACCACTGTGAAGATCTGTGATCCGCCATGAGATCTTTTGATGATGATGATTTTATATATATATATATATATATATATATATATATATATATATTCATCATCATCAAAAGATATATGTCATAGATGGCTTTGCTTTCTTAGTTATCTCTAGCTACCAATTAGGAAAACTGAAAACGACAAATCATTAATTACCAGGAATAAGCAATTACAATTACTAATTACTAATAATGTTTTCATTATTTTTACAAACAGATTGCGCCTACATTGCCCATTGTCACAAATACTTACTTCTGCATACATACTACAAAGTAACCAAGTAAGAATTAGAAAAGTAATTGTACAGGTCAAAAAAAAAAATGATTCACTGTCGCTGCCCATTTCCCCACATATAATCTTGCAACACACAATATAGGCAAAAGGGTGACAGTAAAAGATAAGAGTATGTTTCATAAATCTATCACTGCTCCAAAATGTTTAATTTGGAATATGCTAGGAAAAGCATGTAGCTGCACTGTAGGTGTGCAAGATACTGGTCATATTATTATGATTTCAGTTGATAGCATCCCAAATGAGTTGATTTAAGCTATCTTTTAAAGATTTGCAGGTTCTTTTTCAATTACCTCTATATTTTCGGGCACAGTTAAAAGAACAGTGGCAGTCACAGATCCTGAAGAAGCTCCTGCAAAGGCCTTCACAACCTCCAGTAATTTCTTGCCATGTTTGGAAAGAGCATATGCTGCCCCCAAGTGGTATATCTCTAGAAACCCACAAGCTGCAAAGAACAAGCTGAGGTGATTCATTTCTGCTCTGGAAAGAAAGTTTAGAAAGGATTGTGAAAGATTTTTCACACCCCCCCCAAAAAAAAAAAGAATTTTCCACTCCGATGTGTGACATAAGGCTTAGACTCATCAGGACATTTTTCATCTTTAAAAGATACAATTAAGTTCAGCTTCCAAAAATAATTGGAAACTTGCATTAATACCTTTGAGGCTCTTGTCAGAGGTGCTTTGAAATACAATTTAACAAAGTGTTACATTTTTTTCTACTTCTCTAACTGTAACTTTATTTTCTATCTTTAAAATTCACTCTGACAATTTACTTTCATATTCTACTGTAAGACTAAACCAGTTCTTACTCATACCTCCAACCACTTAGCTGCTTATTCAAGCAGGTGTCTTAAACCAAAAAAATTTGTAAATACTTGCAGACATTACCCAAAATATTTTGGAACGATTGGTGCTGGCTAAAATGCTTACAATCCCTAGCTACTCCAGTAATTCAGCTGGTCATTCAATTCCTTTTAAGCATTTATATTGAACAACTAAAGTTGCAATCGCATATAAAATTTTCTGGGAGTAAGCCCCACTGAATGCAATGGGACTTACTTCCAAGTAAAGATACATATTAGGGGGCTGAATGTCACATCTATAGAGAGATGTAGCTTCTCACCCATGGCACAATTTTCATGATGTTTCTTTGAATTAAAAAATGCTACAATCAGCATCTTGTACAAAATTATAATGAACTTTTTCTTATTTAGATTAACTGGAAGACACAAAAGTTCTCGTCTCTGTCAGTATGACAACAAAATGATAATATGGTAACATAAGGGTTTCTAACAACTTCCATCTAGAAAGACAGGAATCTTCATCTAATAAAGAAATCAAACATGCTGAGTTGGTTGGAAGAATCAATTAAAACTGATCCCACTTGCTACTAAATATTGCATAACTGGCAGTGCAGTGAGACACTAAGCATGTTTACTCAGAAGCAAGTCCTAGTGAGCTTAGTGAGACTTATCTGAAGACAATGAGGTTCACTTCTATCTTTATGTATTGATCTTTGCAAGGCAGCTTAGGGTTTCTGCATTTTAGATCCCACCTACATCAGCCTTCCCCAATATGGTGCCCTCCATATGCAATGGACGAGATGGTTGGACAGTGTTCTCAAAGCTACAAACATGAGCCTGACCAAACTGCAGGAGGCAGTAGAAGACAGGAGTGCCTGGCGTGCTCTGGTCCATGGGGTCACGAAGAGTCAGACACGACTAAACGACTAAACAACAACAACATATGCAGTGGCCATTAGCTCTGGGGTTGATGAGAATTTTATCTTTATGGTTCCAGATTGAGAAGGCTGATCTAGATTTGAGGCTTGATTCACATTTTCATTGCAGCATGGAACATCTAATCTTTTCAGCTGTGTCAATAGTGAAATGCCCTTGTGTGCAGGTACTGGCTGTTCATTCATAAGAATGAAAAGCAGCCAACATATAGTCAACATTAGTTGGATCACAGCAAATAAAATGAAGTCACAGGCTGGAAGTAGACTTTGGGCAGCCACCAGAATTACCTCTCTCTTCCTACTGATAGTGATTACCAATACAAACCGCATGATGTTACGCTGTCATATTTCAATTCCCACCCAGCAAGATGGGACCGCAAATTGTGTGGAGTGGCAGCAAATTGTGTGGAGTGGCAGTGGGAAAACTCATTTGTGCGATGACAAAGCATCATGCATTTCACATCAGAAAATAATAGGATAAGAGGAGGAGTCACAGAATGGCCTTCATTAAGGCACAAGATCCGCTACCTTAGCTTAGAACAAAAATTGAATGGCTGGCCAGAAAGAGCTAGAAATGGAGTATTTTGTGGGGGCGGGGTCAGATAAACTCAAAATAACAGACAGTTCAAAAACAACACATTCATCAAAAAAATGTGAAAATTTCCTGAAATGTCTGAGCAAAAGTATTGTAGGTCTCCATAAAGTCATTGCATATTCCAGAATTAGGAATATGCAGTATTAGGTTGTTGGAGCATCTATATTTGCTTGCAGTACTACAGGCGTTTCTGTGTGCTGCGCTGGTGCCGGCTCGCCAGAGCAGCGATGTCACGCTGGCCACGTGACCCGGAAGTGTCTCCGGACAGCGCTGGCCCCCGGCCTCTTAAGTGAGATGGGCGCGCAACCCCAGAGTTGGTCACGACTGGCCCGTACGGGCAGGGGTACCTTTACTTTACCTTTTACTACAGTGGTACCTCGGGTTAAGTACTTTATTCGTTCCGGAGGTCCGTACTTAACCTGAAACTGTTCTTAACCTGAAGCGCCACTTTAGCTAATGGGGCCTCCTGCTGCTGCCGCGCTGCTGCCGCACAATTTCTGTTCTCATCCTGAAGCAAAGTTCTTAACCTGAAGCAATATTTCTGGGTTCACGGAGTCTGTAACCTGAAGCGTATGTAACCTGAAGCGTATGTAACCCGAGGTACCACTGTATTTCTATTACTATTGCTATTAATTAATTAATTAAATTTGTATACTGCCCTATTCCCATAGATATTTCTCAACATAAACTTACAATATAAAAAAATTGCTGCAGGTGTACTTTTTCATTAGATTAAAAAGTTGGATGAAAAGGTTGGCATTCCCTATTCTAATTCATGTGAGTTCAAATTACCAGCAAAGAAACTTGGATTAAGGCAAAAAATGTAAACTGTGATGGGAGAGGGGAGGAAGGGGGAGAGGAAGGCAGCGTTTGGTTTACGCTTCTCTCTAAGTCTCCAGATACCATTAGCTCAGAGAATATAGCAGTCTACAAAAGATATGTAAATCTAATTAAGTATATCTTTATATTTCCTGTAGTGAAAGCTGCTGCTTGTATTACCAAAATCCACTAGAATAATAAGCTTTAAAAATATATATAATTTTCCCGATGTAATCCACTTACCGCTCTGTCTTCTGCACATTTTTTTCTCCAATCCAAAAGTAATATAAAACAAATGCAGAAATTAATCATTTTGGGCTGCATTGTGTTTTCAAGATTAATTGTCTGGAATTACACTAACAACATTAGGCAAGCGTGGGTGCTCAACCACATCATGACTCTCCAAGTCTCACCAGCATAAATAAAGTCAAAGGCAATGGTGATGAATGTAGGAATCCCTGGCAAATGGCCGTCCAACTTCTGTTTAAAAACTTCCAATGAAGGAGACTTCACCACCTTCCAAGGTAGTCCAGCTCTTACCATCTTACCATCCTGATGTTTATTTGGAATCTCCTTTCTTGTAATTTGAATCCATTGGTTCGGGTCCTACCCTCTGGAGCAGCAGAAAACAAGCTTGCTCTCTCTTCTGTGTGGCCGCCCTTCAGATATTTGAAGATGGCTTTCAGTCGTGTCTTCTCCAGTATAAACATCCCTAACTCCCTCAACCATTCCTCATAAGGCTTGGTTTCCAGACTGTTTATCATCTTGGTCACCATCCTCGGCATACGTTCCAGCTTGTCAACATTCTTCTTAAACTGTGATGTGCAGAACTAGACACAGTACTCCAGGTTGGGGAATCACAAGACCATTTATTTATTTATTTATTTATTTATTTATTTATTTATTTATTTACTACATCTTGTAGCCTACCTTTCTTCCAACCTGGAATCCTGTGGGGGTTACCTATGTGGTTTGCAGGCAGTCTTTCATCCAGGCATTGACCAGACTAGACCTGTTTAACTTCAGCAATGCTTGGGCCTAAGACCCCAAAGCTGATGTCCAGGCCCAAGAGAGGCAAGCTTTGCCAGCATCTCTGTTAAAAGGGTACAGATGGGGCTAAGGCATTTAAAGGGGGGGAGCCCAAAGAGTCCGAACCTACAGACTTTATCCTGACATGATCCATTACATTCTATATGATATCAGGATCTGAGGGTATGTGAAGGTTGTTGGAATCTCCACTCGGCCAAGCTGATAAAGCTCATCTTCCGGCCGAGTCCTTCAGAATCGCCCTCCGACGAATAATTAGAGACCTGAGCCTCTGATAAGGCCTCGGGCATGTTCCCCCATTCAGCAGAGTTTCAAAGCAGCAGAAGTGATGAGATTTATGGCTACATCACTATGCTTTATTTCTTACTACCCAGAGAGCAAAGAAATATCCATCCTCTATGAAAGCAGAGAGCAACTGAGCAACAAAGGAACAGGAAACCCACTAACGTCACATCCGTCTCCCTTCTCCCATGAGACTTCCAACAGCCTGGACTGCCTCTGGAATGTAAACAGAGTCCTGTGACTCTAAGCAGCTGCTCAGTGGCAAACAGAAACTAACAAAGCTAACACCTAGTTGAAGCTAAGGGTCCGGGTCTGGTCATTGTCTGCATGGCTGACAACCATCGAAAGCACCTTCAGGTACTCTGCCTTGGGTTCCATTACAGAAAGAAGGCAGCGTATAAATGTTAATCAAGCAATCAAAAAATAAAATGTGCCCCAAATTCACAGGAAACACTTCATCTTGAAGTAATGAGCAAGCATACCCTTCCAAAAAATTTGCAACATTGTAAATAAGCACAGGTGTTGATTTTTTTTGAAAAAAGGAATGCTGATATCGCTTATCATTTTTGTAAAAGAACCCAAGAAAGATCAGCTTCCAAAAGGAAACGAACCATTACTCTCTTCCATGTAAACACAGTTGAGATCAGGGAGCAGAAAATACCACTGCTTGTTTCCACCATTTTCCTAGCTTAATTAAGATGAAATATTTATATGACATTAATTAGTTACAATTACTTGGAAGCATGCTCTTTTCTAAACAGAGTTGTACAATAAAGCACTATGGAAATCTAGAATTAAACCCAGCCAAGTAGTCAGTCCCCATGCAAAAAAGTGTCTGTTGCTGGGCTGTACCATTTCTTCAGAAAATGTGGTGAATTGGAAGATGCAAACATTCATTTCCTCCACCTGCAGTTTGAAATGATAGAGTCCATCACCTCCTGCCCACCCCACCCCCACCCCTCACGTTTAACAGCAGTATATTCAGTCAGGGCGAAAAGCAACACTTATGAAATTATAATTTATAAGTTAATAGGCATGATTCTTGAGACAGACTGCAGACTAAATTAACCATGTAACAAGCAAGTAAAGCAACATGTAAGAGAGAGGTAATGGAATAATATGAATATTTTATGTGGACAGAAGGGGGGGACGAAAAAGAAGACAAAAAAAAAGGAATTGGAAATGCCTATTTTAAAACAAAAAAAAGAAAGACTGCAGAAATATCACAGGGAACAAATTAAAACTTCATGTGCTCTGCATGCGAACTGCAGCCTATTAAGCTATGAAGATAAAAGGAATTGTCAACGGACAAACTGAGTAAATCGGACCATAGTTAGAAAAAGACCAAGAAAAATATCCAAAGGCTAACCTGTCAATAAGGTTCAGTTTGTACATTATATTTTTAGCTGTACAGTCCTGCCTCGGGGTGGATAAACACACATCTGAAGCCACTGCTGTCCTGACTGAGAGTGCAGATTCTTCTGCCTGCTTTTACAGGACAACACAAACCTATTCTGGTTCTCTCACGATACAGCTGAGGGAAATGCCATGGTGGGGACATAGAGCTGTGCCCAACAGTCATCCCATTAGCGCAATAATTTTTGCCTGTAGGAGGCTCCCTTGCCCTCTCCTCTCCCTCTCCTCATGCACCTCCCTGTTCTCCTCAAAAGAATCTGTTCTGGGGCTCCCTCAACCCTCTGGAGCAATTCAGGGGGAGAATGGGGGAGGACATGGAAAGAGATGAAGCCCAGTTCTGCAGGCAAAAGTCCCTATAACAACAAGGTAGCTTTGCTGCATACAACCATGTCCCTACAATAGTCTTTCTCTCCACTGCAAAGTGAAATATTGAGAATACTTTTGTGGTGTCCTGGAAAAGAGGAACCAAGAGCAGCAACCTTAATCAGGATTGTAGTGGCTTCAGAGTTTCAGTTCATTTTCATTTCGCTTTTAATTAGTATACCACCTTTCTATAATAAAAGAATCGTAGAACTGTAGAATTGAAAATGCTATACCGAAGACAATTTGTGTATAGGTGAAGAAACAACAGAATATACAAGAAAGGTAAATCATCTTACAACAATCCAATCCAGTACAGATAAGTGATAATAATAAAATACAACTTAAATAAACTACTTATATCAAATAAAATAATATTCAATAGTCCATTAGAATATAATAGCACACAATTAAATTAACTCTCAAAATAACAGCAAATAATAATTTAACAGAAATTCACTTTCAACCATTTCAATAAATCATTACTAAATTATAATCAATAAAAATACAGTGGAACCTCGGGTTACAGACACTTCAGGTTACAGACTCCGCTAACCCAGAAAAGGTACCTCGGGTTAAGAACTTTGCTTCAGGATGAGAACAGAAATCGCACAGCAGCGGCAGGGTGCCAGCGGGAGGCCCCATTAGCTAAAGTGGTACCTCAGGTTAAGAACAGTTTCAGGTTAAGAACGGACCTCCAGAACAAATTAAGTTCTTAACCCAAGGTACCACTGTAACAGCAAATTTACAATGTACGAAATACAATACATGTGTGCTTATTCATTCCAAAGAAGGACCATACATCTAAAAATGTACATAAGGGTTCTGTACCCTCCTTGAGTGTTTGTGCCTAGTTTGAATGTGTCCTCAGACTCTGGCATGTGACCTCCTAGAATGGAATGTAGCCCTCAAGCTGAAAACATTTATCCACTCTTGTTTTCTTGCTAAAGGGATGAGCCGTAGCAAGCCTAAGACTTGTATATGGATACTGCAGTTGCATGTAATGGTAAAACCATGGTTTAGCATTACAGGACCAATCCGCAGCAAACCAAAGGCAGCCATACTGTCTTCTACTCTAGCAGAGCTTGGAAGCTTTTGTTTACTTTTTAGACTAACTGCAGCTTGTTGGGCTATCTAGATCCAGAAAAACTGCAGTTAGTCTTAACTATGGCTGGTGGAAGCAACCCAAGATCAAACCATAGCTAATGAAGCTGACTAGTTTTCACCAGCCCTTGCTAATATAAACCCCCACTTGAGATGCTATAATAAGCTTCTATTAGTCTAAATTGGAAGTGAAAGTTTCCAAGCGCCTCTTTGTGCTCATATTGTGGGGCAGGGGCACTAACCACATCTTGTCCTCATAATGTTAAATCACAGTTTAGTGTGATGTGTGAACTAGGCCACAGTTTGTTGCAAAAATGTAGCAAAGAACAATTTTTTAAAAAGATTAATCAAGACAAATTTTCATTCTGTCAGTCTGTATTCACTCCAGAAGTACCCTGGCTGATATCTTCAATATTTTGACAAGGTACCGAAATATAAATTTTAAGCTCATTGATACAGGGGGTGCAGTGGGGGGCGGAATTCAAACTGTCAGAGTATTTTAATAAAGAAAACTGAAAACTAATGTAGACATCTGACAACAACTCTGCGGTACTGCAGTACGCTCACATTTATTGAATAAAATTACCGTAAATAAAATTAAAAAACAGCTTCAACATAAAATAGAGCATTGGACAGAGAAACTGAAACATTTGAATCTGAAGGTTTTTCATCTAATCCAACAAGTCCAGTATTTGAATACCCTTTGCTTCCTAGTAAGCATCTCAAGCTCTTGTTTAGAAAACGGAAGCTAAATACTTTGATCACACAAATCATCATAAATCCAGAAACTATGTCCACCATCTGTCCTTGGAATGCACCAGGATGGATTTACTGCAACATTTACTTAGTAAATCATGGCAAAATGAAAGGTGATAAACGAAATGAAACAAAAAACAGAAACACAAAGATCAGGACTAATTTTGTTTCCTTGCAATACCCATCAAAGAGAGAATTTCCATCTTCAAAAAGATATTTATTTACTTGTCTAGAGTGCAGCTTCCGCCAATGAATTCAGTCAGAGCAGTTAGTCAAACAAAATATTTTTGAGTAAGAAAGGTCAAAGATCACTTGACCACAACGGCAGACTTCTCTTGAACTGTGACTTGGGGCAGCGAAAAGCACAATATTGCCTGGCAAAACACCATTTCTAAACAAGACCATTTTCTTTCAGAGCAATCCTATCCATGCCAAATGTCGGCTGAGGGGAGCTATGAAGAAGCAAAGGGACATCTCCACCAGCAGGGAGCAGTCATTCTGAAGGCACCAAATACTCTCATGAAAACTCTGTGGGCAAAAATATAGTTCCACCAGTGCTTCCATGGCACAGCCAAATCAGGAACATTCTAGAGTTTGCTGGATCCATCAAACCTTTGCTCCTCAACTGTACTGGGCTCCTTGAGTGTGCCAGCCTGAAGCCAACGTAAATTTTCTTTAAAAGGTAAGAGGTGTGGGGGAACCTGGCCTCCCATACTAGGAAGGTTTTGGAAGTGGCAGATTATCCTTCACTTAGGATTGTTCTGATATTTAGTCAGGAGATTTGGACTAAACATTAGGAAGAACTTTCTGACAGTCAGAGTTGTCCGACAGTGGAACGGTCTCCCTCAGAAGTTTGTGGACTCTCTGTCCTTGAAGGTTTTTAAGTAGAGGTTGACTGGTCATCTGTCATGGATGCTTTAGTTAAGATTCCTGCATTGCAGGGAGCTGGATTAGATAACCCTTGAGGTACCTTCCAATTCCACAATTCTATGATTCTATGATTGCAAGATGATTATGTATTTGAAACACCTTGAGCACACACAAAAAGCTAGCTATTGTCTATTGAGAAGAAAAATGTTCAGTAAACAGCATCGGGACAGCATTCCAGGATTTCCAAATAGTGATCAATTTCAAGGAACATCTAGGAAACAGCAAAAAGAAAAAGTTGGCAAGCATTGATAAGAGCCTGCCAACAGCTTTCCTTCAAAGACCTGAATTTCCACTCCGTTGATGCATTAAAACATAAGCTCTTCTAATAAACCTATTGAGACTAATTTTCTTGCCTTCAGCATACTCTGAAGAAGTTCTAAAAATACAAGACAATTGCATTACCATTTAAAACTAAGCATGACCCACACAGGTTACTCAATACCACCCATCCGGCATATTGAGCCAGCTGTTTTTTTCTTCCATAGAATTTACATAAAAGAGTCAATTAGCGCCTAGGCTAGGGTAATTGAATAAAATATGAAATGCGGCTGGGGGTGGAAATCAAGTTGCAGATGGTGGTGAGGAAATAGGCTGGAATCCTATACATATCTATTCAGAAGTAAGGTTTATATTACCTAAGGTTTTTTTATATATATAACTGACAAATTCGATTTGTCAGACGTATGGAGAGTTAGAAATCCAACTGAAAAAAACTTTACTTTTTTATCAGAGGCAAGCCAATCATTTTTGAGAATCGACCACCTATGGATATCCAGAGACTTGGTTCCTAAAGTGCTAAAAACTGAAATTTGCCCTAAAACTTGCTCTGACCATAATGCAGTTTTTGTGGAACTGAAAATTTTCTTACAAGGTTCCTTCAGATGGAGAATGAATGACGATTTGTTGAGGAGTACTCCAATTGTAAATAAAGCCCAAAAAGCCCTGAAGGATTATTTTGAACTTAATGTCAACCAGGGAATGGAAACTAAGGTTATTGGGGATGCCAGCAAAGCAGTAATGAGAGGATTCCTCATTCAACAAAATTCAATTAGGAAAAAGACACAGAATGAGAAAAAAGATAAAATTTTGGAACAACTAAAAGACAAAGAAAAGAAGCTTAGAGGAAACCCAAAGAATTTGCAGATACAAAAGGAAATTAAAGCCCTTCAGAAGTAAGGTTTATAGAATTCAGTTAGATTTACTGCAAGATAAGTTTGTATAGGATCAAAGCCCGACAGTCCAATCCATGCAGAATCCCATCCCACTCAACTGGAGTGAATCAAGGAGACTCACTTCTGAGTAGACATGCATAGGATTGTGCTGGAAATCTAACTGAACTGATTGGGACTGACTTCCAAGTAGGGTTGTGCGTGACAGAGCCATTAAAACACAAAATGCTGCAAATATGCCTGATAAGGCTGGACCATTATTTCCAATAAAGGGCTTTTTGTGGGGGCAGGGGAGCAGAATTCTGAGGCACTTGTTTTGTTTAACTCTCCCTCTGTGGGGCTGCCAACTATTTCCCTGGTGCCCACAAAACTTGTGACCCCACCCTTTTGCTGATCATGATGTGGTTCTCTTTTTCTGCCTTGAAAAGTACACAGGGACTAAGGAAGAAGTTGAAAGAGTGACAGTCCTTCCCACTTTCAACTCTATGCACTTTTCATGGCACATATTAACTCTACTGGAGATGAGATCAAAGTTTTCGTGTCCACATGGATGGGAAGGAGTGCTGATTCAGAACAAGGGAGAGGAGAGCAGAGGAGGTGGCAACCATGGAACTTGCTCAAAAATCCATGGTCCTTAAAAAGTTGGGCATCCCAGTTTTGTTTTTTAAGTGACACACTTTTTCATCAGTGTTCACTGAATACCTTCCATCTCATCTTCCATCACATGGTGCCTTGGGTGTTTTGTTATTGATTGCATTGCCTTGCCTAGACACCTATCGCCATATCCATTATCAACCATGCATTCTGAACGTGTGAGACCTATTCATGCAGTAAGAGAGGTCATGAATACCCTAGAACACCAAATAAAAAAATAGCAAAGCAATCAGGCAACTCTTTTGGGTTTTGTTTTTTAAAATCAACAATCTTGAAGCTGCAACAAATTGCTAAATTTGCTTCCTAGCAAACAGGCTTTCTTTACCCCCAAAACTGCAGCCTGTATTCTGTGTTGGGCTATTGTACAATGTTTTGCCACAGAACTTTTACCATCTAGTATTTTTACAGTGTATTGCATACACACCTGCAATGGCCCTAAATGTTATCATATCATACGGAATAAGAATAGAATATTTTTCTGCACATAAACAAAGAATTCTTATAAGAAATACCCAATACTATTTGATTTTATTTAGGTGAACACAGTCTATCGTAATCCATATACTAGTATCCTGAAGATAGGTATGTATGCACACAGATATGCTGGCATTAATTTGCAAGTACATGTCATTGATAAAAGGTAGCTGATTTTAATGATTTTGAATCCTGATAGATGGCAATACTTGTATGTTTATTAACAGGCACTTTTGTGGGATTTTATTGGGATGTGTTTCAGCATCTTTCTACATCCATTTGCCTCATCTGCTATAGCTATACATTTTATTTGTGGGCCCATGCATTAAACCCTGTCCTTGGAGCCTCCCCCCCCCCCCAAAGAAAGAGACTAGACACCAAGGTATGGGTTCAAATTAGGCCACAACTTTATTGAACTTCAGATGTAGGAAACTTGACCTTGGCCTTGGAAGGTTTCCCTCTCAGCCCACTGGGGCTGAGGATGTACAGGGTCAAAGAGGTGCCGTGTGAGGGAACTGCAAAGCATGAACTTACACAGTGTGCCCACGCACTGCACCTAAGTTGGGAGTTTGACCTACTTGCCACCGCTCTAGGGCCAGTGACTCCCGCAATCACCCTTTAACGGGCCCTGCAGATGCCGCTGCATAGGGGTGCATGAGATGTTCTCTACCCCAAACTCGAAGATAGACTAAAGGATACCTAACAAGCAGTGGCGTAGCGTGGGTTGTCAGCACCCGGGGCAAGGCAAGTAATTTGCGCCCCCTAACTCGTGGATTTGCACCCCCTAACCCATGGATTTGCGCCCCCTAACCCCCAGATGTTGCGCCCGGTGCGCCCGCCCCCCCTGCACCCCCCACGCTACGCCACTGCTAACAAGGCCCAAAAAAACCACCAAAGTTGTGACGAATTGCTACGAGGAAGGCAAAACCTGCCAATGCAGGAAAAATTCCTTCCCAGTTCTGAATACAGCAACCATCTTACGACCATAGCAGCGCCCGCTGACCTGGAACTCAAAAGGTTAAGCTGCAAAAGAAGAAAATGGTGACAAGAAAGCCAAATTTATTATTTAGGGAGGGTTGGGTGGGTGATCCTGAAAAAGAAGGAAGAAGAATGAGCATTGGCTGAGGGATCAGCCCCAGTACCTGTCCCAGGCCACACCCCTGCCTGCAGCCCATTGGCAGGCCAATTACACCCTGTTCCTAGGTGGGTGGCACCCAGCCAGGCAAGCCCCGCACAGCGTCGCAAACTCCGCCCACCCATTGGGAGGAGGTGAATGGGAATTATCACATTTGTATCCCAACCTTCCTTGGAGGTGACCCAAGTTAAAATCCATCTCAATTTATTCTTGGATCGCTTCCTCTGAAAGGAAAAAAAAAGGTCCATTTAGACAGCGTCACACCTGAGCAGCCACAAATATTAGGATCCACATGCAGAACGATCTAGACAGGTCTACTCAGAAGTGCTCTGGAGTTCAGTGGGACTTCCTACTAGGTAAGTGTGTAAAGGGCTGCATGCACCACAGAGGCTCTAACACTTTACTCTGAAAGCTACTACCCACAGTGGTGTTTACTTCCAGGTAATTGCTCAGGAGCAGAATGTACCACTTTAAAAATCATAAACTACAAAAGCAAAACTAAACTATTCCCGTGAGCAGCATAAACAATATAGTTGGGAATGCGTATTTTGCCATTTTAAATATACTGCACAGATGCTAAAGAGAATATTACATTATTTTTTCTTAACCTTGGCTTGCCTCTCTCCCTACTCTCCAAAAAACCCAGGCTCCATTCAACATGGGAACTTCCTCAGGGAAACGCAATATAGAGGACTCATCATATATAAGATTTCTGCCTGCCAAACATCGTTTGAAGGCAGTCCTAAAAGATGTGGCAATACTATCAAAACTGTGGGAAGTGGGATTTACTACTGTGTTATGTGTAGGAAAGGTGGAAGTTTGAGGGTCCTGCTCCTTATTGTTTTTTGTATTTGACTGACAAGAAATATAGAAAAAAAGAGATCTAGTGCCAATATGCCTTGGTCTTGTACACAGCAAGTGCCTATTAGTGTCAGTCACAATTTGTTCTTAAGGCATCGCTAACAAGGCCCAAAATGGAGCCAACAGTCTCGAGATTTAAGGCATCATAATTTACTACTTATTTAGCTAAACCACCGGGCACCTTTGTACAATTCTAACAAATCTAATGATCTTGGCCAAGTAACTGAATTTAAATCATCATCACCATCACATTGATCTAGCACACGGTAGATCTGGCAAAGCACAGTTCCCACTTGGCAATAAGGTGCCTTCTCGGTCTCTGAAATGCAAAACCAATGTTTTAATCTGCTTTGTGACAGGTAAGGTTGGAAGGTAGTTGGGTCTGAATTTCAGGCTTCCTCTGAATCTGCTGCTATGGTTCTTCACGCTTTCTACGTGTGGCCTCCAGCCTATGTTCTGAAATGAAAGAATTTCTCCCACTACTAGTTCAGCAACTTTAAAATAAAAAGGTGGCCAAAGGGCCTGGTGCTTGAAGCCAGCTTCCTGTCCAGCGCATCCTTGGGTATCCTGCCGCCATCTTCCATTCTGTGAACATGACCAAGCCAATGTAAACATCGCTGAGACAGGATTGTGAACATGCTGGGGATAGCACATCTTTGTTTGAGACTCTGTCCTCAAATCTTCCTGATGCTGTGCATGTGGAAGACATGGAGGTGTCACTCCTGCCAGGTATCAGTTGCTCGTGATTCACTTCCATAAAGCAGAGTGCTCAACACGCAAGCCTTTCAAACCTTTACCTTGGTATCGGTTATTAGCATCACATTCTCCCATACCCTTTTGGAGAGGTGAGCCATTGCAAAATAAGGATTTGATTGGTTTTATTTATTTATGGGATTTTACTACTACTCATTTTGTGCCTTCCATACTTGTCAGCACAGAAATATTTTCATAATTCAAACAGTAGAGCTTAGTGTCTGCACATATGGTATATTTTACGGTGCCATTATTTCACTCCTAGTTTCTATAGTTAACACTTCCTGGCAGGAATGAGAGCTTGGGAATTAAGTTGGAATAAAAAAATCTGCTTGGCATTGCTTTTGGCGGCCAAATATTACAGCACTAAGCTTATTTAGGTCCCATGAACTTAATGCAAATGTCTGCCAAAAGTAGCCGAGCATCGTTTCCCGCACTTAAAAACTGCTATAAAATGGCAGATTATACTGGAAGGCCTTTGACATTTTAATGTGTGTTTACAGGGAGAGAAGTATTTTTAGATCAGGTTTCACCTTTGAGGGTTCATAAGCAACTAAGCAGCAAAACCATCTCAGTATTATTCCACTGTTTCAGTATCAGGATGGCAGGTAATGAGATAGTATAACAATAAGCTTATGGCAAAAGATGATGGATTGTTTTACAGACCACTTAATCCACCTGGCTCTAGATGGTAACAAGGCATTTTCTTCCAGCTTACAATATCTGAAAGAATATTTTTCTTTAAAAATGTAGTTGACTATGTTCTTTTTGCTTCGGCAAGACAGTTACAGTGAGTCAGGCGCTGGATACGGGGGCTCTACTATCAATTTAGAGCTCCACACAAATGAAGCCCATACTATCCTCTGCAAATTAGAGACAACTTTGTGTATTGATATTTCCTGTGCGTTTTTTCAGGTGGAACTCACAGGAACCCAGCACTTCTCGGGGGTGGCCATTGCCATTATAAGAGAACGAGGGACATGCTCATGGTGAGTTCCAGCACCTCTTTTTCTAGAAAAACTGCACTGGGTATTCTCAAATTATTTGTGCCAATCATTCATCTGCATGGACAAGCTCATCCAGATTTGTGCTCGTCCCTTGGCTAGAAAGCAGGGGTCCAGGCAGTTGTCCCACACTTTCTGGACATGGGGTGCAAGCGGTTTTGCCCTTGTCTCAGTGCTTTCTCTCTCAAAACCCACTCTTTAGTGATAAATCTGAGCAAATGTCAATCTAGAGAAAATCCAGTTGACATTTGCACTGATTCAGCAGTAAAGATTGGGTTTTGAGGGGGAAAGCAGTAAGAGAAGGGCGAGCCTGGATGAGCCCAAAGAGAATATGGAAAAAGCCTTGTTTGCAACTTCAGATCATGGTAAAGATGACAACTTTAGACCTATATTCTTCCTTTCCTTGAAAGGTGGTGTCCATGCCATTTCAGGCATTCCTGAATGGCACATCCTACCTTAACCTATTATGAGTGGAAGCTGATTGAACCTAGACCTGGTCAATTGCCTAGGAGGTCAAATGGGCAGCACCTAGGAGATTTACCTGCCAATTCTCCTTGACCTCTCAATGGCTTTCAATACCATCCACCATTATCCGTCTGGAGCGGCTGTCTGAGGGGTGGGTAGTTTCCAGGCCCAATTCAAATTGCTGGTTTTGATCTCAGGACTGCAATACCTCAAGGACCACCTCTCCCCAAATGAACTGACCCAGACCCTGCACTCATCAACTGAGGCCCTTCTTCATGTGCCTCCTCCACGAGAGGCCTGGAGGGGCAACACAAGAACGGGCCTTTTCTGTGGTGGCTCCCCATTTGTGGAACGCTCTCCCTAGGGAGGCTCGCCTGGTGCTTCTGTTACATATCTTTAAGGTAAGGGTAAAGGGACTCCTGACCATTAGATCCAGTCGTGGCCGACTCTTAGGTTGCGGCACTCATCTCGCTTTATTGGCCGAGGGAGCCGGGGTACAGCTTCCGGGTAATGTGGCCAGCATGACTAAGCTGTTTCTGGCGAACCAGAGCAGTGCATGGAAACGCTGTTTACCTTCCTGCCGGAGCGGTACCTATTTATCTACTTGCACTTTGACGTGCTTTCGAACTGCTAGGTTGGCAGGAGCAGGGACCGAGCAACGGGAGCTCACCCCATCACGGGGATTCGAATCACCGACCTTCTGATCGGCAAGTCCTAGACTCTGTGGTGTAACCCACAGCACCACCCGTGTCCTGCGTACATATCTTTAGGCACCAGGTAAAAATGTTTCTCTTCAACCAGGCTGATTAACACTCTATGGCTTTTAAAATGTGCTTGTGGGAGGGGGTTTATTGGTTTGTTTTCGTTTTCTTGGTTTTATTGTGTGTTTTGTATTCTCATGTTGCATTTTTTCTGTTGTGAACTGCCCTAGGATCTTTGGATGGAGGGTGGTATACAAATTTAATTTATTTATTTATTAATAATTATGCACAATTATGTAATTGGCAGGCGGTGGCACAGTTAGCATGACGCTGTTACATTAGCTCTTGTTTCAACTACTATATTCTTATACTTAAAAAAAAAACACTTTGCTGCTAGGTGTGTGTGACTACAAAATTCTGATGTACCTGTGGCGTAGCACCTGCCAGGTTAGCAGAGCCATAGGATTAGAACAACATTTTACTCATGTGTTCCTCAGCATTCATGCAGCACATTTACAACTCTATTCTTTTCCCCATGATGGCTGGTTCTCTTGACACAGGTTAAATTTATCTTATTTCCCCATCATTTTTGGAAGTGCTTTTACTGTTTTCTTTGTCATCTCTGAGCATCCAGCCACTGTTTGCTCTTACAGTTTACCTGCCAAAGTTTATGACATTGCCTTTTACCTGAAATATATTCTCTCTTGTAGTTCAATATTTACTGGCATTATTTCCAAACATCTTTCCTGGAAGTTTCTTACACTCTCCTTGTGATGTCCAACGTAGTGCAAGTGTGCAACTTAAACCTAAAACCTGAGTGTTGGGAGAAGACCCTGTGGAGCAGATTTTGGGGATCTGCATGAGCCTGGAGAGGGGAAGAAAAAACAGATGCAAATGTTTCTGCATCCCACAAGCACGTAGACGTCTTGGGGGAGTTGCCTGCTGTATTAAACTTTTAGCACAATGTTATGTAATTACGTTTCATGAAATCAAATACTTTTAGTATGACAGCCCAAGATACTTTGGGGCCCGGGGGGGGGGGGAGAGAGAATCAAATTTCACCTCCATGGTGGGTTAAGATACTCCATAATAACTTACTCAATCATTGACAGCAATTGACAATTTATTGCACTTTAATGATGCCCAGAAATTTCTGCCTGAAGAAGGCCAGCTCATACCAGATAGGTCTGGTAGTGTGTCTGGCTGTTAACCAGGAGGTTGGTGCTTCGAGCCCAGCCAGGGACGACTATGGCCAGGATTCCTGCCTTGCAGGGGGTTGGGCTAGATGACCCACACATACCTTCCAACTCTACAATTCTATGATTCTATGAAATACAAATACAGTCTGCACATGAGCACCAGTCAAGTACAGTGGTACCTTGGTTTAAGAACAGCTTAGTTTATGAACAACTTGGGTAAAGAATGCTGCAAACCCAGAAGTTGATGTTTTCCTTTGTCAACTTTGCCTTGGAAGCAGAACATGTTGAGTGCATTCCATTTGTAAATTGAGTCCCCAGCTGCTATAGGAAAGTACGCTTTGGTTTACGAATGCTGTGCTTTAAGAATGGACTTCCAGAATGGATTAAGTTCGTAAACCAAGGTACCATTGTAGTTGAAAGGCAAGTTTCCAAATTAATTGTTTACAACGACTTGATATGGGAGTTCAAATAATAACTTTAAAATTAGAACAGTGAATTAAAATAATAGCGTCCTCCCAGGAATTCAGCTAGGCGTCATGCTAATTACCACTTATTCGCAAGTTTGAAGTCAAGGCCTGTTGGCTTTGTAAATGTAAAAAATCTAATTTTAACACTTCCCATGGTACCAAGGGAAACTTAGATTAAAAGGGTACATTTCTGCTGCCAAGCATGTTGTTATTTAACAGACAAATTAAAACCCTGGGGAAAGCTCCTATCTCCTCTCAGATTCTGATTAGATGTAAGTGTTTTTAAATGCTGATTTGGTATGCTAGAGCCTACAGGCAACAAGGAGGGAAGGAAGATAGAAACAGAAAGATACAGAAAGACCCTCACAGCTGAAGTCTGGATGTCCTGAGGCAGAAAGGAATATATTCATGTGCCAGGATCCCAGTGGTGGCACAGGGTGAAGACTGTGCCCTGAGACAACAAGAATGATCAGTATTAGGGCTGAGTACAGTTTTAATTTCTAATTAGAGGCTACACTTTCAATAAAGCAAAAACGTTTAAATGAACCAGTGTACGTTCAACATACGTGAACAAAAGAGCTCTTAAGGGACATGGAACTCTTTGAGAGAGGGAAATGGGTCTGATCTCTACAAAAACAAAGCCAAGGTTGATTGATTCCCCCCCCCCATTCTTTTGTTATTCCATTGCTAATTATTGTTCCATCACAAATGACGTTGTGATTCATGTTTTAAAATCAGGGCTGTGAAGAAAGCATTGACTTAATAACAAACACCGCCAAGTACTGGCTGAAGACCAGTGTGGAGAGAACCTTATCACTTTCTTCCCTCACTTTGTGTCCAACTGTGTGGTAAAATTCTCTTCACCGCTTGACATGATCCTATGCAGCCAGCCAAGTGGTTACATCCACTTATCTGTTTTCACAGATGTTTGGGACCTAGGGAGAGTGGTACTACTTTGCTTCTGGCTGTCCGATTGTATTTTATCGTGGATCCGGGTTTTTAACAGTTACTTTTTAAGACTGTACTTTTGTTTCGATAGTTAGCCACCCTGGGAACCTTTGAGAGGAATGGTGCAGCACAAGAACAAGCAATACTGGAGGCTTGGTATCACAGAAGAAGCAGGAAAGCTATGTCTGACTGCAGGTGGCCAGAAAACAGAAAACAAAAAAGGCCTCGCTTCCTTCTGTGTTTTCAACACAATTTTAACATTGGGGGGGGGGGACCAGCAATTGAAGCTTTCCACTGCTTCTAATTCCTGCACATATAACAGTTATTGGCACAAGTTGGTGGTAGGGCCTCACATGACAGAATGCATATATACAGTGCTTTTATATATATATATATATTAAAAAAAGTTTAGGGGTACTCTCATTTTCCTACTCATATTGAAATACTGCCCCTTAATGAGACCAAACTTAGATTCACAAAATGTGCCCCCCCAAAAAAGTGCTGTGCATACACACACACATACACACACACCCACCCGTGTGTGTGTGTGTGTGTGTGTGTGTGTGTGTGTGTGTGTGTGTGTGTATTCTCCACATAGAATGCTAAATGACAGAGACAAGTGTTTAAACTAGGGGTGAGGTAGCCTGGTAAGTACTGCAGTGAGGTGTAGATCATCAAGTTCAACAGGGGGTCTCCATGGTTATTGACAGGTGGCATTAGGTGATGTCATCTGGGTGACAGGTGGGCATAGTTTACATAAACAAGATGGCACCATGGACCCCGTTCCTGGTTTCAACCAACATGTGAGCCCTTATTTGCAGTTAAGCATTTGAAATATCAAAATTCAGAGTGGCACAGATTCTTCAGTTTGGTGAGAACTGGTAAATGGTTAATTGTATTGCTTGTTCTTTCTTTATTTTTAAATCATGTAACTCCGAGGGGAAATATGCCGTTATAAGATACTTGTACAAATACAATAATAATTTAATTAATTCTAGGTTATTTTTGCAGAAACAAAAGAAACACAGTGGTGATTAAAATATTTGATTTTCTACCTGAGTCTGACTCTGCATTTCCCAGCACAGGTAACACACACACACACACACACACACACACACAATCCAGACCTATCAATTTTATATAACATGCTATTATCATTTGATTTATGCATGTGATTTCGTAACATGCAATAAATAAATGCAATAAAGTTAAAATGAAATGCTGGCATATATATGATAAAAATAATTTTATCACAAACTGAGTAGCATTAAACATTTCAGGATGGCACTTATGAAACGGATGTATTTTCAGTGACACATATTCTGGATTTCTCCTGCAGAGGGCAGTGTAGTACAATAAAAGAATGCAGGGACCAAGCAGTGCAATTTTCTCCAGGTTATGCAATATACCGGATACCTTTATACTACACAGAAGTGTAGAGGGTTGACTCTCAGTTCTTTTCTGTTTCACAACTTTATACTGCTAGCTGTAGTGAAAAGACACTCAGAGTCCATTCACCTTTCTACTTTCTATTCTCCATTCTGTGGAGGGTAGATCTATTGTGATCTATTTGGAGAGAAGCATGAATCAATCTTGTCTCTTGACTGTGTGGCTGTGCTGTTTTCAGGAGGATGCTAGACCACCTGAGCAGGTAAAACATCGGGATGGGGAAAGGCCATCAGTCTTATCCTGATATGTGAACAGCAACTGCCTAAAAGAACGAACTCAACCATGTTTTGTAAGGGGGAAACCATTTTTTGACGCATTCTTCTTAGCTTCAGTGTCAAAATTCATCCCCTGCTTCTGCTAAAACAGTGTGAACTGTTCCTAAGCATGAAGATTATACTTTTTGGCTATCACATCTATTATTTAATTAATTAGTTTACCTATGTAAAGTTAAAGGTAAAGGGACCCCTGACCGTTAGGTCCAGTCGTGACCGACTCTGGGGTTGCGATGCTCATCTCGCTTTATTGGCCGAGGGAGCCAGTGTACAGCTTCCGGGTCATGTGGCCAGCATGACTAAGCCACTTCTGGCGAACCAGAGCAGTGCACGGAAACGCCGTTTACCTTCCCTATTTATCTGCTTGCACTTTGACGTACTTTTGAACTGCTAGGTTGGCAGGAGCTGGGACCAAACAATGAGAGCTCACCCCGTCGTGTGGATTCGAACCACCGACCTTCTGATCGGCAAGTCCTAGGCTCTGTGGTTTAACCCACAGCGCCATCCGTGTCCCATTATATGCTGCCAATTATGAAAGCACCTCAAGGCGATTTACAATAACACCCATTAGAAATTACAGGTGTTGGAATCCGTCTGTCTCAAGAGGCAATGGAGTGTGCCTCCAGGGGTGACATCAAACTGCTGTGTTAGTAGCACAGAAGGGACCTACACCAGGCATAAGCATGGACAGCGTGAATAGAGGTCCCGGGCTGCCCAGATGACAAGACCTCCCTCTCTTGGCCTTGCAGATGTGGTTCAAAGGAAAGCAGAGCAATATGTTTGGCGACAGCTTGGCAGCTGCTTTGCATGCAGAAGTAACTGCTTTTCAAGCAACTGCTTTTCATGCAGAAGGCCTCAGGTTTGAGGTTCAGTATCTCCAGAAAAACTGAAACCCTGGATAACCATGATCAATAACTGTGGACAATCCTGAGCTAGATTAGTAGTCGGACTCAGAATAAGTCAGCTATCTCTTGCTAAGTTTCTGCGTCCCCATTCATATCTGCTTAAATGTGAGAGGAACATGTCACACAACTTTATCAGATTCTCAGATTGCGTAGACAGATATGGGTCAAAGTCTCTTGCAGAATTTCTCCTGCAGGAGATTGAGCACATAGGGTGATGTGCACCAGGATGTTGGGGGCAAGGTTCTGTGTGCGCCCCTGATTCACCTTCACATGTTCAGGTAAGCACTTGAACACTCCTTATGTGTTACATGAGAATATCCCTCCTTGAACTAGGACCAGGATTTTCTTGATCTCATTGTCACTGCCTTTCAGTTCCAGCAATTTTGTATTCTGAAGATGTGAGAATCATGTTTGCCCTACTAGATCTGTCACACAAATCATAGCTTTCTAAAGCTGCCGCATTCCCAGTTTATCTTTTCTTATCAGAAATCCCAACTGTTTGAGAGAATTAAAAATGGTTACGTGGCAACTTGAAGACCTTTTACTGAAAATCTCCAGTGAACAACCTCTTAGAAGTCCATAACCCCACTTTAAGTGCACTAGATGTGACTCCTTAAAGAACTTTAAATTGAGCAAGGGAATAATTAAACCAAAGTAAATAATCATGGATAAACACTTTAATTGAAACATGACAGAAACAAAATCAATTAAACTGTATTATATAAAAATTAAGCCTACTAGGTAAATATCTACTCTATTAATCTCTTATGAGGGGAAGATTCAAGTTTTATTACTGGATCATCATGAGAAGAGGCCTAGGAATGAGTAATCTAGTTAGGTTTTATTTCATGCTAAGGATTTTGTATTTATTTCAATGGAATCAAACACTTTTCAGACTCTTGTGCTAACCTATAGTCCAAATCTTTATGAAGTGATGATGAAGTTTTGCCTTTCACTATGGCTGAAGAGGGATGAAGCATTTTCGCTTAAAATATAGCACCCGTATGACAACATTTTGAAGAGATCAATACGATATGGGAAATGCAGGTAAAAAGCACTTGTAGCATGCTTCTGCTGATTAGCTGACAGAAGTATTTTACAAAGTCACATGTTGCAAGACAATGTGATATAGTTGATAGACTGCTAAACTTTGACTTCAGTAATCCGGATTTAAATTCCTCCTCAGCTAAGAAGCTCATTAGGTAGCTTTGGGCAAGTTACTGTCAACCTACCTCATAGGTTTGTTGTGGGGATAAAATGAGATTCGGCAGCCGGGATTACCCTAAAGTATACAACCCTGAGTTGTGTAGCGGAGGGGTGGGATGCAAAAGCGCTAAACAGTAAACATAATTCACGGACTGGAAGCAATGGGTTTGGCTAGTTTTAGAACTTCAAACTACCAGTATATTCTAACAAAGTAGCAAGCAGGATTTACATCTTGCAGGCATATTCCCTTTGGCTTTACTAAATTTGTTGAGAGAGAGAGAGAGAGAGAGAGAGAGAGAGAGAGAGAGAGAGAGAGAGAGAGATCACTTTGTATCCATATTTGTGTCCCTCTTTTGTCTATAATACAGTGGTACCTCGGGTTACATACGCTTCAGATTACATACGCTTCAGGTTACAGACCCTGCTAACCCAGAAATAGTACCTCGGGTTAAGAACTTTGCTTCAGGATGAGAACAAAAATCGTGCTCCGGCGGCAGCAGGAGGCCCCATTAGCTAAAGTGGTACCTCAGGTTAAGAACAGTTTCAGGTTAAGAACGATCCTCCAGAACAAATGAAGTTCTTAACCCGAGGTCCAGACCAAGCCTGTGCCCTTGTAAGGCTGCAGCTTGTAGAAGAAAGGACTGCTGAAGTGGTCAAATCATCTCTTTGTTAAATTTATAGCCCAAGACAAGCACCCAATCTACATTAGTTGGCCATATTGCCATAAGAATGACTAGGTAGGTTTTCCCCTAGCCCTCCAAACTTGTCTGGAGACCATGTCATTTTTTTGTAGGAAGGAGAACAATAGGCCAAAATCTAGCATTTGTTTTGGTCTGTGCTGAAGCTGGAAACTGAAAAGAGACAGAGCATTGGAATTGCCACAGTCTAATACAGGATTAAGCAGGCTTTAGTCTATTCATTACAATGGGCTTAAACATTCTTAATTTTATGTTGGGTTGTGGTCATTCTCCGTGTACAATGTACCTTATTATGGAGTGGGTCTTTTAAAAAGTAGGAATTATGTGGCTGCCCTTTCTGTATTCCTCCCGCAAAACTGAATTTCAGAAGTTATGTGATTACTTCCAATGTCCCATCTGTCTGCAGTCCTTCTGGCTGTTCATGGACAAAAACCATTAGTACCCTAGAAGAGCAGCAGTGAATTTTAATATTTCATTTTTGGAGAAATAGTATCACAGTATAACAGAAATGCCAAAATACATGTAAACCTGAAAGGTCTAGAATATAAGCATAAAAAATAATATGCTGAGTAGAATGATGGACGTTTGAGGATCTGTAGCCCCAGAAGTCTTCATTTCACAGTTTTCCTGACACCATTAAAAGAATAGCTTTGCTGCTATCTGGCAAAGGTGCCTTCTATTGTTTTTCTGTTGCTTCTGGGCAAATAGATTTGTAATTAATCACCAGTTTTTCCTGACGATAACTTTGTTCTTTCCCTAAAAATGAAAAGATCATTAATAATCAAGGGGAGTCATTCCTGTTGAATTCAATGTAGAGTTATAGAGGTCCTCAGTTAGTTTAATTAGTGTGCAATAGTGGCAATGATGAATAAAGTGTCATCTTCAAATGTCATTCTGAAGTTGAGCAGATAACTCTGTTGAAAGGGAAATGATAATTATTATTTGCATACTTCTTTGCATGTGTTTTACGGAGGGGGGACCTATTCAGGCCAACCGTGTGGATTTTAAAACAATACATTTAATATATATACATTACATTTTTGAAATAAAACCCTCACTTTATTTCTAGCACTGTAATTTAGTATTTTCATGTGATGCACTGTGATATTAGCTAGAGAGTGGTTGGGCTTGAGGGCCACATTGCCTTCTGTGCAACCTTCTGAGGGCCACACAACAGTGGTGGGGGCCAACAGAGGCAAAAGGGAAGGAAGCAACGAATGTACATTTCACTTTTGTGCAGTAAGCTAGTTTGACACACACTCACACATCCTTCTTTCTCCTCCAAACGGACTAGCAAGAGGTGTTTTCACAGTTCAAGGACACTTTTCCAAACACTTGGGGTGCAAAGCAGAGCTGGTGAGAATCCCAAAGAACTGGGGATGCTAAATTTCACACAATTATTTGAATTGACTAGCCTAGTCTTTGGCTACTGTGGTAGGGATAGATCCAAATCACAGAGCATGGTGAAAAGAGGAACCCTTAAAACAGTTTGCAGCGAGAGCTGTTCAACAAATCAGGGGAGATCAGCCTGGAGGAAGCCTCACAGGACGGAAGTGCATTATTCCTTCCTAGATTTGCTTGCTGCTGCCAGCTCTGGCAACCCAAGTCAACCTTGGGAATCAGTTTGCAGATCCCCCTTCATTTATGTTTCTTGGTATCTTTGTGTGACTTTACATGCACTATGGAAACATCATTTCCCCCAGTCTTATGAAGTAGTAGCTCCCACATCAATTCCCTACAGAAAATCATTCATCGCCTATAGGGAAGATACATGAATCCCCCTTTTCACTCAGTTTATAGAACTATGATATGTGACTCACTTGCACATCTGCTTTCACATCATGTGCAAATATTATCTTTAATATGAATATTTTAAAAAAACTGTCTTTTGTTTCCCATCATTAGTCTCCTCGTAAAAGCCTGAACCAAGTCTCATCCATCTTAAGAAAAAGAGCCATGTTGTGAAAGAGAACATTTTTTCTCAGAAATGGGACAGGTTTTACCAGGTGCTTCAGCTAATTGTCTGAAATAATGAGACACTGTCTAGGAAGAATAAGTTATAGAAGAATGGCTCCAATTAACTGATAAAGACCAAGGTGATGATAACAAAGGGAAGCTGGCAACAGAAATTTCCTGTTTGAAAACTTATCCGAAAAGGCTCTTTCAAATATCACAAGTTAATAGCCATGGCTTAGGTCTGCCAACAGCCAAAAGAGTGAAAACACTACTAACCTAATAAAAAAAAAAGTGCCAGGGTAGAATAACTTTTTATGTCCTTCATCATTTGCAGACACCACAAGAGTCAACAAATAATTCCAGAAGGCCTTCCCTAGTCAGTGAGAAAGATTTCTGGATGGTTTATCAACTACTTCAACATAGAATCTTTGTCAACCATTTTATCCATTAGCTCAGTTGGCCTAGAAGTATGAGCTGGGTTTTTGTGGGTTAATTGTTACTCCTCTCCACAACCGCTTCTTGTACTGGTAGTATCTTCCTCTCAGAATCAGGTGCCTAGGAACAAGAGTTTGGAAGAGTTTTCCCTCCAGTTTGACCAATCCCAATTAAATCAAGGTTTCTTTTCTGTTCCCAAACACTATTTGTTGTACCAAGGGGACAAATCTGTAGGAATACACACAAACACAAACACAGACACAGTATATAATCTCCAACGTATAAAATGCAGTTTGCTGCAAATATAATGTGACTTGTAACTTGGCCAGTTTCACACAGATTGCTGTGCATGCCCATTGTAAATTCCTCTATGACAGTTTTCTTCTTCTTCAATGAATAGCCATTCATATGTTTGAATGGTAGAATACAAGCCAGTTCCTGATGCCGAGAAGTTGTCGTAGAAGATCCTGTCGAGTTTAAGGCCAATTTCTTTAAACCACAAAGCTCTAAAGGCAATAGACACTGTGTCTTTCATACTAGCCACCATTAGCATTGCTAATTTTGCCATTTGATACTGTGTTCAATTGATCTCTGGACTGAATGGTGTTATGTTTACACATTTCTCCATATTATGTTTTCTTTACCACCATGTTCCATTTTGCCATGGGAGTTCAGACCTGTTGTGCTCAGCTATAAATATTTGACCCCACATTCTCTCATTTGTCTGTTTTCCCCTGCTGAGCCATTGCCTTGTCTTATAAAAGTCAGTGGGTTTGAGTGAGGCCTGTGAATGATAGCCTGTCAGGGGCGGCTAACCTTGTTGATTTACACAGCATTGCCCCTCAGCAGGTAACATCCTGGAAAAGCAATGAGTGTGACAGGTTCAGAACAGAAAGGGCATGTCTTGTTATTACAATAAAGGAACAGTGAACTTTTCTGTTGCCTCTTTGTGTTGTTTTCGTTTTGTTTTATCTTTGATGGCTATCAGTAAACAGAGCCAATGTCCCTGGTTACCTGTCCTGGGAGAAATTAAGCTTCAGCCTGAAAACATGTGAGCTCCTAGTTAGATCCTCATGTCTTTAGTGTGAACATTTAAAGGATCTTCCTAAGCATGTTCTGTTGAACTTGCTTAGAAATCTCTTCATGATCAGGAACGCTTGTAAGATGGTTTGCGTGTCGAGGTCCCCAAGCCACCCCTCAAATAACTCACAACACACACATAATTTTTGTTTAAGGTTTTTGGCATAATTTTGGCCACAACTTTATTGAAATACATAAATGTGAGTGGTTGCTTAGGCATTGGTTAAGACTATCTGTCCCCCTGCCTGGGGACAGAACTGACTTCCGGACACCAATGAAAGTCAGTAAGGGAAGACTCCTTATTGGGTTAGCAACACAGCCAAGCAACACAGTTGGAGCTTCCCTCCTCCCTGGCTGGCAGGCAGGGAAGGAGAGGAACTGCTTCCTTTGAAACCCGGGAAATTTAAGGTACATCATCAATAAGGGACAGCCTAGGGGCACAGCGCTGGGATAAGGGACTTTCCCACCAAATAAGGGAAGGTTGGCAGCTATGCTCCAAGTGCCCCTATTTTCCAGGGATGTCCATCCTGGTTTCTCATTTGATCCCTGAATGTCCCACTTTTCCTTAGGATGACCCTATTTTCACTGGACAAATGTTGGAGGGTATGAAGTTATCCGACCCCTGAGCCATCTGAAGGCAATCCTGTATAGGAAAATTTCTTTTAATGTTTAATGTTTTATTCTGTTTTTATATGTGTTGGAAGCTGCACAGAGTGGCTGGGGCAACCCAGTAAGATGTGTGGGGCATAAATAATAAAATAATCATTATGGGATGGGACGTCCCTATTTTCACTGGAGAAATGTTGGAGGATATGTAGGTGGCTTTTGAACAGTTCAAGCGCAAAGAAATAGAAGGTGCTACTTTCCTGTGCATAAGCTAAGTGCATTTGGCTACTCATTGCCACTTCAAATAAACTGGGAATGAGGGAGCCTAGTACAATGAGACAAAATAAGGAAAAGGAGGTGGAATCATAAAATGCACAGGGACTCAAGACTGGGGGGGAGAGAAAGGACAAATCCTGGATGAAGGCTTGAGAACAGAAGAAAGAATTTCTGAGTGCATTGCTGAAGCAGTCATTGCAAGATGGCACTGACCCGTCTCTGAAGCACACTCCCACGCCACTGGCATTCTGGAACTTACAAAGTAAAAAAGCAACAACTGTGGCAACCACACCCATTTCTCCTGAGGACAAGCACAGTTTAGTGGGCCAACCTCTCATGCGCTAAAGCAAGGGGTGGAGCCAGCAGAAAGAGCCTGGGAAACTGGCAGCAGGTGAGTCCCAGAGAGTGGGGAAATGAGATTTCCACTATAGAAGGGCCCTGCTCTTGATAGTCAGGTTAGGAGCATGCCAGCAAATTCCAAGTGAGGCAAGCTGGGAGCCCTTATATGGAGGCTGCAAGGCAAGGCGTTGTAAGGCAGTCCCATCTCAAAAAAATTCCCAGAAACACCTGGTCTTATGGACCACCCAAGAAAGGGAGGGGGTTCTTTGGGACAAGGAGAAGCTCTGGGCATTCCCCTTCTTTTGTTTCCATTTTTTTATTTTTAAATCACTACTTAATTAAAACAGAAGCAGCACTCTGTAGCTGGCATTGAAAGCCCACTGCTACCAGATTTCATGAATTACCTCACTTAGGGAAAGCAATAGAGGGACTCCCTTTTCTGTTCTGTGGTGTAGGGAGTGGGAAAATAGTTGCAGTAGGAGAAAGGTGTTGATGAAGCAGCAGAGCTGATTCTCTGACTTGGTTAAACATACAAAGACTTTGTAGAAAGCTCTTTGGCTTGGAAATATTATGTCTAATAATTGAAGGGGAAGACTTGTGGAAAATAACTTGGAAGCGTTTGATATCAACAGTGGGAATTTTCTATCTCTTACCCATATTTCATCTGTGTGTAATTTCTCTGACAGTATACTCTTTCATCCTACTCAGAGTTAATACAAGCTCTGCCGCTGTCTACCAACTTTAAAAAGTTGACTGCTGCTAGCACTGTGTGTACAGACACATCTTCACCCAACAGTGAAAATGATTGTGTTTTCTCCATTCCTTGAAGAAAATGTGTCAATCAGATTTGCCCTGGGTTTCTCTGTATACTGTACACAATCAGTCTAAGCCATGTACACACAATTTCTAGACCTATAGGAAAAGATTACCCTGCCCTCCTCCAGTTTATTCACCTCTACATCTTCTTTCCAGGAAGCAGAATAAAATGGGGGGATATTAAGTGGACTAGGAGCTGGGAGATCAAAATTAAAATCACCACTCTGCCATAAAGTTCACTGGGTGACCTTGGACCAGTCACTGTCTCTCAGCCTAACCTACCAGACAGGGTTGTTGTGAGGATAACATGGGGAAGAGGAGGTCCATGAATACCACTCTGAGTTCCTTGAAGGAAAGGTGGAATGGATACAAACTCAATAAGTAGTAGTAGTAGTAGTAGTTGTTGTTGTTATTCATTTGTACCCTGTCCATCCGGTTTCCCCAGCCACTCTGGGCAGCTTCCAACAGAAATTAAAAATACATTAAAACATCAGTCATTAAAAACTTCCCTAAACAGGGCTGCCTTCAGATGTCTTCTAAATAATAATAATAATAATAATAATAATAATAATAATAATAATGTTAATTAAAGAAGGTTAATACAGCAATAAAAAGTATATCTCCAGCCTGCCTGTCCTGATTTTGAAGTGGGGTAGGGTATGTGTGTAGCCAGGTTTAGAATCATGATGCCCCATTGAAAAATCATAGGATGGGGAGTAAATCAGAGCAATTTGGCCACACCTCTGTGACCTCATTGGCCAAACCTCTGTGAACTCGTAGCCCCACCAGTTTCAATGGACATCAGCCTTCACTGTGCGCAAGTATAGACACTTGCAAAGTAATGCCTACAAAAGTGCTTTTAGAAAACCCCAATCCACAGTGCTTCAAAGGCTGGAGTGTGTACACAGGCTTAGAAGAGAAAACTCGCTGGGCTAAAAATAGAAATATTCCACTAGAAGGAACATTGGTACTCAAACCACTTTTTCTTTGGCCAGCTGTGATTTTTGGCAGAAACAGGAAACATGCACAAATGTTCGTTTATTAATTCAGGATTTATCACAAATACCTATTCACAAAACTCTCTATGTGTGTTTCAACCACCACGCCCAGGTACTGCTAGTATCTGGCAAGGAAATAATGAATGGTTCAAAAGCTGCTTTGCAGAATTAAGGTTTAGTCTTCCTTCTGCAATACACAAAATGGGTGAGGAAATTCAGTATATAAAAATGTTGAAGAAAACATGTGTAGATCGAGATCTGATACACACTGTACTCAACAGATGCATTTTTGTTAGTAAACTGTGTGGAGAAAAGAAGCATATCTGTAAATGTCTGTGTGCAAGGGAACTGTAACAAATTGCAACTCCCTGGTCACCACTTGCTCCTCCATGTTTACTAGCGCTGATATTGAGAGATAAAAAATTAGTAATTGCAACTTTTTATAACACAATGTGTCCATGACTCAGCTAGAGTCATTAAATGGGGGGGGGATTTGTAGCAAGTTTAACAAGCTTTTTTTAGAATACAAATTAGTCATGATCTTCCAAAAGAAAGACCATACAATAATAAAAACAGTATATTTCAACAGGACCAAAAAGAAAAAAAAGCCATTTCCATTATGCTAACTTCCACAGGTGTCTTAGAAAGTTAATAGCGGAATGGTTGACCTGGGCACTTTGGTAAACTTCATTTGGTTCTTGCTAACCAGAAAACTTTTATCTGAAAGGCATTCAGTAGCAAAGTCCTTTTTTGATCCCACTCCCCACAGGCACACTCATGCACAGTTTTACTCAAGCTAGCATTGCAACTTGTCATCATTGTAGTAAGAGCTCATGTGTGATCTGTCTTCTTTTTGGACTTCTGAAAAAAAGACATCTCCCACATCTCCTTCATGGTGAGGTGTGCAAATTATCTTGAGAGGAACATAAAAAATCAGATAGGTGGGACTCTTGGAGCTCCTATCATTGTTTCATCATAAAAACAGCCAGCATATTGGCAGATGTACTGCATATATGCAATAGAGTAGCTGGTTATGAAATAAGAGCATTCTGCAGGGGGCGTTTCATAATGTGGACCTGCAGCAGTTACAGGGCATACGATTCAAGCGAGTGTTCATACAGGCCAGAAATAATATGGGAAATATGACTTCTGCTAGATTACTTAAGTGATTTCTAAGTCTACAGGTCATCTTGAAGTGTGTGTGTGTGTGTGTGTGTGTGTGTGAGAGAGAGAGAGAGAGAGAGAGAGAGAGAGAGAGAGAGAGAGAGAGAGAGATGCTATTCCCAAAGAAAAGAGTGGATATTTGTACTTTGAAGCCTATGGACTGATGGTGATCTGAAACAGGAAAAGGGGTTTTAGTTTGGCGATCTGATATTTCCCCCTAAACTTAAACCTAATGCAGATCTTTCTGAACTTCCATTGTCCCTGGCCAATGGCTATGTTGGCTAGGACTGATGAGAATTGGTGGTCCAAAAGGCCCCTCATTCCTGCTATAGAAGCGATGTAGGACAGGCGTTCACCCCATGATACAAAAGTGTAAGTGGCAATGCTCACTAGTGTCACCGTCCATAAAGCCATTGGTAATGCAATTAATCCCAACAAAATGTGTCCACAGCAGAGCCAAGCCACTAAGATTCAACAATGACTTGGGGCATGCTGACAGTTCCATTGCTATGGTGAATATATAATCTGTTTTTTACACTGGCACTTTCCCAGATGAGTCAGTTGAAATACAGGAGGAGGCTACTAAATCTCTCAAGGGGGTTGATGGTCTTGCAGAATTGAGATGCCAAGTTCTAGTCAAAACAGCATTTTCGTGTGTTTATGTACAGGAGGTGTCCTTCAGCCAAAAAGTCTTGATTTCTAAACAGAATAATAAATGCCATGTGTCCAACTTTCCCTACCACATTTCAGTTAACCTTGTTAAGCAGGTTAGTTGGAAAAATACTGGTTTAATATATCACAGGCAGTGACCTGACCAAATGACCTATGTTGCTCAGATGAAGAATATCCGCTTTCTAGGATTACTAGAGAGAAGGGCAATAATAATAATTAAAAACTTTACAGCCTGTCCACCTTTTTGTCAGGCTGCTGTTGCATTCCTGAGTGCCAGAAGCTCAGATGGAGTGCAGGTGAAAGTGAAAATGCCCACATTTTTATTTATTGATTATGTGGATGATGCTTGCACAGCACCCCATAGCATAAAGTTTTCTGGGCGGCTTGCAACAGATAAGTATGGAAACTTTATAAAATATAAATATATAAAATAAAGCATAACATCAAAAGCAACATAAATACAAGAAGAAAACAAAGCTCACCGCAACCCCAAAGTTAAAACACATTGCTAGAAGAAGAAAAAAGAATAGGAAAACTATGAGTATTCATGGCTAGGGGTGGGGGACAAGGAGTTTAACTCTTTCTCTTTCTACCACAGTTTCAACAACAACAACAAAATAATGCATTTCCTAGGTTGCCATTTGCATTTCAGGGAAAACTTCCATTTGCAGAGCCACAGCAGGGATAGAAATAAACTTCCTTTTCCCGCTCTTTTGGTATGAAGGCTGCTCAGGTTTCCCCACCACTGCCATTTATATAACAAAGACTGCACCATCATGTCTAGCTTGGCTTTTGGTTGAAACAGTCCCATAAATGTCAATGGGGAGCTCAGGGAGACTGTGCCCATGGGCTCTTCTGTTTCCTCCTTCATAGCTACATTGAAGAATGGATTCTGAATAACTCTACAGTCAAATGCAGCCACAAGCACACAAAGCTGATTTTATCCTGACCAATCCGGTGGTCACCAACATGGACGTAATGGTGTCTTGAGGTCTTATGCAATGCCCACAAAGCCTCTGATCTCTTCCCACAGTCATGAGAAGTTGAGGGTGCCTACCCTTTTCTCCCTCAAGTACACAGGAGGAGGAAACTGGAAGGAGCTTATAAAAGTTTGTTACAGTTATTTGGGAAATAACATAAGGAAAGATCAGGGAACTTGCAGGGAATACTTGAACAGAATGTAGAGCAATACTGGACTGTAGGCGACAGAATATAATTTCAGATGACAGGCAAAGTTTAGGAGCCAGCCAAGTTGTGGAACAGCAAATCAAATGGTGCTTATGATTGGTGGGTGGTGATTTAGTTGCTATAGACAGCCTGTGGGGAAACACAGGATTGTTCCCTTTATGAATAAAGAAAGTCAGAAATCATTCCTAAGCAATGGCCCTAAGACCTTGGTTTCGATGTGCAAAACTCATAGGAAGTGATACATGTGTTGCTGAAGGGAAGAAAGCCAGCCCACTCATTGTCCTGTCACTTTATCCTAAGAAATCCTCTAGTGTCAGCTTTGAACCATAATAAAGAGAGACTTGGGAGCGCTGCCCATATAAACAGTGCAAAGCTCATAAAAAAGGAAAGAGCCGTAATTCCAATCACTGCCTGATCCTTCCTTTCATTGTACTTCATTTTAAACATTAGTTAACTTTCATTCTGTCGTCCTTTATGGAACAATGACAGCATGGTTTGCACTGCAATGAAGCTTTTTGTCTTTTCATGCTGCAAGGGCAGCAAGGAAATCTGACAACTCAAATATGCATCCCCTCTCCCTGTCTTTCTCCCAGTCCACCCCCTACCCCTACCTCATTCTGATATCTAAAGCATCTGAAAGGAAGTGATGTCCATTGAAGAAACTGGAAAAAGACATTTATACAGTCCAGCAGTCAGGACTGTCACCATCACCCTTGTCATATTCATACTTTAATCCTTCATAGAAGGCTTTGTTTTTTGGCAGCTCCAGTGTCTGGGTCCATAGTCCTCCTTGTCTCTATGCACTTTTTTGTTTGTTTTCTTTGAGAACCCATACAGTTCCCACACATCCAGGAATTTGCTTTAATGTGCTCCAAAAAGCCAAAATAACATTGGATCTTTAGAAATGTGTGACAAATGCCAGAAACGGTGAGAAATGGCATTCAGGTGCAGAAATATACCAGTCAGGTAGAATCTTGCAGGGGGGGGGGGAGAGAGAGAGAGAGAGAGAGATAGATGATTATTGTATACAGAAACTTTGCCAGGCTGGCATTGTTTCTGTCCACAATTTAATGAGCCACATCCTAACACAAACAAAGCAGTGTTGTTTTTAAACAATTTAAACATATAATATGCTATAACAAACTAGTCAGAGATTTGCAGTTCCTTGGAATAGCTTAATTCCATTTGGCAAACAGTTAAAAACTGAAGCACTTGGTGAACCCCATAATTAACTATGGCAAAGCACATCAGCAGATGCTAGGAAACCCAGCCGGATGGGTGAGATTTAAATAATATATTATTATTATTATTATTATTATTATTATTATTATTATTATTAATGTCCTTGAGCTTGCGAATGCATTTTCTGCAATTCTAACAAGTATCTCCTAGGCGTTTGTGATGAGAAAAATCTACAAGTTCTGAAGTAATCTCTTGTAGCCAAGTTTACATACATTAAAGATGGCTGCAGTATACTGATTGCCTCAAAGGACAGTTAAATCTTGAGAGAAAGTTTTAGAGAAAACTCAATTCATGTTTCCCAAGAAACAAAACAAACAGGAACATTACTTTTATTTGGTATGGGAATTTTGAGGACATCCATCAAACTAACAAAGTTAGTTGCTCTCGTTGTTGTATCTGAGAATTATGCACACAGACGTGCATAGATAATCAAATATCTACTAGGGAAATTTATTGTTTTTCTCTGTACAGATGACAATAATGTGATACGATGTGGGGAGGGAGCAAACGTAAGTTCTGGGTTCCTAGGGTGCTTTCAACGAGTTCTGCTCACGGAGATGCAAAAGGAATTTAATTATTCCCAACTGCTCATTTCATGCTGGGGCATAAAGGCAGAAAAATAGAATTGGAACTGGTGGATGAAGGAGGAAATGAGCTACTTAAAGAAGCTATACAACTTCATCCAGATTTCAATTCTGCCATGACATGTTTCTAGAGTTTAGTTGATGTGTCACAAACCTCTACACCCTCTGCACTTTTAGCTTTATTAACTATCATTACCAAGATGTGAAAAATGAGGAAATTCAGAGATATGCTACAACAACATATGTTACAGTGGGTGTTGGCAGGAATTCTGGGTTTGCTTTATTCAGGAGAAATTATGATGTGCTGTTATTGAGCAGGAACTGGGTGGAGGGAGTCTTTAATAAGGACAAATGAAATATTGTTGCATAAATAATTATTTTGTCTTTCTTTGCCATTTCATGTTTTATAATATAGTGAAGGTGAAGTGAATCATTATGTTGCTCTAGTATAGAGTTATTTTATAATGACACTTTTTTTATTTAAAATATTTGTATGTCACTTTCCCATAATGCTCAAAGCAATTTACAAATGAAACATGCATGAAATGCATGTACAGTGGTACCTCTGGTTACGAACTTAATTCGTTCTGCAGGTCTGTTCTTAACCTGAAACCGTTCTTAACCTGAGGTACCAATTTAGCTAATGGGGCCTCCTGCTGCCACCATGCTGCCGGTGCACGATTTCTATTCTCATCCTGAGGTAAAGTTCTTAACCCCAGGTACTACTTCCGGGTTAGCAGAGTCTGTAACCCGAGGTGTTTGTAACCTGAGGTGTTTGTAACCCGAGGTACCACAGTCTTTCCATCAAATAACTAATGAGAGGACTGCACAAATGATCCCATGATACATGAGGTAGGGTTGCCATATTTCAAAAAGTAAAAGCCAGGACAAGTTGTTGAGTTGTTGAGCTTCTCTTTTTTTACAATTTTTTTACAATTTTTTGATTGGCTTGCCTAAGATCCACATTTCAGAAATTCCCCACAGAGGTCAATTCCGCCTTTGAAATCCCAGTAAGGTCCGGACGTATGGCAGCCTTGCTGAAGCTAAGTACATCTGGGGTTTGGTCCATGTGTGAATATAGGAACCACGTGTATGCCACCTTAGGAACATAGGCTAATGGATCAGAACCCACAATAAGATGGGCAGAACAGCACCATCCACACTTTTGATGCCCAGCAATTAGCATTGGAGGTATGAGAGTGGAGGTAGGACATAGTTATCATGTCTAATAGCCATTGATAGCACCACCCGCAATGAATTTGTCTTATCCTCTTTTAAAACCATCAAAGATGGTGGCCATCAGTACTTCTTATGGGAACAAATTCCAGAGTTTAGCTATGCAGAGTTTAACTTTCTTTGGCTGTTCTGAATCTTCCAACATTCTGCTTCATTAAATGCCCCTGAGTTCTAGTTTCATGAACAGATGGGATTCCATGGCAGAAGAATAGTGGTACCATGGTACCTCGGGTTAAGTACTTAATTCGTTCCGGAGGTCCGTTCTTAACCTGAAACTGTTCTTAACCTGAAGCACCACTTTAGCTAATGGGGCCTCCTGCTGCTGCTGCGCCACCGGAGCACAATTTCTGTTCTCATCCTGAAACAAAGTTCTTAACCTCAGGTACTATTTCTGGGTTAGCGGAGTCTGTAACCTGAAGCGTACGTAACCTGAAGCGTATGTAACCCGAGGTACCACTGTATATAAATAAAACTAAATAGAACAAAAATGTCTTGGTATAATATTATAGTGAGAGGCAGTGATTAAAAACCAGTAGGTATAGTATCATGAAATATTTTCTCATCCAAATGAGTAAATAGCTGGTATGGTCACTTCAGTGCTTTCCAGTTTATTGAAGGGGTATTTTACTTAATATTCACAGTGAACTTTCCGAGTAGTGTTACCAAAGCAGCTTGGCATCCTCCTGTCCTGTTCCTTTAAAAAGAGTTGTGATGTGCAGAACTTAGCAGCTGAAGCTTTTGGAAAGAAACATTTTCTCCTTCTGTCCAAACTTGAAAGTACAGCTATTGGAGTTGTTTGTGAAGTGAAGTTTGTGTTTGTGAAGTGAAGTAATGAACACATAGCTCCCAAGTGAGTTTTGTGGTCCAATAGAGATTTAGCCAGAATCTCCCACAGAAGAGCATTTTAACTTTTACCTCACATACTCATGAGGAAAACACAGTAGACTTTAAAAACAGCATGAACATTGGGGGAAAGCACTCTGAAAACCATACCTCCTTTGGGACTGTTACTGTAGCACCCTGCTTGTGGTTAACGCTTAGCTGGAATGAAATATTCAACACAGCAATAGAGAAATTAAAATAATAATTTATTTGTCAGACAAATGAATGAGAGGCACAGTGGTATATGGTTACCAAGCTCTGGCCTGGCCTCCTGCCATTATGGCCAGCACTTATATTCCCTTAATCCAGCCCCCTTTGCTCCTCCTGTGGCTGCCTCTGTCCAATCAGCCTGGTTGGATTTCCTATTGGCTGATTGCTATAACCAATCCTAAAAGATACACCCATATCCTCCTGTCCTTATATGGAACACAAAGAGCTATATATTGTTACATCTATAAATGACAAAGTAGTAATATATCTTACATGTGTCTCAACAAGGAATCTTAATTACCAGCTCACCTCTTGCCCTCCTTGCCCTATTGCCTTCTAAAACAAATGGTTAATCTTAAATTTTTATTTTAAACATATGTCAAGGATCTTGAGTTTCACATCAACATTGAAAGATCTCCTTCATTTGAAGGTTTCTAAACAAATGCCTGACAACTATATATCAGGAGTGCTCAATGGCGTCTCCTGTCTGGCAGGGGGGCTAGGCTGGTGGCTGACTTAATTTCAGGATAAATACAACTCTTACAACTATATGAAATAAGAATCTAGCATTTCTTAAATCCTTTGCATAATTACATTTAAGCAAATATATTTAATACATAACATAGGTAGCCTTTTAAAAGGAATAAGGCCTTTGTAAAGTAGAAAAGGAACTCAGTAAAAAACCAGCTTTCAAAAGAAGCCTCTTCAGTTTACACCCCCCCCCTTCAGCCAGCTGCTTTTCCCAACATTTATTGCCCTCTAACTCTCTCAGTTTAAGAAAGAAACAGCTTTAAAAAGACTTCCCAAAAATGCTCTCCCAAAAATGCTCTCTTTCTGCCAGCTAGATGCTTCTCCATTTGGTCTTGGCCTTTTAACCTTAGAAAGAAGATCTGGCTCATTTTACTGGGAGGCACATTGGTATTATTTTACTATTTACTCATTCCTAATTATGTTTATCTCTGCTTTTTTATCTTCTGTAACATGTAGGGTCAGTGTCCTCACTTTCAGCCTGTAATTCCAGCTTTTACGACTTTGAGAATTGTTTTCTGCTATAAATCAAGGGGCCCCTTGTCTAGGAGGAAAACATTGCCAAGGTTCTCTAAGCAGCTGTCTTCTGCCTGGCATGAAACTTTTGAAAATCTTTAAGCTCTCTCTCTTTAATATACAAGCCCTGATCAAACATTAATAAAATGCAGGCTTATGCCTGATGCCTCATTACTATATGTGCTCTGCTTAGTCACAGGAGAATCCTGCACATACCTAACTTTTGTCTTAGATCATTATTATTCTGCTATTATCCTTCTTACATTTTGTGTACCTAATAATGGAGAATATATTCATTGTTCTGTTTTTACTTGAATTAATAGTAGGAAACCAATTACATCCTCCTCTCCAAAAGCTTTGACATATTGGCAGTCAAGATCCTACTTACATCCCAGGGGCATCATCATCATCATCATCATCATCATCATTATTATTATTATTATTATTATTATTATTATCTTTTTGCAAAATGTATAATAGGTTTGTGGCCTGTGCATGCTAACTCCTTACTTCTAAGTAAAGCTGAACAGAATCAGGCTGAAAGGTTGCCAGATCGTAACCAGGAGAAGGCCTTATACGACTTCCCAGTTCTAAAGTGTGTGTCCCTTCCATTCTTTCCAATATAGACTACAAAGCTTAAACCTGGAAACAATGGTATAGTTCCTTATATTTTCATCTAGTGACCCACCATTATGCACCTCATAAGTCTTTCCACCTCAGACTTTTAAAACTGCCCACTAATTGTCCATTGAAGTTCCCAGGTGAGTTAATGGCTAGGTCATTATTTCAGTTCCACTGAATTTGAAAGAAGTAATAAGAATGCTCATTGACCTACATAGATTCCATTCAAAATTCAAACTCTTCATAAGTGTAATAAGAGGCCTCCTTCAATGAAGACACGCTGTCTCTTTCTCTCCCTCTCTGCTGTACTTTCAGAAGGGCAAGTCCAGACAGGAACCCGCTGCTTTAATAGCCATATATTTGATGAAAAGATGGATTAGTTCTCAAACAGAAGAGGTGGGTGAGCATGTTCTAACTGTGGGTGGTGTGGTAATTAAAAGTCATGAAAACTACACCCTCTGACAGATCATTAGACAAAACAGTATGTAGAAAATGTCTTGTCATGTCTAATTACTACAGCTGCTGTTGTACTGGGACATCGACTCCTGTGAAACCAGCAGGAATGACTGATTTTAAGGAAGATTCTCCTGCTATGTTTACATTTATCCTCAGGTGTGATGGAAAACATTTGAGTCTGATCTGCATCTACAGCTTGACTGGGGAAACATTTAAAATGTTAGGATAGGAAGGCTTAAGTAAGGCTTAAGATAAAGGATGGAAACAGCTGAAGGATGTTCTTATTTCGGTGAATATAGCTGATATCGGAAAGCCGGGAAAGCTTTATATTGAAATCAGAAACAGAGCATAGCTGTCAACGTTTCCCTTTTTTTAAGGGAAATTCCCTTATTCTGAATAGGATTCCTCACAAGAAAATGAAAAGTTGACAGCTATGCAACAGAGATAATTAACGCAGGATCACTTGGATTCTGTACGGATGGGTAAAAATTGATTTCTTTCTATTTTTCCAATCTCCAACGTCAATGTCAGTTTGGAATATATATATATATATATATATATATATATATATATATATATATATATATATGCTTTCGTAGATTTTCACGGGTACAGGAATGCAGGTTTTGGTGTTTTCGGGTATCTTCCCGTGTAAGAGTTGGGGTGTCTAGGCGACGTTTCGACGAGGTCTCACTCGTCATCTTCAGGCTGGTGCTTTCGGCTTCTTGTTACTAGAACAGAGCAGGATCTCAGTGTTTGAGTTCCTATAAATACTGTTGAGGGGGTGTGGTGTATAGCCTCCAACGTTCTGGGCAGAGAGGAAGTTCCCAGGTTATTGTGCCTTTTCTTCTTTTGTTCATTAATTACTTGAGGGATATCTTGAGTGATTTCTTGAGTGATATTCTGAGTACCACTTAGGAGGGTCATTAGGTGTGGATTAGTTGCTAAAGCTTTCGTGTCTTGACCTCTTGAGCTTGTGAAGAGTTTTTCTGAGTTTTTCTGAGAAGAGTTTTTCTGAGAAAGATGGCTGTACTGCACTTAGTTGTGCTCTGGCTTGGCTTCGTGTATAGGGGCGAGCTGTGGTTTTGTGCCCTGTGCCAGCCAGATCTGTGTAGGGATTGCAGGGGGGTGCAGCATCCGGAGGTGCCACTATGGTTTGGCTACTGGATGGTATCTGTAATTTATCTGTGGAGAGGGTCTGGGTTTGGGTCTGGTGTGGTTGATTGGAGATGGCGTTCTGTGTGCCTCTGGTTCTGGTGTCGGTTTTTGTGGGGAGGGCTAATTTCCAGATGTCTGGCAGGCGGGACGTGTCATCACGCTTGTTCATGTTGTGAGGGTGTTTCTCTATCTCGATGGCTTCCATGATTATTCTCTTGTGGTGATGTTCCATGTTAAAGAGCAATTTGGAATCTGCAAAATTAATTTCGTGTCCTGTTTCTTTCATGTGTTGGTAAAGAGAGGAAGTTTTTTCTTCTTTTTTGACGGCATTCTTGTGTTCTGCGATACGTGCATTTATTCGTCTGTTTGTTTGTCCAATGTACGTGGCTGGGCAGACTTTGCAGGGTATTTCATAGACCCCTTGGTTTTCTAACTGGATTTTATCTTTTGGGTTTCTGAGGATATTGGCTATTTTTTGGTTGGTGCAAAAGGCTGTTTTGATATTGTGTTTATGGAGGATTTTGCTAATTTTATCTGTGGTGCCCTTGATATAAGGAAGGAGGGCCATGCCATTGTTTTCTTCTGTGTCTTGGTTTTTGGGGGGTGTTTCTTTTTGGATTAGCTTCGTAACCCTGTTTTGCTGGTATCCGTTGGCGATTAACACATTTGAGAGATTCTGTAACTCAGTTGTCAAGTGGTCTTCGTCAGCCAGGCGTTTGGTTCTGGAGATGAGAGTCTTGGCTACGGAGTTTATTTGTGCAGGGTGGTGGTGTGATTGTGCATGTAAGTAGCGGTTGGTGTGTGTTTTTTTCCGGTAGATAGTGTGTCCTAGGGAGCCATCAGGTTTTTTGTAGATTAGGACGTCAAGGAAGGGAAGTTGGTTGTTGGCTTCTATTTCCATAGTGAATTGTATTTTGGGGTGTAGGCTGTTGAGATGTGTGAGGAAGCTATCTAGTTTTTCCTTCCCGTGTGGCCAAATTACAAAGGTGTCGTCAACATATCTGAGCCAAAGTTTGGGTTTGTGTTCTGACTTGTCTAAAGCATTGGTTTCAAAGTGTTCCATGTACAGATTTGCGATGACCGGTGAGAGGGGTGATCCCATAGGTGCTCCTTCTATCTGTTTGTATCTTTGTCCATTGTGGATGAAGTACGTGTTGGTTAGGCAGTGGTTGGTCAGGTCCAGGATGTATTCGGGGGGATTGTATTTGTTTTGAATGGCTGTCAAGGCTTCATTAATGGGCACTTGTGTGAAGAGAGATACAACATCGAAGCTCACAAGTAGGTCATCGGGATGTAGGTTTTGCTTCTTTATTGTTTCTATGAACTGGAAGGAGTTTGTAACGTGTGAAGCGATAGATTCTGCATAGGGCTGAAGTTGCTTAGCGAGAAATTTAGCGAGATTTTGCTGCACCCCCCTGCAATCCCTACACAGATCTGGCTGGCACAGGGCACAAAACCACAGCTCGCCCCTATACACGAAGCCAAGCCAGAGCACAACTAAGTGCAGTACAGCCATCTTCTCAGAAAAACTCTTCTCAGAAAAACTCAGAAAAACTCTTCACAAGCTCAAGAGGTCAAGACACGAAAGCTTTAGCAACTAATCCACACCTAATGACCCTCCTAAGTGGTACTCAGAATATCACTCAAGAAATCACTCAAGATATCCCTCAAGTAATTAATGAACAAAAGAAGAAAAGGCACAATAACCTGGGAACTTCCTCTCTGCCCAGAACGTTGGAGGCTATACACCACACCCCCTCAACAGTATTTATAGGAACTCAAACACTGAGATCCTGCTCTGTTCTAGTAACAAGAAGCCGAAAGCACCAGCCTGAAGATGACGAGTGAGACCTCGTCGAAACGTCGCCTAGACACCCCAACTCTTACACGGGAAGATACCCGAAAACACCAAAACCTGCATTCCTGTACCCGTGAAAATCTACGAAAGCAAATATCTCACCTCTACGGGGAGGAAACCTTCCAGCTGACAAGAACCTACGAGAAACTAGAAATCCGAAGAGCCACCATCTTATGTGATCTCTTGTTCCTACGCAACTGCCGAGACAACAACTTAATTCCCACATGCTTCCAACCTAAATTCCACTCTAAAACCCCAGCTACCGAAAGGATCCTGAAACGAACTGAACTATCCCTAATCAGAAACGAACTACATAAGAAAAGATACCTACTAAACCAAACCAACAAAGATCTGCTCACTCTTCACCTCAAACTCTGTAACAAAATCCACCCTGCACTCTGGGACAAATGCAAACAACTAGCCGTTTGGAGAGCTGAAACAGAGTCCTCACATAAGACAGACACACACACCAACAAACTCCACAAACTAGAGAAACGCCAGAAGCCCAGCCACCCTCCACAACAACCCATGAAACAAACAGTACATAACATATCAGACAGGATCCTCACCTCAACTGAAACCAAAGTACTCTCCAAAGGCTTCAACTTTGCAGTCGCCCCGAGACGCATCCCCACGGAAAACATCATATGCGGAGTCGAAGCTAGCCTAACCAAAATCAACCCAGATGAAGCCAATAAAATCAGACTCGAAGTCACCAACATCCTCTGCTCCAGCAAACCACCCAGAAGCAATTTACACAAAGAAGAACAGAAAGCACTCACCAACCTGAAGAAAGACAACAACATAATCATTCTCCCAGCAGACAAAGGTAATGCCACTGTTGTGATGAACACATCGGACTACCAAGCAAAACTATCAAATCTACTCCAAGACCCTACCTACCAACCTATAAAAACAGATCCCACCACCTATCTGGAAAAAACCACCAAATCCAAAATAAAAGCCTCTCCTATCAGTGAAGAAATCCAGCTAAGAATCATCCCCAGAGAAAAATCATCCAGATGCCCCAAACTCTACGGTCTCCCCAAGATACACAAAGAAGGAACACCACTCAGACCAATAGTCAGCTCCATAGGCTCACCTCTACAAAATCTCGCTAAATTTCTCGCTAAGCAACTTCAGCCCTATGCAGAATCTATCGCTTCACACGTTACAAACTCCTTCCAGTTCATAGAAACAATAAAGAAGCAAAACCTACATCCCGATGACCTACTTGTGAGCTTCGATGTTGTATCTCTCTTCACACAAGTGCCCATTAATGAAGCCTTGACAGCCATTCAAAACAAATACAATCCCCCCGAATACATCCTGGACCTGACCAACCACTGCCTAACCAACACGTACTTCATCCACAATGGACAAAGATACAAACAGATAGAAGGAGCACCTATGGGATCACCCCTCTCACCGGTCATCGCAAATCTGTACATGGAACACTTTGAAACCAATGCTTTAGACAAGTCAGAACACAAACCCAAACTTTGGCTCAGATATGTTGACGACACCTTTGTAATTTGGCCACACGGGAAGGAAAAACTAGATAGCTTCCTCACACATCTCAACAGCCTACACCCCAAAATACAATTCACTATGGAAATAGAAGCCAACAACCAACTTCCCTTCCTTGACGTCCTAATCTACAAAAAACCTGATGGCTCCCTAGGACACACTATCTACCGGAAAAAAACACACACCAACCGCTACTTACATGCACAATCACACCACCACCCTGCACAAATAAACTCCGTAGCCAAGACTCTCATCTCCAGAACCAAACGCCTGGCTGACGAAGACCACTTGACAACTGAGTTACAGAATCTCTCAAATGTGTTAATCGCCAACGGATACCAGCAAAACAGGGTTACGAAGCTAATCCAAAAAGAAACACCCCCCAAAAACCAAGACACAGAAGAAAACAATGGCATGGCCCTCCTTCCTTATATCAAGGGCACCACAGATAAAATTAGCAAAATCCTCCATAAACACAATATCAAAACAGCCTTTTGCACCAACCAAAAAATAGCCAATATCCTCAGAAACCCAAAAGATAAAATCCAGTTAGAAAACCAAGGGGTCTATGAAATACCCTGCAAAGTCTGCCCAGCCACGTACATTGGACAAACAAACAGACGAATAAATGCACGTATCGCAGAACACAAGAATGCCGTCAAAAAAGAAGAAAAAACTTCCTCTCTTTACCAACACATGAAAGAAACAGGACACGAAATTAATTTTGCAGATTCCAAATTGCTCTTTAACATGGAACATCACCACAAGAGAATAATCATGGAAGCCATCGAGATAGAGAAACACCCTCACAACATGAACAAGCGTGACGACACGTCCCGCCTGCCAGACATCTGGAAATTAGCCCTCCCCACAAAAACCGACACCAGAACCAGAGGCACACAGAACGCCATCTCCAATCAACCACACCAGACCCAAACCCAGACCCTCTCCACAGATAAATTACAGATACCATCCAGTAGCCAAACCATAGTGGCACCTCCGGATGCTGCACCCCCCTGCAATCCCTACACAGATCTGGCTGGCACAGGGCACAAAACCACAGCTCGCCCCTATACACGAAGCCAAGCCAGAGCACAACTAAGTGCAGTACAGCCATCTTCTCAGAAAAACTCTTCTCAGAAAAACTCAGAAAAACTCTTCACAAGCTCAAGAGGTCAAGACACGAAAGCTTTAGCAACTAATCCACACCTAATGACCCTCCTAAGTGGTACTCAGAATATCACTCAAGAAATCACTCAAGATATCCCTCAAGTAATTAATGAACAAAAGAAGAAAAGGCACAATAACCTGGGAACTTCCTCTCTGCCCAGAACGTTGGAGGCTATACACCACACCCCCTCAACAGTATTTATAGGAACTCAAACACTGAGATCCTGCTCTGTTCTAGTAACAAGAAGCCGAAAGCACCAGCCTGAAGATGACGAGTGAGACCTCGTCGAAACGTCGCCTAGACACCCCAACTCTTACACGGGAAGATACCCGAAAACACCAAAACCTGCATATATATATATATATATATATATATATATATATATATATATATATAAAGGAACCTCATGAAAATTCGCCAACAGGTAAAAGAAAGCACTTCTTAATGTATTGCAAACTATGGAACTTGTTCCCACCGGAGGCAATGATTGCCACAATCCGTTGTTGCTGTTTATTCATTTAGTCGTGTCCGACTCTTCGTGACCCCATGGACCAGAGCACGCCAGGCACTCCTCTCTTCCACTGCCTCCCGCAGTTTGGTCAAACTCATGCTGGTAGCTTCGAGAATACTGTCCAACCATCTCGTCCTCTGTCGTCCCCTTCTCCTTGTGCCCTCCATCTTTCCCAACATCAGGGTCTTTTCCAGGGAGTCTTCTCTTCTCATGAGGTGGCCAAAGTATTGGAGCCTCAGCTTCACGATCTGTCCTTCCAGTGAGCACTCAGGGCTGATTTCCTTAAGAATGGAGAGGTTTGATAGCCACCAATCTAGACGGCATTAAAAAAGAATTAGACTCCTATCTTCTTATAGGAGATAAGAACATAAGAATAGCCTGCTGAATCAGACCAAAGGCCCATCTAGTTAAGCCATGATAGCTACTTGCTAAGTATGCTTCTAAATAACAATTGCTGGAAACCACAGAGACGGTTTCTCCAGTAGCTTTTGGTTGGCCACTGTGAGAACAGGATGCTGGACTAGATGGGCCTTCGGTCTGATTCAGCAGGCTATTATTATGTTCTTATCTTCCATAAGAAGAAGGGAGTCACCTATCACTAGCTGCTGATACAGCCTGAGAAACTGGACAGGAGTCAGCTGAACTCTTACCCATTCGGGGAGGTTTTCAGATGTACTACACCCACTTGTAACATTCAGACATGTTGCCTCCTAGTTAACCACATGCATCTCCCTCAAAGCAATTATATTTTAGGCGGCTGCTGCGGCAACCACATCCCTTGACATTAGATAGTGAATTACTGCCAAGTTAGGAAGAGCATTATCAACAAAACCATGTGGCTAATCCATAATTCCCTATAGCTGCCTCAGAATTAATCTTGATATTATTGTGTCAGTAAATTCACTGCTCCCTCCTCGATGGAATTAACACCCCAAGCATAGAAACATCGAGTGTTTTATTGATCTGGAATTGTAATATGATTAAATCCTTGACCCCACAAACATGTGTGCCCAGTCTAATAATAATAATAATAATAAAACTATCAGCACATTTTAGTCATTTGAACTGTGCCAGAGCACAGTCTCTTAACATTGGCAAAATTGCTGGGAGCTGTGGATGACCCCCCCTTAAAGCAACAGTGGCTTCTTTAAAGCAGGTAGACATATGCACCCACTTTCATCACCCCCCCCCCAGCAAGTTTAACCAAAGTGGTGGAAGCGGAAGAGGCTTTTCATGGGATGAAAGAATATGTGCAAAGAATCTCCTATTCCAGCTCACCCCTTTGGAGGTTTAACTTTGAATTTCAGTTTCATTTTTCCATTGAGATTATTAATATTGTCCAGGCTGAATACTGGAGCCTGAGTCTTATTCTGTCAGTTCCATTTAAAGTAACAGATGCGTAAGTTTTTATATTTGGAATATTAAATTCTTTACACCACATTACTGTAAGAAAAGAAACTCCATATTTCCATGAAATCCCGCTACCATTTTGTACCACATTCCCTTTAAATTATATTCCCATGTAAATTAACCAAAGAAAATTATACAACTGACTTAAGAAAATTGACTTAAGAAAATGTTCACATTTCTTTGCTAAAGCTTAATGCTATATTTTCCAGAAAGGTTTCCTCTGTGGTGTAAGGATTAATAGCCATTGCATCCGATCTTAAGGTTGCTAAACGTAGATGCCAAGACATGAGGCATTTACTGTATATCTGCTGATGATAAGTAATGGTACAGAACTGGAGAGGGTGGAAAGAATGGAAGCAAATTGAAAGATCTTTGATTCTCAGTTACTGTAGTCACTTAACCTTAAGCTTGAGAAGGGCAGATATAATTGACAGCACTTGGTGGTGGTCTCTTAGGAGCATTAAACTGCTAGAAGTTGAAGCGTCATGGAGAACTGCAGTTCAGTGTCTTTGTTGTAACCTTGTTTTATTCCACATCTGTATTTCCTTCCTTTTTCCAAAAATTAAGGAACAAAATATATAGCCACTATGGAAGATCTTGCAAGATTTCTTATTAAATCCATATCTAAGTGAGAGACAATTTCCAATTCAGTGATCACTAATGATGCCCAGAACCCTCCAAATAGGCCTAATTTGACTCAGAATTTGGGCCTTGACCGAATCCAGTGCACCAGACCTATTCTAGTAACTAGGGCTGCCATACGTCTGGAATTTTCCAGATATATCTGGAATACAGCAGCGAGAAACAGTGTTTGGGCAGAAATCAATGAAATGTCTGGGAAAATCCAGATGTATGGCAACCCATGTCAGAAGTCCATATTTTGGCGAATTTCCTTAAAAATAGCTCAAAAACGTAATGGATTTTCACTTTGTGAAATATGGCAACCCTACTAGTGACCCATATAAAAGCTAGGTTCCACTGCCAACTGTCATAATGGAAAAACTTCACAGGATGCATAAACATTTCTTAAGCAATTGCACCTCATGGCCTTCAGTTAGAAGTAAACGTTCAATATTTTTCCTAATACAAAGCAAGAATATTCAAAAACATGATAGTTTAACATTTAAATGTCTTCTCACAATGTTAAAGTTAGGCTTGATATCAGCAATTGGCCCCATTGGAACTGAAGGTTGGGGACAGGACTCAGAAGGACTCCTAACTCTTTGACCCCATGGGGAAAAGCAACTGAGTTGAATAATATGGAGGGGGAATTGCAAAACCACTGTTGCTATTCCCAATAAAATGGCATGGGTAAAATGACCTACTAATGTGACCTATGCTGGGGCCAGATGAGATTCCCTTCAATAAACAGACTTCAGAGGTTATAATTCCTGAATTTTCATGGAATAAATCCTATTCAAATATTGCAATAACCCATATGTTTTCTTTTTTAAAAGTGTGAAGTGTGCGTAAAGTAGTAGCTGACCTTTAAAGCCCTAAACGGCCTCGGCCCATTATCCTGAAGGAGCGTCTCTACCCCCATCATTCAGCTGAGGTCCAGCTCCAAGGGCCTTCTGGCATTTCCCTCCCTGTAAGAAGTGAGGTTACAGGGAACCAGGGAGAGGGCCTTCTCAGTAGTGGCGCCTGCCCTGTGGAACGCCCTCACATCAGATGTCAAGGAAATAAACAACTATCTGACTTTTAATGTTTTTAATGTTTAATGTTTTATTGTGCTTTTAATTCTGTTGGGAGCCACCCAGTGTAGCTGGGGAAACCCATCCAGATAGGTGGGGTAATAATAATAATAATAATAATAATAATAATAATAATAATAATAATAATAATAATATCACCAAGTGAGAGAAACTGAGAAGTACATTTCCATCATCATGGATGCTATTATTATTATTATTATTATTATTATTATTATTATTATTATTATTATTATAGCTTCCATGCTGATGGAAAAGTACTTCTCAGTTTCTCTCACTTAGTGATAACTTTTCTATCCATTTCTAATGGCTCACAAAATATACTACTTATGTAACAGCCCACTGGTTTCTGCTGGGGAGAAAAACACTTGCATGGATAGGAATGGTCCAGGGCAGGGACCTCCACCATTGCAGGTCTTGTATGGTTACTTGAAGGAAAGGCCCCTTGCCTCTCCAGAAAGGCACTTTGTGTGTCATGAGAACCACCAATATATTTTTGTGTTGCAACCACGGGGGAAAATTTTTATTGACAGCTCAATGCAGCTTGTGAATTAGCCCTCAGTTCCAGCAACCACAACATTCTTTGCAATATAATAAATTATTTCGTCAAGTTATTTGGGGGCCAGATGAGCTTTAAAAAAACCTGAATATGCACATCTGTCATAAATATAAGAAACAAATCCAATTTATTGTACTTAGCTATTCAACTAATTATGGAGCTGTACTTTTTCCTGGTCGGGACTATTCTATTCTTGCTTCGAGATATTGATTGTCTTGTTGAATATTCATTCTAATATCTCACTTGCTACTATGTTTAAAGGATGGCACTTTTCATATAGAAATCCAGAAATCTCAGTGGTTGCCACAAAATAGACTGTGTTGACTTGTTTTTTCTACATTCCGCCATTTTATTTTTCTGGATTAATGCTTCCTATCAGGATCTTTAACAGAAAGGCTTTAAAGAAGAAGAAGAAAGGATGGTTGATTCTTCATAAATACTAAAAGGTTGTTTTAATCTCAGCTAGAAATCTCTGATGGATAGTTTCAACTTAGCAAATTGCAAAATGGGAGTTTAAGCTACTCAACAAGACTAAAAGTTAACCTTCTAATTTGCTCCTAATCTCATTACAGCCCCAGAGGATATATTTGCCATAAAGGCAATTGAAGTTTTTGAACTTATCAGCAGGAGGATTTAAACAATCTTGTGGTGAGCAGCGTAGAGTAGCCATTGTGAGAATTTTGAAAAGGGTTTCAGGTTTAAGAGGAATGCCTGTATTAGTGTGTGTTGAACCTGCCACTCAAATTCTCATTAGTTTCAAGGTCAAATGATCTGACACAAATAATTTCGTGCACAACTGCCCTTTCTTTTGAACACTGTAGGAGTTTGACATCTGTAGTCTCTTTGAGCTGCCTTTAAAAACAAGAAGGAATTGGAAGGTCATTAGCAATTTGTAGTAATAAAATGACATTTATTCAGAAAAAAACAAACAAATCATAACTCCCCTACCAAAATCAGCATTGCAAAAATTCCAGCACACACGGAAACCAAAAGAGCAATGTGTTCCTCAGCAGTGAGAATCACTAGCCTCAGTTTGTAATAACTCTACTGTGTCAAATATAAATATTAACTTTAGGAAATATGAACTATCATGGTTTTCTTTCTTTCTTTCTTTCACTAATATTTTATTGTTAAACCAGAAGGGCTTAACAATCCATCTCTCTTCACAGGAAACTCTGGGAATTGTAGTTTTGTGAGAGGAACAGGGATTGCTTAGCAATTCTCAGCACCCTTAACAAACTACAATTATTTGGAGGAAGCCATGACCATTTAAAGTTGTATTACAGTGCTTTAAATGTATGCATGCTGTGAATGTAGCCTTAGAAATTAAAGAATTGTCACAAAGGGAACAATGGAATGGAGGGGTGGCCACTCTCTGCACCATAGGTGTAAACAAGACTGCAACAGATTGCATAAAATGAGCATTGGGTAGGGCTTTTCTGATATCCATGCTTTGACTTTCTTTGCCAAGTCTGGCTTCCATATTACTGACATTTTGGAGTCAAGCAAAAATCTTATAATAACTTATTCCAGTGGCAGATTATTAATATAACCGGTTTGGGGGTTTGGATGAACTGAAGCAGAATAACCTTTAATGAGATCAACATCTATGAGTACTTGTGGGTAATTGCTTATTTTAAAATACTATTTCATAAAATATTTCAGTAATTATCATCTTGAGTACATCACAGAAAGGTGATTTGGGGGATGGAATAAACAAATCAAGGTCCTCTGTTGTTGCGTTCATAATTCCCCTAGGTAAACTCTCCATATCTAGGAACACAAGCAAGGGAAGGTGCCCTTTTAAAATGTGGGGTTGGGGGGGGAGGTTATTGGGTTGTTTTTATTTTGATTATGTATTTTGTCATTTTATATTTTGATTGTATTCTGTGAACCACCCTGAGACCTCCAACTAAGTATAGGGCGGTATAATAATAATAATAATAATAATAATAATAATAATAATAATAATAGTAATAATAATAATAATAATAGACTTTCCCACCGCAGGTGAATAACTCTAGTCTAGTCCAACACTTCAGTGTCAAGGCGACAATTTGATATCCCTCCCTGGAGGCAGCTGTTGTCCTAAAGTTTGGTTCTTGAAGCAAAGGCATTTCTAGAAAGACGTTTGTGAAGAAACAATGGACCCAGAAGCAGAATTTTTGGACTTCCACAGCTCAAGATTTATGGGGGAAAATAGAACTGTGTGTGGTGGAAGCTGACACAATTCTTCTTTCCAGCTAGTGTCCCTTGTGAACATTAAATACAGTTACAAATATGTAGGTCAAAGGAAACAGCAAACCCAAATGGGAATTTCATATTGAATTGAACAGAGTGTGTGTGTGCATGTGTGCGCACACACAACTTATTTATACTCCACACAAAATGCCAGTATCATATAACCTTACTCGCAAAAGCTGCATCAACAGAAATACTGTGCTGCAAATCCCTCTTAAGTTTACAATATGGAGTCTGGTTTGCATTTCACCTCTGCCAAAAGGGATAAAACAATCTCTCTCTATTCAGATTCTGTAATCATAAAAATAAACGTACTTAGTGAAAATAAAATACAAATCATGTATACAACTATATAATAAAAGTTCCTATTCCAAGCAGATCAGAGGCATTGTTGGTGTGTTGATTTTTGTATTATTTTTCTTTCATTGCAGTTCTTTTTCTTTCCCTCTTTTTCTTTTGCTTTGATATGCTCCACTTTTGTAATTTTGTGCTGCAGAAGAGCCGTCATAGCACACAGTATACATCATCGACTTCTAGAATAGGCTCTATTATATTTAATTGCCTTTTTTATTGGCTTTGGAAGCTTCTCTAGCGTGTGTATGCGTGTGTACACGCTATCGTTTAACAAATCACTTCTTATTCCATTTCAGACTAACCTTCAATTTCAACAGAGCAACCAGGGATTTGAAGAACTACTATATGTCTAGCTAAGATCTTGTACAGCTTAAACAGGATTTTTCTTCCTTCCTTCCTTTGAATAGCAGTAAAGGAAGCCATTTCACAAACCGCTTTTGAAACTCCCCTCAGATTCAAAGATGGCCTAATGAGTCCAGTACCCAAGTTCATTGTATATTAATTATCAGCCCAATTTTCTGAGCTTCATCTTCAGGAAATGGGATGGAGGCTTTTATCACTTTAAACCAATATGAGCCACGTGCAAGCTCAAATTACAGTTTGTGAAAGAATATTGAATTGCGAAATGTTTTGTAATGTCTTTGAGTTCCACGGGCAACAAAGTGAATCTGAAGAGTCCCCCACTTTCCCTCTCACCCACTGGATTCTAATTGAATCAGAGGATCTGTACTGTAGTACAGTGCAACTTGAAGCCAGAATTCAATCTGGGCAGACCCAGTATGAAATAGAATAGGCCTGAGGAACCTATAGCCCTCCAGGTGGTGCTAGACTACAACTCCCCTCATAACTACAGTTCACTTGAGCTTAGAGAAAAGGCCTAAGAGCGAATGATGAGAGCTTGAATCCACAACATCTGGATGGTCATGGGTTCCCCAGCCCAAATATGATATAGGGTAGACAACTCCAGATGTTGTTGGTCTACAACTCCCATCATCTCTGACCATCAGATGGTGCAGATGTAAGCTGAAGCCCAACAACATATACTGTAGACATCACCACTACATTCCTGATGTAGTCGATTGGGTGTTGGACTCAGAGTGGGAGGCCTGGTCATGAAATCCTCTTTCAGCTTGAGAACTCTTCAGACAGTCACTGCTTCTCAGGTAAACCTATGTAAGGATAAAATGGGATGACCCCCCCCCCATATGTGGCAACCATGAGCTTCTAAGAGGAAAGGGAAGATAACAATGTAATAAAATAAATAACCTGAACCTGGCTGAAAATATGTAGCTAAAATAGAAAATGATAATGCATATAGTGATGACAAGTGGATCTGAGTGGATGCTTCTTATAAGTCCAGAGTAATCTGCAGGTCATATTCCATTTACATACTGAAGTGGGTGTGAGATCATCCTTGTTGTCACCCTATGGAACTGTCTTATGTAACTCTGTGCCAGTATCATTTATCAAAGAGCTGTACCAGTTGGTTTTTCAGACATGTTGACAATCCCTCATGGTTGCAAATAGGTATGGTAAATCCTTGAGGAGGAGAACATCTGGGTCCAGTCAAGACTCATTTCAAGAAAAAGTCTGGAAAAATGTAAGGGGGAGTGGAACCGTTAACTACATTGGCATTGACATCAAACAATATATAAACTCCTAATATAAGGTTAAAATTGGATTGCTTTCACTCATATAATAGCCACTCTGACATTTTTTGTGACTTTCCACCTATTGCAATGGCTTGGTGACAAAACATGATGGAACTAAAAAATGGGGCCATTAGATTTTGGAGCAAGTTCAAGCTTTTTGCTGACAAGCCATTGCATTTCAGAAAGGGCGAGCAATATGAGCTGCCTAAATTGGCTAGAAAGTGCTTATGAGTGGTGGAAAAAGAAATCCTAGTAAACAAGCATTCTGTCCTAATAAAAGGCATTGCTTTGGGGAGTGAAATGTGCTAAACTGTTAAGATACACAGTGGAAAGATTGCACTCTCTTTGACCATGCATTTTAAAGATGGTGTGCTGCCTGGTAGTGATGTGCTGGACTGGTGTGTGGCAATGGTTGGAGTGTTGGCCTAGGACCTGGGAGGCCAAATCCACACTCCTCCATGGAGCTCACTGGGTGACCTTGGACCAGTCACTGTCTCTGAACCCAATCTACATCACAGAGTTGTTATAAGGATAAAAATGGTAAGTCTCTTTTATAGGTCTAGGTATCTCCTCCCACATTCTGCTTAAATGGCAGCATTCAATGAAATGTTTGTGCTAGTGCAATGATTAGTGCCAGCACAATGGGGTTTTCCCCCCAATGAGGATAACCAATCTTCGTGAAGGGTTGATTCCTTTGTGTACTTGCAAAGAATCTATTCTCATTGCACAGCATCCTCTTGAGTGAACCTAACAGTATCATATACCATATTTTTCGCTCTAGTAAACAAGCTCTATAACACACACCCGACCATAACACGCACGTAGTTTTTAGAGGAGGAAAATCCGTAGGCATGCCACCCATAGGCATTCCCTCCATAACACGCACAGACATTTCCCCTTAATTTCTAGGAGGAAAAAAGTGAGTGTTATGGTGCAAAAAATACGGTAATTCCAGGGCATACACATAGTGCATGTGCCCACTGAACCAATGTCTTCAGTAACAAAAGTGACACCAAACGTTTCAAGTAATGCAAAGGATAGCATTTGGTAAGCACTTCACATTACTATTCAGAGCCCAATTGTGCAAGATCTAATGGAATGGTTATTAAATACAATCACACCCACTAATGTCCACATAATGTATGACTTTTTTATCCCTGAGCAATAGGATTTATGATCCCTCAGTAATGTTGTCTTAAGTGCCAGCAATTCTTTTCTAAAATAGCCTCTTTCCAGCATTGTATGAAGACATTACACTGATATGCAGAGCATTAGAATTCACAGCATTGGTTAACTCTTCCGCCAAATTATTCTGATACGTAAGTAACAATGTGGCGATATGATTTATACTCAAATTAAGCTTCCAAAAATTATGCACCATTAAGATTTTGAACAGTCCACTCAATCTTGAACAATATTCTGATATTCATTTTGCTACGTCTCGTATTTTCTGTCTCTGGACACACTTAAGCAGTTTAGCATTGGCAGGAAAATATTTTGTTTCCCTTTTGCAACTTGGCAAGCTGATCAAATGTGCAGCCAAGAATGATATAAAGAACCTCCAACTGTCTCTGTTCAATTTGTCATTCTTTCATCCATCACATTTCAAGAAGATGGATGATCAGCCTTTTGTTTTTCATTAGATCCTAACCCAGATCATTCAAATAGGGAGGTGCTGATGCAGAACAGCAACATCCCAGCGGTGGGTCACTGGAAAACTAAATTTCCTGCTCCTATCCAGTGAGAGAACTTGGGTTTTTCAGCTGTCAGAATAGTATATATTTTAATGAGGTGCTTGAATAAACAAAGCTACAGGGGGTTGGGTTTGTGTGTGTCTGTTAGTGTTCATTCACTCACAGCCAGCTTTTGTGTTATGTATGCATACAAGGACTCATGAAGATGTACATTGAAAACCATGTATGTTACACTTGCTAAGGGCACTTTAACAAGTACCATTTGCACATGGCATCCATATTATGCTGGAATTGGTTGCAGGAGTGATGTAGAACCTTTGGCCTTCCACATGTTATTGGACTCCCCATCAGCCCCAGCAGCATGGCAAGCTGAACATTTGGAGGGCTATAGACTCCCTACTCTGTGCTAGTTTAGATCTAGGAAGAGGGCATCAGCTTATGCTACAAAGTGCTGTGCATTACATGGGTGAAAGGGTGAGCATCCAGCTCTCTGCTCAGCTGCACCTTCTGCATCCCCACCCACTTCCTCAGGGCATCAGTTTATAAGGCATGGGGAAGGAGCATGACCCTTAGTGGCAGCGATCGAATTTTGTCTACTGAGTGGCAAGGGTAAAAGGGTTGTAGCTCAATGAGAAAGAACGCAAAAGGTTACAGGTTCTATCCCTGGACATCTCCAGGTAGAGGTAGGAAAGATTCCAACTGAAAACCTTAAAAGTGGAGTGGGGTTATTGGTTTGTTCTTGTTTTTATTATATGTTTTCTATCCTGTATTTTCATGTGACCCACCCTGAGATCTACGCATGAAGGCTGGTATACAAATTTAATAAATAATAAAGCTGCTGTCAATATTGTCTATATACAGGGCTAGATGGAGCAAAGACTTGACAGGCAGCTCCCCATGTTACTAAGCTCTTGCATTTCCACAACAGCCACAGCATCAGCAAAAATGTTGAGTGCTCTAGTGACTTCTTCTTGTTCAGCTGCTACTAGTCGCTTCCTGCCTGCCTATCATGCTCATCTTCTGAGTCTTTCAGTCTAGAATCATTCTAGACCAGGGTTTCCCAAACTTGGGTGTCCAGCTGTTTGTTTTTTTTACTACAATTCTCAATATCCTGAACCACTCATCCTGCTAGCTTGGGATGATGGGAGTTGTAGTCCCCCAAAACAGCTGGAGACCAAGTTTGCAAAACCCTGTAGACCAGCCTTTCTCAACCTGTGGGGCCCCAGATGTTGTTGAACTACAACTCCCATCACCCCTAGCTAGCAAGGCCAGAGCTCAGGGATGATGGGAGTTGTAGTCCAACAACATCTGGGGACCCACAGGTTGAGAACCGCTGCTGAAGACAGATAGCAACATGTTGAAGGCAAGGATAAACTACATTGCAGATTGAGGAGAAATACATTTTTGTGCCAGTTAGGTTAGTGCTGACTCAGCCTCTAACTCCCTACAGATAGAACATCTTCTGTAGCAGAAGAATGCTTCAGCCCACAGCCCACCTCACCCTGGAGCTGTCCAAAGTCCTGCTCTCTGCTTGGACTTGACTTGGACCAAACATTGGACCTCCTACTCCCATAGAACTGGATGCTGTGAGGATGAGGAGCTGCTTTTTCCCCAACCTCTCATTTCTAATTGGCTTAGGGAAGTATGGGGGAGGGTACCATTGGGCCCTGGTGATATAATCTCATCTAAAGTGGCCCAAAAAGTGCAGGGACTGGTATTGGCAGGGATTCCCTTGGCAAGCCTTTGGTTCAGACTGATCCAAGCTGGGTGAAGATGCCCACGTAATGTAGAAGGGGGAGGCTCAACTGGCCTAGTTCTTACTTTATGCTAGAGAGATCTGCATCATTCAATTTGCGTTCATGGTTCACATTTTGCTGTTGATTGTGGATCCCTGGAATTAATAAAGATGTGGCCCTTTAGTAATCCCATTTCTGCCTCCTGCCATCATTCCAGACTGTGAGAGCCTTGGTAATTTATCAACAACTACATCAAGGATGTTTGCGTATAAGCCTACAGTTTGCTTGTAGTTATTAATATGAAAAGAACAATGAGCCATTGTTCTTTTAAAACTATTTTGAGTCACCCCATGGACCCTGAGGGCCTGGTGTTTGGAGTGGAAATATTGTGGATCACTCTGCTGGTGTGCATTTGACTTTAAGCAAAAGCAGAGAACTGTCACACATAAAAACATTCTTTAAAATCTTGTTGGAATCTCTATAGATGAAGAAAACAAAAGGCTGTGTGATCAACCCCATGTGCCCCAAATGGCTTTGTATGTCAAGGATGCCTGACATCTGTCCTCCCCAGCCCCCAGCCCTGCAATACATAGTGTATAAAAATCCAATTTTGAAATATAGAGAAGGGAGGTCTCATGAAGAAAAATGGCAAAAGGTGTCATGACATATCCGCAGGCCCTTGCTAACCCTTAAAATATGCCTCTGGATTGCAGCCAGTGATTTCCCTACTGCACATTATAGATATTAACATTTCTGTCCCACCCCTCCCATATTCCCCAATGTCAGGCATATCCTGGCTAATCTTGAGGAAGTCCTCAAAATCCAGTTTAATTCCTATTTTGAAATGTTACAGCCGGCCAAATCTTCAATTTGAAAGAAACATAAACATCTGGGTGCTTGCCGATGAGAAAAACATGAAACTAGAAGGCTTGATCCAGATACAGCCATGAGCACAAGAATGCCATGCAGAGCCTGTGCCAGCAGTGGTCATTGTTGGGCATCTGCTGAGACCTGTATCCCAGCAGGTGGACCTCTGCCAGCTCCTAGGGTCCCCTTTTCCCGCAGCTGCTCCTATTTGCTATCACTGCCTATTTACTTTCCCTCTCTGAGCTTGCAAACAGGGATAATAGCATGAGTCGTTACCTTGGTTGAGTACAGAGGGCAAAGGTGAGTGAATGGGCAGTGGTGACTGTGGTGAGTAGAAGGAGATCCCAGTTAAAGAGGGAGGCATGGAGCCAGCTGGCCTGAGAGCTCCCCAAACCTGGAGGTGCCTTTGGTGCTGTGAACAAGAAGTATCTAATCAATTGTGTTGATGTGGATGCACATTTTGTATCTGTGTCAAGATGGCAAAGTTGCAAATACTCATTCAGAAATAGATATCTGTCAGGTGTGGGAGTCAGGAGCGGGTCAGCAATAGAACACCTGGTGTCAGTGAAGTTAAATATTTATTCCAATAAGTCAAAACACCACCAGCCTAGTGATCACAGCAACTCTTCTCAGTAGGTCTTGCCTTCTTCCCCAGCAGCCTCTTTGCTCCATCCTCTTCATGTTCTGGGAGACCAGCAGACCTGATCACAACAGGAGGGGGAAGACCCCCTGGCTTCTTCAGCAACCTCCCTCATCTCTGCCTCTTTGCCCCACTCCTCTCCAGCCTCCGCTTCTGCGTCTGATTCTTGACTACTATCTGCCACAGTCTCTCCCTGCTCACTAATCCCTGTTGCCTCTTCAGCTTCTGACTCCTCCTCCAAGTCTGCACCATCTTTTCCCCCTGACCACTCATCATTGTCTCACAACCAATCCCCTGGCTCTGAGCCTTCTTCCCCTGGGGATGCCATTGGGGTTCCCCAGCTGGTGTCTCTCACCACTCCTCAGCATCCAACCAGTCCATGACAATATCCATTATGTTTGTGACTTCCAGGGGCCCATGTGCCAGTGGTCAGCTAAGCCAGATACAAGGACTAGGCAGAAGCAGAGGCAAAAAAATGGGCAGAGCAATGGATGTAGCCTTTGTACTGTAGGCTACATTTAAGCAGCCATGGGTCAGAGGTTTCCACACAACCACAGCTCCATCCAGTAAAGCAAAGGACATAATCACAGTTTGACAATTCCAGCCCAGCGAAAACCAAGGAGGATATGGAGCAAAGCCAGTGGAGAAGTGGTGTCTAGGAAGAGTTTTGAGGGCTGGGTAGGGAAGTTGAGGAGCCACATTTCACACACATGCACACACGCACACATCTCTCCCCTAGAAAAATACAAAACACAGGAGAAAAGAAGCACTTTCTTGACATGGAAATTAAAGGAGCTCTGAAACCAAAAATGCTCAGTTAATTCTTACTGCATGTGATATGTCTTCCACGACCAGTTGTAATTCTTTATCTAGATCCATCAGCTTCCTTACCACTAGTACCTCCATCTTGCCTGGATTAAGCTTCAGTTTGTTTGCCCTCATCCATCTCAAAACCACTTCTAGGCACTCGTTCAAGTGTTCCACAACCTTAAATAAAGAAATAATAATCAGCAATATAATTTTCTCAGCTGAATCATTATCATTCTAAACCTGAAGAAAGTGTAATCCCCTCTCCTTCTAACATAAAACAGTCACAAAGTGAAAGATTGTCCTCCGACTTGCATTTCACATAAACAAAGCAGTTTCAGCTCCGAGCTACTGAACTTCTCACACATAAAATATACATCTGGTCTAAAACTGTCACACACTGGATGTTTCACTGCCTCTTTTTATATACCTTGATTCCAAAACTCTAAAACAATGTCAGGCTCACACTGGAATAAAATTTACATTCCTTTGTGCATAGCAAATTAAATTTCACTCCAGAACAAACAAGACTGACATTTTCAAAAGGCCCTTTTCTTTTGAACACATATATGGATTACACTAATTGGAGTCTTGTGAACCTCATATTCTTAGCGCCCCGTCAGTCAACCTATCCACTTTCCTCAATAAACATGCCTTTCCATTTACAAATAAAATTAAATCAACCTCATTCCCCATAGCATTCAATCAAACTTACAAAGATAAAATATCATACGCCCCACTGCTCTTCTGCCTTGCTATGTTCTGTGAAGTTGTCAGAAGCAAAGGTGCTTATGGATTCATGTCATGATATTAATTCAGCCCAATATATACAGAAGAGCAAGGGTATATTTTAGTCTATTTTTAAAATGAATGACGTGCCTAATGAGGAAAGGAGAGCTAGATTGAAGCATGGAGGACTTGAAGGAAATACAAAAGACCTGGAAACTTCTTTTGAGTCACTTCCCAAAATACACTGAGTTGAAATAGCTGAAAATAACTTTGGCAACATCGCTTAGATCACCATTGTTGATCACTGACCTGGTCTGCATGCCACACTAAGCCAAACCATGGTTTAGTGCTAAGGAGCAAACATGCGCTTCTCCTTCCGTCCTGCTGCTCCTGCTCATTCCCAACAAACTATGAGCTCCAACCAAAGTTTGTCATGGGATTACCCCTTGTGATCTGTCTAGGGGAGATCTCGCACATTTGCTCATTCACTCAGCAAGAGTTTGGCTTACCATTATGTGCAGACTGGGCCATAGTGTGTGTCACTTGGAAAACTCATTATCATATGGTGCTAATCTCACTAAGAGATTATTCCAGAGAGCTGCAGCAATAAGAATAACTGAGTCATAGACTCTTATAGCATAGAACAGGGGTTGGCAACCTAAGGCCCATGGGCCACAAGCAACCCATGGGGGTTGTTTAACCGGCCCATGGACCCCCGCCTTCCGCTCGGGGACCCCCGCCCCCCACTTGGGCAGCTCCCATGTGCCATGCTAAATCGTTGCAGAGCAGAGCAGGGACCGCCTTCCACGACACTGGCTGGCTTTCCATTGGCTGCAGGAAGCTCCTGCAGCCAATGGGAAGCTGTGCATGCCTCCTCCGTGCCAGAAGGAGTGCCAGAAATAGCGTTTGCACATCTGTGCATGCACGCACACTCTAGCCCACCACGGCATCTGCGGGACCGTGAACCGGCCCAAGCCACGAAAACTTTGTTGATCCCTGGCATAGAACCACAACACTGAACGTGAATAATAGAGTTTAATAGAAACACTATATTTATACAGCCAATTCTCCAACTGTTGTTTGACAGCTTTGTACTTGGAACATCAGACATGCACTGAATGCCTTTCTATTCTTATAGGGGGCGTAGAAGTGGCGTCGGTATCCATTTCAGGCAATACCATATCCATTTGGGGCGAGACCCAAAATTCACACTGGTGCCAGCGCTACTTCTCCACCAGCAGCAATTGCTGCAGGACACACAGTGGCAGAGCGGGTGATGCAGGGGGTGGCAGGTATGGCAGTGCTGGTGGCAGTGGCGGCGGCGGCAGGGTCACGCATCCTGCTTCAGGTGACGAGGCTGGATGTGCCACTCCTGCTCACAATCACCATGAGTTATTTTCCTGGCAGGGATGGCTTCTTGAAATGGGATAATGCCTCTTCCTGGACTGCATGGAAGATATAAAGATGTCTGTGTGTAAGGCACTTGCATGTCTGGAATGCAGCCAACTGTATAAAGGTGAGATTCTTGCTCTCCTCAGTTTTGCTTCCCATCCCACTTTTGCCTCTGGCCAGAAATGGGCCACTGGGAGGGACAGAGCTACTACTCTAGCTTCCTAGCAAATGGGTCACTGTTGCTTACAAGGAGTGAGAGGGGAGAGGTGGTGAGTTGGCCAGTGCAGTGCAAATGCATTGGCAGGAACACCGCATTGTCTCTGTTGATGAATTTGCCCCATGCCAACCCCACAACCACCTTGGGCCTCCCTTTCTCCCTCCTAGGAGACTACAGGGACCTACTTGCTGAGAAGCTAGAGCAGCAGCTATTTGTCACCAGCAAGCTGCTTCTGCCTTTGGTCCTTGCTCATCACAGGCCTGCAGCTTCCAGCAGGCTGCCCAGCAGGCGATGTGATAAAATGGAGGGTTTCGTTGTCAGCTTCTGAATCCAAATCAAGTTTGAGGAAACCTCTCTGTACATTTGTTAGCTGTAGACAATCTTGGCTCAAGCTTGCAGTTTAAGTGCTAAAATCTCTCTTATGTTTTTAACTATATTTTAATTTGAATTATTTTCTAGGCTATTTTTGCTTTGCTGCTGCTTGGCTTGGCTAATTGCTAATTTAGAAAAAGTGATATTTCACTTCAAAGCATAATTAGTAACCTTCTGTTGTTTCATTAATTTGTCCTCTAGATTAAAATTGGTTATTTATTTATGAGTCGCCTTTTACATACATCTTGAGGTGCTTTACAAACACACAATGAGAACAGCTAAAATAGTTTAAAAAGCAGTACATACAGTGAAAATAAACTGAAGGTAAGTTTTAAAACAATGCAAAATGAACACCTAATGCAGAGGCCTTTTCATTCTGCTGGCCTTGTCATCCATCCATCCATTCATTCACTCATTCCAGAAACTCTGATTGTCTAAAGATCCAGGAACATAATGTATCTTTCAGCTGTTGTGTGTTGTCAGTGCCACAATACCATTTTCTTGTGCCACCACTAGGTGTCTGGGAATGAATCTAATCTTTGCTATTGATGGACTAGAGGAGAGTTTCAAATGCTAATCTCAATGCCCAGGTAGGTTCATATGGATGAATGTGGTACTTAAGATAATATGATGGTGTTGGAAATACATTGGATGGTAGTTCTGGTTCCTGATGATCTGTGACAAGTTCTGGTGGGAATCCTGTTTGTGAGTCACTAGTTCACTAATCCTGTCAACCAAATTCATTTATTTACATTAAAATGTATAGGCCACATTTCAGCTGACAAAACACCCAAGGCAACATACAATTATATTAAAGAATGCAATATGAAAACAACTTACGTATATTATAGAAGCTGAGAAATGCAAACATTGTTTGTCACACCCTTCACAGAGAGAGGGAGAAAGGATCCAGATTTTGCAGAGTAAGGTGGCTTTTTTAAGTAAGCTCCCCCAATTCTCACTTTTTATTGTACCTAAAATGGGTGAGGACCCCCCTCCCCAAAAAGTTTCAGTATCCAAAGAATACTGTACTCAACAGCAATATGCAATCCGTAGAAATGAGAAAAATATACAACAAAAATCACTTTGCTATCATAAGAAATCAATAATAAGCCAACAGAATTCAAGCTAATAACAAGCTAACATAATTCATGGATCCATTCCGCATGCAAGGCAGTACCAACAATATATCAGCAAGGAAATAAAAACTAGATCACTCCATCAATTACAGGTTAAATTATTACAAGCAATTTACAAATAAATATGTGGATTCATTGACTTTCTGAAATTAATCATTTCCCCCACTCTTAACTACTTCTCCAGGAGTTTTCCCTTCAGACTTGGTTGTTCTTATTCTCCTTGGTGCTCCTCCTAGCCTCTAATGGTTTCATTCCCCTCTCAGACACATTGTTCCTTTGCTGCTGCTCTGCTTTCACCTTTATTCAGTCAGATCCCCAACTCTGAAACGGTTTTCTCTGCCACTTCTCTGAAGTCCCAATATGGGTTGGTCCATTTCCTCAGCACTAGAAGAACCAGAGAATTGTGTCTCCCTCTTCTGTCCTTCATATTCTGTAACTTTCACAGAAAAATGATTGGCATCCTTCATTTGTGTTGATACATGAATATGACTGTTGATAGTCCTCACTCTCCAAACTATATGCTCACTGGCTTGAAAGGCTGTTTCAGAAAGGCTGTTTAGTCATCTCAAATCATCCGAGACTCAAACTGTAGACTCTACAAAAGTTTAGAGGTTGGCTTGAAAAGCAGCAATATTCATTAGGTTCGCATCGCATAAAATATTTGAGGAAGGACACCCTAAAAGGGAACCAAAGGGATTATGCAGGTGTAGTGGATTTTTCTGACCGCTAGGTGTCATTACATGCCCCACCATAGCAACACAGCAAAGTTTTCATGGGCAAAGATGGTGGAAGCATGAGCAAGTCAGGTGGAGTTTGTGATCTCAGAAGCAGTCTGTTGATAAGATAGAATGAAACATGATACAGTACAAAAGGGATTAGTGTCATCTTTACCTGTATGCTTTGATCCTGGACTCAAATTCATTTATCTCTCTCTCTCTGTGTGTGTGTGTGTGTGTGTGTGTGTGTGTGTGTGTGTGCGCGTGTGTATCTCCTATCTGAACCACAATTATTCCATACAGATACCAAACACACAGGTTTAAGCTATGAAAACTCTCATTTCCAACTAATTTATTTTTATTTATGTGAGCCATCCAACCCATGGTGGAATCCACTATCCTATGCTATTTTATTGAGTGAATTGGGTAAATTGGCACCAGGGTGTAAGCCAGTTTAAATACACTGGCCATATAAAATATAAGTCTCAATAAGTTGGATAAAAGCTGTGGCTCTTTAATTAACCCACCATGTGTGCCCTTCTCTTTATTCCTGGCTGTAGGGGCAAATGCCTTTGTACAAAATCCAGACACAAAATTTTACAAAACTCAGAGTATTGAAGAATTCCTCATTCACCAGTTCTACTTCAGAAACAAAACCAGGTAATTCAGAACTTCAACATGCATGGAGAAATTTCTAGGGATGGGGAGAGTTTCAAAATTCATCTCTGTGACTGTGCAGAGGTATAGATGTACAGAGCTGTACAGAGGTTACGGATGGGAGCTGAGGTCCAAAACATCTGGAGGGCACCAAGCTAATGTAGTCCAACATTCTTTACAAGAGTCCGGCACTTGGGAACCTATCAGAAATTGGCCATGCCCATTAGCCCATTGGTGGATTGTGGTCTACCTTCTTGCTTCTGGTGTGTATAAGCCTGAGGGGCCTTGACGGATACAGACTTGTGGGAAGAGATTGTACATCAGTGGTATGCATGCTTTGTGTCCAAAGTGATCTGGGTTCAACCAGTTCCAGCATTGGGGAAAGACTCCCGTGTGAAACTCTGGAGAGCGAAAGTATAGACAATATTGGGCTTGCTGGACTAACAATAAAAGGCAGCTTCTAAGGTTTGGTTCATTTGTTCCTGCAGAAGACTTCAAACAGCGCTATATATATTTTTAATGATCTTAGGAAAAAACGAAAATTGATTGGCTTTAAAAGGAGCACTTGGCAAGTTATGCAATGACATAAATCTTGCAGTGGTGGCAATTTCTTAGTGGTGGAAATCACATATTGGGAAAAGTTATAAAATGTAATACGGGGGAAAACACAGCAAAGCAGAACTTGTGCTACAGTTTCTGTCATCGAAGCTTAATGGGTAATGGTAGCTCTCAAAAATGAGACGCAGCCTTCCACTCCATCCCTGCATAAGCCTGTAAAACAACTCTTCCATGCTTCTCTGAGGCCATGAACTGTTAATATTATGAATGTCCTCTATATTGTTTTCTTCCTGAAGTCTGTAATATTCTTGTAAAATAAGTCAGTAAAATCCAGCATTTATTTCTTATCGCATTGGGATGAAGCAGATGCAAATAAAAATAAAATGCTATTGTATGCCATAACTGTAGAATGGGGCTTTTTGGAGACATAATGCTCATAAAATGGTTTAAATGCAAAACAGTGCATGCATTTCATTTGCATTAGCAAACCTCCAAATGCTAATCTCAAGAGATAAGTGAAATTACAGTTGATTGCATCCATAACTGGCTGTTATGCAGTGTTTCTCAGACAATCAGGAACCCAGCAGCATAACATGGTCTCGTACAGAAGCTATTCAGGGGTCAGAAAGCAAAGCTTTATGAATTGGGGGAGTGGGAAAAGATTATGAAGGATAAAAGGATGATCTTCCATATCAGGTTTTATGGCATCATATATTGCATGGATTCAATCTAAAAGATTATGCTATCCATATAGGCAGCATGGAAGGAGAAAGCAATAAGGCGGTCAACATGTGCCTTTCTGCTTTGTATGACAAAGTGAAGGGAATGTGACACCTTCCTGAATGAGTTCACGTTCTTGTTATGTGTGGGGTTTTTAAGTAGATGGTATAATTTTCTAGCCATGAATACTATTTCCTAGGATATGGGCTGTTTCTATTTTTTTTAAAAAAAGGAGGGAGAACCAACATGCATACTTCAGCTTATATTTACAATGACAGAATCATGGAGATGAAGAATAACCTGCTGGAAAGCTCCCCACAATATTTCTAGTCCAAAGGTTGCTACTGGTCCAGCGTTCTGAACATGATGAATGTCTGCCCTAGCTTTTTACTGATATCCCTTCATCACGGAAAGTGCTTCAACAGCTTTCCTAGGCAGCCGATTCTGTCGTTAATTTTTAAAGCAAATATTCGGAACTTGTGGCCCTCTGAGTGTCCCTGGACTCCAACTCCCATCAGCCCCAGCCAGCACAGCCAACAGAGAAGGATGATGGGGAGTTGTAGTCCAGCAACACCTGGAGGAAGACAGGTTCTCCATTTCTTTTCTTTTAACTAAGGCCTAGTTTACATGCCTATGGATTCACTTGTTTCTGTTAGTGAGCCATCACTGATGTAATATTGCAGGCAGAATGTTTGCATCCTCTCCTGCTTATATGAACCCATTAAGCTGTGCTAGGCCCATGGGTCCACCGAGCCCATTATTGTTTATTCTGACTGAAGTGGCTCTCCATGGCCTCAGGCAGAGGTCTTTTCCAGCACCTTTGAAAGGGCTATGGTGAATTGAATCCTGCAAAGTATGTCTTCCACTGAAGTCCATATTGGTCCATAAAAGTAAATGTAAAGGTACCCCTGACCATTAGGTCCAGTCACAGATGACTCTGGGGTTGCTCACTCATCTCGCGCTATAGGCTGAGGGAGCCGGCGTTTGTCCGCAGACAGCTTCCGGGTCATGTGGCCAGCACGAACCAGAGCTGCACACAGAAACACTGTTTACCTTCCCGCCGGAGCGGTACCTATTTATCTACTTGCACTTTGATGTGCTTTCGAACTGCTAGGTTGGCAGGAGCAGGGACCGAGCAACGGGAGCTCACCCCATCATGGGGATTCGAACCACCAACCTTCTGATCGGCAAGCCCTAGGCTCATGGTTTAGACCACAGCGCCACCCGCGTCCACACATTAAATCAATTAACAGTGGAGGCTAGTCCATTAGGGCTAAGGAGGTACTGCCCCAACAACCTCAACCAGCCCCCAACATGCCTACCTTCTTTCTTATAACCAGTCCTTGGGATGGGATTGCCTTTCAGCTTTCTCTTCCTTTGTCTCAGTGTTTCCCTTTGTAGAACTTGGCAGGGAGGAGGATAGGGACAAAACTAGAATTAGTTGACTCTGCCTGTCATTGCTCTAACTACTTTTACTATTGGGATGTTGCCACCCCTTTCCTCCTTCCTTCTTTCACTACTGGGAGAAAGTTGAGATGCTGGCCTACCACTGCCAGTAAGAGACAGCCCACAGTACCCCCCCCCATGAGTGTTGAAGAGTTGGGTTACATACAGTGGTGCCTCGCAAGACGAAATTAATTCGTTCCGCAATTCTCTTCGTCTTGCGGTTTTTTCGTCTTGCGATGCACGGTTTCCCATAGGAATGCATTGAAAATCAATTAATGCGTTCCTAGGGAAAGCGCCTTCAGACCAGGTCCGGGGACAGTCTGTCCCCGGACCTCTTCTGAAGGCTGGGGGGGGGCAAGGGCTTTTCTTCCCACCCCCAGCATTTTAAAAAACCCCGGGACAGCGGAGGACTTCTCCGCTGTCCGGGGCGATCTTAAAATGCTGGCGGGCGGCATTTTAAAATCGCCCCGACAGCGGAGGACTTCTCCGCTGTCCGGGGCGATTTAAAAGCCCCTGGGAAGGCAGGCAGGGGGGACAAAGACTTTTGCCCCCCGCCAGCCTTCCTCTTCTGAAGGCTGGCGGGGGCGAAAGTCTTTGCTCCCCCCCCCCGCCTGCCTTCAAAAGCTGTCCGGCCAAGGCTTCACGGACCTCTCCGCCAGCAGCGGCAGCGCTGCCGCTGCTGGCGGAGGGTTGCCGGCAAGCCGAAGCCTGCGCGCACTGACATCAGCGCTCCCAGGCTTCGCGGACCTCTCTGCCAGCAGCGGCAGCGCTGCCGCTGCTGGCGGAGGGTTGCCGCCATGCCGAAGCCTGCGCGCGCTGACATCAGCGCTCCCAGGCTTCGCGGCGCTGATGTCAGCGCGCGCAGGCTTCGGCATGGCGGCAACCCTGCAAAAGACGTCCGGGGGAAGCGGCTTCTTCCCCGCTTCCCCCGGATGTCTTTTGCAGCAAGGGGCTGCAGGGAGATAGCGATCTCCCTGCAGCCCCTTGCTGCAAAAGACGTCGGGGGGCAGCAGGGAAGAAGCGCTTAGCTTCCCGCTGCCCCTGGACCTCTTTTGAAGCAAGGGGCTGCGGGGAGATAGCGATCTCCCTGCAGCCCCTTGTTGCAAAAGACGTCGGGGGGCAGCAGGGAAGAAGCGCTTAGCTTCCCGCTGCCCCTGGACCTCTTTTGAAGCAAGGGGCTGCGGGGAGATAGCGATCTCCCTGCAGCCCCTTGCTGCAAAAGACGTCGGGGGGCAGCAGGGAAGAAGCGCTTAGCTTCCCGCTGCCCCTGGACCTCTTTTGAAGCAAGGGGCTGCGGGGAAATAGCGATCTCCCTGCAGCCCCTTGCTTCAAAAGAGAAGACCCGCTGTCCCCGGGGCAAGCTTCGTCTTGCGAAGCAAGCCCATAGGGAAATTCGTCTTGCGAGGCAACTCGAAAACGAAAAAACCTTTCGTTTTGCGAGTTTTTCGTCTCGCGAGGCGTTCGTCTTGCGGGGTACCACTGTAGTTCCCAGCTGGAGACTGCATTGGACCAATTTTCCCTCTTGTCTGCCTCTTGGGCTCTCTCTTGTGGGCTCTTTCTTGCTGGTGATGGTAAGCTAGTGACTCAACTTTCACCAAGCAGGGAAAGAAGGAAGGAGAGGAAAGGAAGCAGCAGCGATTGGAGCAGGACTGCTCCACTGATGGCTCCATCTGCAACACCCAAACATCTGGCAAATGCCTCCAGCATGGAACCCCATGTGGTGAGGCAGGGTCTCTCCTTCTGTCAGTGGTAGGCTGATATCTCAACTGCATAGACACAATGTAACTTTCAAACTCTTCTATTTAAGAGATGGGCAGCTTATTTTGCCTAAAAGTAATGAGGCTATTCTGAAGCAATTTGCCTGTGGATTTCAGCCATAGTTTCTGAGGATTTCAACCTTATGAACATCCTATTGAAAAGGTTTGCATTGACTGTTGACCTTTGTGCATCTGATGAAATTTGATAATATCAATCAAATAATAGTCTTGAGGAATCAAGTTTATTTGCACAAAGCAAAATACAAGCTTTATTAGGAATTTTTTTTACAAGAGGCTATGAAATGGCTAATGCAATCATCCAAAACAAACCCTAGCATGTTCAGATGGCCAATAAATGCATTTGTAAATGTAAAAGGTTACAACCATTTAAATATACAGGATTGGATCGAGCTGATGAAAAGCTGGCTCTATTTAAAGTTCATAGTGAAAAGTCCCTTTAAATATGTAAGGGGCTCTTTCTGGAATATTTCTTGTGGCAGTTTCTTGTGACAATAGGAACAATTTCATGGGCATTCTGATTTTTCAGTCCCTGCATGGAAGCTTGTATGGGAGTTACTTAATTGCTTCCATTGGTTTCTGTTGTTATACTCCTTGAAATAGTCTTTGAACAACTCACTGGCCTGTAATAGACCTCTGGCTCACCTGGAATCGTTAGGGCAGAGGAAGTTATCTCCCCCCCCCCCCAATAATTATGCTTGCCTGACAATTAAAGTTTTGGCCCAGGTCTTTGTTCATCCACCCACAACGTCTGGAGATGTCTGGAACAGGCCTTTTTGAAATGTTGTTTAGTTTTCACACTTGGATGGTTTTAAGTCCCTTATTCCTTTTTGTGTATATGTGGCTAACGGATGTATTCATTTGCTTCTTGTTCTGCCAAGCAACAGAAGAGAATGCAGAGCAGAAACAGGCTGGAGCCTTCACTGGTTCAGGGCCCAGATCATTACTGTTTCTTATAAGGACCTAAGAAAAATTTAAGCCAGGAAGCTTCACCTCTTTCATGCAAGGAACCACAAGATGTATAAGCAAGAGATCTTGCCAAAATGACATCTTCAGAGCAGCATTCTGCAGCATTACAGCTCTAGTTTGTTATACTAATTAGAGCCTCAGGTTATGCACGGTTTTTAAGAGTGTGGATGTAAATTTTGCTCCAGTTCTTTTGGAAGATGTGACTTTTCAAGTCTTCATTTTCTTCATCTGTTCAGGATCAAAAGTTATTTTGATCCCGAACAAGTATCTGTAATGTAATCTTTGTAAGAGGTTGTGAATCATTCTGAGTTTGCAGAATCTAAACGATAACATTAATTTTCTTTTTCAGCCCCACTTATCTTTGGTAAGCATAGCAAATTGTCTATTCCTTAAAAAAAAATAAAAAACTGTTGATGGGATCACTTAATCTATAAAACCTCTCAAAAATAACATGATTTCATACCTGGTAAAAATGATCTGCTAGCGCTACTTTTTAATGGGAGGAGGGCAGCTTTGAAACATGGATGCTTTGCTAGTGAATACTGTTGAGCTGAGCTCAAAATCAGATTTTATCCAGGACACAACTCCACTGATGCAATAGACCGTCAGCTACAAAGCCTTGTTAGATGGTAGACAGTTATGCAGGCTGGTTTAAGGTATTTTGCTATGCTAGTCAAGGAACATAATTCCTTCTGTCCTGGATCTAAGGACTGCCATACCCCAGGCAGCATAACATTTCATATGAATTATCAACAGTTGTGCCACCATCAAAAAGCACAAAATAATCTACATAAAAAGGATTACTCAAAAAGCCAAATGGCAAATGATAGATTGTCACATATAAGCATTAAATAAATTGGGGGGGGGGCAAGATTTGCCTTGTATTCATATCTCTGTGTATTTGCTGTAAAACCAAGTGAAATGGGTGGCATTCAACACTATTCCTCCTCAGAGTAGACCAAATTAATGGACATCACTCTTCTGTATCTTATTGGATTATTCTTGGTCAGAACTAGACAATGCAGGATCTCCTATGGAAGTCGCCCAAGGAGATGCAAAACAGTGCCCATTCTCTAAGATGTCTTGACCAAGAATGATCAACAGTTCTATTAAAATAAAATGAAATCTCTCTGATAGCATGTACTTCATACATGCCCACACTTCCATCCCTATTTATTCTATACATACATACAGTGGTACCTCGGGTTAAGAACTTCATTCGTTCTGGAGGTCTGTTTTTAACCTGAAACTGTTCTTAACCTGAGGTACCACTTTAGCTAATGGGGCCTCCTGCCGCCGCCACGTGATTTCTGTTCTCATCCTGAAGCAAAGTTCTTAACCCGAGGTATTATTTCTGGGTTAGTGGAGTCTGTAACCTGAAGCATCTGTAGCCCGAGGTACCACTGTATAACTTTTAACACATTGAGACAGATGGGGGGGGGTTAAAAACTTTGCTCTCGTGTGTGAACTTTGCTCTTGTGTGTGAACATTCAGCCTGTTGAAATCACCAAAGCTATTGTGACTGTGAATACAATAGTTTTCTCTTATTCCTAATTCATTCTTGTCTGTTTGCTTTTGCTCTTTTTAGAAAAAAACCCTGAAAATAATGGAGTGACATGACAACATGCAGAAAGGCATGCTTTGCCAAGTATCTTATTCCAAACTTGTAACATTTGGTTAAATTTATAAATGGACATTATGCCCTCTTTAAAAATGCTTTGTACTGCTTCTGTGAGAATTAGTGAGAGCCTAATGTCATACATTCTCAAAATGGATTTATAAACCCGACCTACTTCATTTGCCTTTTTACCTGGCAGTTGGGAATCATTTATGTTGGGGTGGGGGAAAACAAAAAACAAACAAACCATTCTTTTAGGAGGCGTCATGGGGATAAAGTGTAACTTTTGCTTGTACATTCATTCTGCTCATCCAAAAATAATCTGTGGCCAGATGGCGAGGTTGAAGGAAAGCGACATATAAGCCAGAAAAAGCAGACTGACATTGTTTCTATAAAAATATGGGCTACATGTAGCAATATAAAGACTTCTTTGTTCAACGTCGACTGTAGACTGATATCTGTGGGGGGAGTTCGGATGGTTGAATGGCTCCAAAGTAGCACGGATCTTGTAGCTTGATTTTAACCTTGCTTCCTAAACATCCTCTGTCAATGGTTGCTGGGACTCATTGGTACAGGTAAGGTGGAAGTCAGAACCAGAGCCAATGGCAAACAGAACCAACTGGTTTTGTCTCCATCCTCCTCCCTGTTTAGGATCCATGCCAACATTTCTATTTAACAGATATAAAACTGAGGCAGAACCTGAACCCTGCGATCATCATCTGAGGTCCAGAGGGTGGCATCATGAGAACAGGTCTTTTCAGTGGTTGCTTCCCACTTGTGGAATGCTCTCACTGAAGAGGCTTATCTGACACCATCATTGCATGTTTCCAGGCACCAGGCAAAAGCATTCCTTTTTAATGTCATCCTTTGATTGACTGCTGGTTAGACTAACGCTGCGGCTCCGCATATTAATAATGTGCATTACCAGTTCCATAGAACAAAATGTGTTGCCGTATTAGAATCCTCCTTTTTAAATTACATATGTGAAATGTTTTTTCTCAAAAATAGATGTATTTGTATTGTAATGAAAACTTGCTTAAGGGGGAAAAGCATACCTCTTCCACACTCTTATTCATAAACAAGACTTTGTAGTGTTTAGACTCAGTGCTTCAACTTTTATTTTTATGTTTTTGCCTTTTCAAATCCTGCAGTGAACGCCTGTCTGCCGGCTGAGACCCATGCATAATTTCCCAGTGTGCCCCAATCTTCAACTTCCAGGAAGATTCAGGAACTGGAGCAGGAATTACATTACTTGATTGTCAGATGTTCTCATCGTACTGGCCTCAACCATACATGAACTTCTGTCACCCTTGAAGTTTACAAGTTAATGAGATCAGTTATATAATTGGGAAGATATAAAAATGACAGAAACAGACGGCAGTAGAGCTTCATGTATGTTGGGCAGACCAGGAAGCCAACTGGAGTGAAAAAGGCACACTCAATTGCCTGCAGGGTTCTTGCTAGCTACATTTTACTAGTTTAGTTGTTTTAGAGCATTTCAGTCTTAAAATACATCAGACAAAAATTGTTTAACCAATTTATTTGATTAAGTTGTACTACTAACTACATTTTGACTGGTGCATCAATGATTCTTTCATTGACTGACAATGAAAACTTTTTTTGGAATGAATTTCCTGGACTTATTTTAATGTGTGTTTTAGCAAATGTTACGTTAGTTCTTATCTGGGCTGTCAAGTAATTAAAAAATTTTAGTTGAGTAATCACTGCTGTTTTAAATATATTTTAAAATTCTGATACAGACAGTCTTTCTGAGATATTGAAGGTAGGACTTGAATAACTTACAATTTAATTAACAATATTAACTGCCTGTATTAGAAGGGAGGGAAGGAATATTAATTCTGTCTTTCTCATTTTGTATGAAAGTAATGTACAGAATCTAAATATGCACGAAAATGATGATGTTCAGTAACTCTCAATTAAAATGGGCTCCCACTGATTGATCAGTTAACAGCTTCAACTGATAGCTCTGCAGATAAAACCGAGAAAAGCTAGCAGGCTTCCGCACACCTGCCCAAGATTTTCCAAATCAGATCCTCAACCAAGACTACCAGTTTATACTGGAGAATAAATTGAGAGATTTTTGTGATGGCCAGTGGCTTTTCACAAATAAATGTACTGACCTACAGCTCAGGGTTCAGTGTATTTATGTGTAAGCAGCGTATGTGTTTATTGCAGGCCCAGGGGCAGTGACGGTGTTTCACCAGTGAAGTTGAAGTGCTCAGACAACAAATAAACACCAGGAGGCATGTTGGATTCAAATTGGCCACAACTTTATTGATTACAGATGGAACAGGTTTGGCATAGGCAGTGGTTTACTGCCTCTGGTGAACCATGGTTATTCAATGGAAAGGAGTGGTGTGGCCCTTCGGTGCCTAAGCTGGGCATGTGGACAGTCACTGCAGCTCTCCAAGATCCCTTAAGGGGGTCCCAATATAGGACGGGGGGGGAGCATCTAGCCCAATGCCTCTTCCACCCTGAAGTTGTGGTGATAGTTATGAGGTAGAAAAAACCCACAGACCCTGCCCATCTGTCTATAGGAACTGCCTGGGACCCAGCCAACCTGTTTATAGGAATGTTCCTCCCTGGCCCTGAAAACAGAGGCTGATAATTATCCATAGCAAGGTTCAAAAACTGGGCTGTTGCCCTCCCTTTTGGACAGCCCTGAAACCACAGTAAAATAGGGAGCGTGGGGGGAAAGCCAGGGAAGAGCTGTGGTGCTGAGTGCAGCACAGCCTGCCTTTTATTCCCTTGGAGTGGACCCAGATGAGTGAAGTTGCCGCTCCAGGGCACAAACTCCAGTCCCTGCAGAAAGGGGTAACAATGCTTCACTTTTTTATTTATTACTGCATTTCATTCAGATGCCTTTGCTTCATCTGTTATTTGAGAAAAATCGGCTGAAACATTATTTTCAGAGTCAGTTGTCCCACTTGGACTGCGATTTATTTGGCAACAGATTTCAATTTTGTATAATGTAAATCTGTTGCAACCATTCAGTTCCAAGTGCCACACCAATTTATTTATTTACTTTAAAATGAGCCTTCTTTGCCGCTTCTTTTCTGTCTTATCCTCTTTTGCTACCCCTTCCTCTTGCACTGGTCATTCCCTAATAGTCACTTTTAATCTATTAACTGGAGAATTTTTCTGTATCTGTATTTCATCTTTCTTTAAATCAAGTATGTATTGGGGCAACCTTTCTGCTTTTCATGGAGAAAATGTCTGATCAACTGAAGTCATTTATCTTGGGTTATAAGCCATTTACCATACCCCTGAAGAAACAGTTTGAGGCACGATTAAGAGAGACATCCCGAAGCCCTTACTTTGACCTAAGTATTTTTGTAGTAGTTTCAGGGTAGGAGAGATATTTTAGCAACACAAGTTCAACTGAGTACTATTTTTTTTAACATATATTATATTTATTAAAGATATCTAGTACCTGCCCTTCATCCATAAAATACCAGGGTGGGGTACAAAATACTGAATAAGCTTCAACCATGCAATAAACACAGAAACTAGGGAATAAAAATCATTATAATAAACACTCGGCCAGCTGCTACTGCACATGCTTACTTGGGAGGATAAAGGAGGTACTTGCCTCACCTTTTGACAGCTCCTGAGTTATTCCAGGTGGTCTTACCTAACCCAGGGAGATCTGGGGCTGCCTCAACCCAGTTTGGCCAAAGCCCAGGACAGTCTGAATCTTAAACTTAGGCCTAATTCAATGTGCATCCCTAGTAAACTTTGCAGGGGGTTGGACTAAATGACCCCCAAGGTCCCTTCCAACTCGACAATTCTATGATTTTATAAACATAATATGGAAGAAGCAAGCAGATTTCATTGTCTGGTGACTTCAGTGAGGGCAAATTAGCACTGGTGATATCAGATGCACGTCAGCCTATGACTTTAAGTCCCAGCAATACAGTGTGGATAGACAATATATATATATTTAGATGCTGTTGTTGTCTTGGCAACAGTGTTGAGTTTCCTCCCTCTGTGAATGCTGTTGTGCCTTTTCCATTTTCCCTCCAGAATTGTTGAAAACACAGGGCTCTTTTCAAGGGGTGAGAAAATGTTTTCAAATGCAAGCTCTTGGGTTAGCTCAGCTCCACATTACTCTTTCAGTGGGTTAAATTATGACTAGGCACATTTCAATTTTCTACAGCACAAAGCAATTGTTATTTGTTAATATGTTTTTTTGGGTGGGTTGGAGCAAATGAGTTTTATTCTTTTAAAGTGGGTGCTTAATGGTTCACATACGCTTCAGATTACACATTATGAAGGGACAATCAAAAAGAAAGGAAAAGGAAATCTAATTAGTCTTATTTCCTAACTTGCTGTTACTTAAAACATTTCATTTCATGAAGTTTAGAATTAAACAATCAAATGATCCATTCATTCTGCAGAAAAAAAGTCTTTTGCTGAGCAGACCACATCAAAATCGATTCTTTTTTTTTGGGGGGGGGGGTTCAGGGCTCCTTGAAATCCATGCAACTTTTTCAAATAATGAAATGGCAACCATAAAATGGAAGTGTTAAACTTATAAGCCAGTTGGCAAAACATCAAACAAAGCATTTCAAATACTTTGTTCTTTGTCTGCATTGTTGATGCTACCTTTTTAAGCTCTCAGGAAGATTTAGAATTTTATTTAGCCCCCCCTTTTTTTTAATTAACTCTCTTTTTTCAACAAATGGCTCCTGAACCTGGAACAGATCACACTAGTTGTTAGCGAAGAATTAGGTGTGTGAGGTTTTATGTGTTCTTTTGTGTTATGAATGTTGATATAGCAAGCCCTTTTCTTTGAAGGGTTTTCCTAATCACAACAGGACACACGTAACAGGTTTTTTTTAAAAAAAAAATCTTCTGAACTGGAAAACAAAACTGCAGCGTGCCAGTGATGGGCTTGTCTTTGCTTTCTTTCTCTTCTGGTCTGTCAGGTCACAGGTTTATTTAGGGCTGTGCGTGTATGTTTGAAAACATTAAACCCAAATGAACCAAACTAGGCCCTTAAATCCCAAAAGCAAACATACTTGAGCAGAAATTGTCTTTGTCTTTTGCAACACTTATCCAAGTTTACGAACCAAGACATGTGCTGACAGGGTAGACTTTTGTGGACAAGTAACTAACTGTTACAAGGATGAATCAAAAGTGATGTATTTGTCTAAGCAAGGTCAAGCTTTTGCAAACACACGTATGCACCCATGTGGAGATCTGGGAGACAATGCAGACAGCAGTCATTTGAGTTGGAAGAAGCTGACATTCTGATGTGAAATGGCACTGTATTTCTGCATACAGTGTCAGCCCTGAGTGGTGCAAACATATTTGATTGACAAGATCATTGTTTACACTTGATGGAGAACAATGAGGGAGACAAAAAGAGCTCTTTTGCTGCAGGAAGCTCTAAAAAGTCTGCAGAGCCTCATCTGTTTCTACTTCATGTGGGTTTTCCAGAAACATCACTTCAGGTTCTCAAGAACGCTAGATGCAATATAGGAACTGGCTTGAATGGCATTTTATTTATTTCAGGATGCCTTCTCAGGTCATTTGGCATATTCAAATCACAGTGGTTTTCTGTGAGGCAAAAGCTGCAGGAAGCATACCTGATAAGCCCCCAGGCTTTCATTTCTTGAAGGCTGCACACAGTGGCAGAGCACGGGCTGCCAGTACACAGAGGGGTGGGAGTGGGAGGGAAACGGATAGAGCATGCATGTACACTCAATGCCTAATAGCTTCCATGCCACCCAGAAATAAGAAAATAATTCTTCCGTTGTCTGGAGTGGTCTCTTCCTGGTTTTCATGGAGAAGCCGTTTTCAACGGAGCCCAGTGACAGCAGCACACAGCTATATTGAGCTAGCACTGCATGTTGAAATTTTGTAAAGATAAAGGGACCCCTGACTGTTAGGTCCAGTCGTGACCGACTCTGGGGTTGCAGCGCTCATCTCGCTTTATTGGCTGAGGGAGCCTGCCTACAGCTTCCAGGTCATGTGGCCAGCATGACTAAGCCGCTTCTGGCCAACCAGAGCAGCGCATGGAAACGCCGTTTACCTTCCCGCTGGAGTGGTAACTATTTATCTACTTGCACTTGATGTGCTTTCAAACTGCTACGTAGGCAGGAGCTGGGACCGAGCAACGGGAGCTCACTCCGTTGCGGGGATTCGAACTGCCGACCTTCTGATCAGCAAGCAACCACTTCTGTGGCACACACACACCCCACACACTACAACACTGGCTTCATATATTTCTCCTCCTCCTTCTATAAAGGTAAAGGTAAAGGGACCCCCGACCATTAGGTGCAGTTGTTGCTTAAAACAAGTAATACTGCTAAAGTAAAGGGGACTAGCTCTAAGAAAACAGGATTTAAGCATTTTACCCACTCTTGGCATAAAAAATAAGCAAAACTGTTCTCTGTTCCATGACTTGATAGGATTTATTTCTGAGCTGGCAATCAAACATTTCTTCAAAAAAGGACACTTGATGTTGTATACTGTGACACTCCCTGAGATCTATGGATGTAGGGTGGTATACTAATACTACTAATACTAATACTAATACTAATACTAATACTAATACTAATACTAATACTAATACTAATACTAATAAATACTATTGTGTTCCCATATAATTTACATGGAGACAGAGCTGTACAGAATGGTAGATTTCGATCACATCCTACTTACCCCAGAAAATAATGTGGATTCTAATTCTGAGGTAAATTCTGTGAGTTAGAGCCAGACTTAAGTCATGCTTAAAGTAGTCCCACTAAAATCAATGGGACTTAAAAGTTAGTCATAACTAGACATGGTGGAGAAAATAAGTTTTGTTTGCAATTTAATGAGGCACTACCTAATTTGCACTTCCTGAATCAATATGAGAACCAAAACACCTATTCTTTTAAATCCACACTTCTCCAAATTTTGCGATGGAGTTCACCAGTCAAACAATATGTATAAATAGAAATGCTTGTATTGTGGCGAAATGCGCATAAAAATGCACATATTAGTGAAAATAACATAAAAATGCAGTATATAAAAGGGAAATGCTTGCAAAAAAATGTATATATTAGGCAAAATTGCATACAAACATTAGGAAAATACAGTAAAATGCTGATAAATTTGCATGAGGATTTTTTAAAGACACATAGAAATTGTTGCAGAGAGGTGAAGAACTGAGACAGTATCGAATGCTGGCAAAACAGGATTTCTACTTCCTTTTCTACCCACCACAAACCCCTAAAATGATTTTGAAAGTACGCAGGGGGCCTGCAGGGAACAGGAGGAGAGGCCGTTCTGTTGCATGCATGGAAATCCCTTGTGCCAGTGGAGCTGCAATGTTGGATAAGGCCCCGAATGTAAGATTGGAAAAATGAGAAACTGAGAGCAAATGAAATGGGTGGATTTGTCCCTAGTCATGACATCAATCAATTCCAAATCCAGCCCTTTGAGTAAATGTGCCCCCATGATAATCTCCAAAACTGATCCCATATGCACCAGAGAAATCCTGTGAATATTATAACAGAATAACAGAAGATGCAATCATAGGTCTGAAACACAGAGCTTTGTACCGTTGCTGGAGCCATGTTCAAGCTGAAGACCTACAAAAAATGACAAGCTGACCTTATCTGAAGAAAGCTGACATTGCTTCTTGACATTCAACATCTTATGTTCTGCTGACATTTCAAAAGCTTTATTCCTTGGAAGGAAGGAAAGCTTTCTAGTATCTTTCCCTGGTTTAATAACTATCAAATAACACCTACCCAACACTGTTTTACTGTCATGCAGTGGTTTTCAAATGGCTTATTTTGATTATCTGAATGTTGCCATTTACACTTCCTGGGAGACATCTGAGAAGGTTACAGAGAATTGTTCCTGGGCCAGATCTTATAAAATTCGTCTAATTACAAAAGCATAAGTAGACAGCTGGCACAGATTTGCAAATTTTCAGTGTGTTTCAATATAACTAGGATTTTATTGCTTCTAGTTCCCCCCCCCATACAATAACAGCATTTGTATAGAACATATCCTCTAACTGTTTTAATTAAACAAAATGCTTGAAGAGTGCATGGTCTGACCCAGATTATTTGTTCCTATTTTGCAATTTCCCCCTACTATTCTTCAGAAATGCCAGACACAGGAAGAAAAATAATAATGAATAAACCATTGCTTAAAAACAAAGCTGGTTAATTTGCTTAATTTGAAAGAATTATAAAGGGAATATTATTTGCAGGTCCTGGAAAGTGGCCAGTCATACTTTCAAACTGAAAAGTTTTAGAAATGGCAGATTTCCAGTGTAGAAAAAGAACTGAGTTGTAAAAGCAGATATGGCCCCTGACTATGAACATTTTTGAAGAGTTCATCCTGACACCTCTCAGACATGAGATGGGCAGTGAGTAATTGTACGAAAATCTAGACCAGCTAAGTATATTTTAATGCCAAAGTGAATTTTCATGAGGTTTGAGGAAGGAGTCTGCAAAATATCCCAACCTTCTACTGTTTTGTGCGTTTTCTCAATCATTTCTGTAGTCAGGATTTCTCCATTTTGTGGGACCATATGTTTACGACTCATGAAAGTGACTGCTATGATGTCACACAGCACAATGGAGGCGATAAGACTTGGTTACACAATAACAGCCTTCTTCAGGTGTTAAAGCGGGGGAGAGTGAGGACAAACCTGTTGACTCTGCACGGTCCATTGTGTCCTCATCAGTGGTTTCATGGCCTTTCATGTGTTAGGAAAAGAACTTCTCCAGATGACAGCTTTTTCTACTTGTGCAGACCTCATGTGTTGTTTAGAACCTGGAAGATCACCGTACAGGGAGCCTACAGAATGGAAGAAGACTGCCCACTGCAGAAGTTCAGCCCCCAACATTTGGAAGATGATAACAGTGGCCATAGAGGTGTGATGGAAGGGCTTATCCCCTCTGTATCTCCTACAACATTCTTTAGGCCCAGTTATTGGCCCTGTTTAGTGGTTTGAGCCTGAGCCCTTTAGTGCAGTAAGCAGAAGGTAGACCTAGAATTTATACCTGGCCTGATCAATCCAGACACCTAATATTGCCTGCCATTCACAGCTGAATGTGCAAAACTATTATTTTCTGCAACTTGATGGGGAATCTTAGGTTCCTAACTCAAGACCTGGATAACTTGGCAATATCCCAGAATCTCAAAATGAGCTGATACCGTTTTCTCTCCCCTTTTCATAATAATCCATGCTTCTTATTGTTGAGTACTTACAGCTTCTGAAACATTTCACAGAAGCACTTCTTTTTTCCTATCTTATTTCTAGCACCATTTACTAATAGTTGTTATTCAATGCCACTAGCCCACCAAATTCACAGTAAATGGTCTGAGGTTTGTGTAGCCTATAGAACAGAATCTAGAGTGGCTAGCCAAACCTATGGTGCCATTTTTAAACCAACAAGGTTGAAAGGTTTAATGACTATTTAAAAAGATTACTGGTTAAAGCTGTCTAAAATATATGTCCTATGTGGCCATAATTGTAGGCAGATGTTTAATGGAAATTCCATGAGATTTTAGAATGAAGGGCAGTACTTGGGTGTCTTTCATACTGTACATTGGCAATGGAACCCTGGCACTGATCCTGTCTTCAGTGCATGGGACACTCAATCAATCAATCAATCAATCAATCCATTAATATGTCTGCAAGAGAAGTGTGAACTCAAAGAGGAAAATAGGTAATGTGACCAGAACAGTACTCATAACAACAGAAGAAGAGCTTGCTGAATTGGACCCATGGCCCACCTTGTCCAGGACCATTTTCACAGTGGCAAGCCAGGTGCCTATGGAAAGTATGGAAGCAGGACCATAGTGTAACAGCACTCTACTCACTTGTGATTCCCAGTAGGTGGCATCTAGAGGCATATTGCCTCCAATGCTCATGGAAGTTGATTGTTGGAACAGAAAATATTTTTTATTAAAAAAAGGGGGGACACACAAAAATTCCTGATAGAGATTTGTGTCTGCTTTCCCCAAATTTGCCCATTATATGCATTATCCAATTAATTCCCTTTCCCTTCTCCCAAGCAGCTCATCATGCCTTCTATATTGTCTTTGAAACAGCACTTTGAGGTAGTCCTAGCTGAAGATAGCAATTTACTTACAGCTACCCCACTGCAATTTGAAGCATCTCAGCTCAGATCTTTAGGGTTACAGCATTTTAAATGAGAGGCCAGTGAGGAGCAATGTGGTAGATAAACAGCTGCTTGCCTGCCAGCTTACACCAACCAGGGACAAAGGTGAGACTCACAAGTATTTTTCTTTATTGCTATGCCAACTCCAGGCTGGCATAGCTGAGGAGCCTAATAGTCAGTCCCACTGACTTTGGCTTTGGATCCAGCAGATTGAAGCTGCCAGCCTTCCACCCCACCCACAAACACCCCACTTTACCGCTTGCTGCTGGTGCTGGGATAAGTACTGACAATAGATTTCTACCCATTAGGAGCCCCACAGCCAACAGCAGTAGCACAGTACCTCTGTGGCTCCCCTCCTATGGTGCAGACTGGCAGAGAGAAACTTGTCATCTTAACACACAACCTAAGCCATCAACACACAACCTAAGCCATGGTTTCATGGGGTGACTATTCTCTTCCTCCACATAACTGAGTTCATGCAGAAGATAATGATTGAGAAAGGGCTTAAACAATGATTTGAACTAGGGTTTCCAGCTTTCAGCCTCAACACTCCAGCTGCCATTTAATCCACTGTGCAGTTGCTCAACCTCTGTTTTTGCTACCTACCTGAAACTCAAAATTCTGCCTGCATAGGAATGAGGAGAGCCTAAAGTACCTGGTGTCATATGTGGCTATATTTCACTATGCTGGGTGGCTAGTTGAGTAGGTCTGCTTGTTGCAATTTTAATATCTTTAGGCATTTTTATATCTGTATTTAGAATATTTGGAGTACTTCATGTTCACATGTGTTATTCCAATGACACCTATAAATGAAGTCAATATTATTCCTGAACTGGAGATACCTGGCAGAGGCTGGGAAACAATGGCTCACAAAAGGCACCTGGAGATGTTATAGTTACAGATTTACACTTCCTGAAACAATATATGCACTGACGCTGTTCTTTAGGATTCACTCTTCTCGGAATTTTGTGATATGGTTCTCCAAACAATGTGTACTGAAAAGAAGTTCATATATTCAAGTAAAGCATCATAAAAATGTATGTGCTGGTGAAAATAATATATGATAATCTATTATACTAGGAGAAATGACTGCAAAATTGTGCATATTTGGCAAAATGACATACAAAAATTATGTATTCAGAGAAATTCACATTAAAATGTTGGTGAATTTTAATGACTATTTATTTGAAAAACATTTGCACATTGATGCAGAAATGTGCAGAAGGGGACTTAGGATTGGGAAAATGAGAAGCTGAGAGAAACTGAAATAGTCAGATTTGTCTAGCCGTATTAGAGCTGAGGTAAAATTTGAAAAGGTGACTTCAGTGCTTATACTCTTTGCCACTATCTGATTTTTCTTTCCAAAAAGAATAGTTGATAACTGATCAGGATATTATTTTCACACATTTCACAAGAAAAGAAAAAGAGATTAATGTAAATTGCTAACAATAAACTCATATTTGCTGTTCCTGTACAGATCTCATTCCTCACCCCCTTAACTAAGCTTCAATAAGAAACTGGTCCTCACAGAGTTACAGTTACCAGAGTAATGGGGAAATCAATCCCTCTTCCCAATAAAGACTGGGAATTGTACCTCCTATTGTTGCTTAAGGGTGCTTATGTTAGGGTCTCCTAATAAGTCTAAGCACCCTTAAACAACAGCTCCCAGGATTCTTGGAGGGGAGCCACGGCTGTTGAAAGTGGTATGATACTGCTTTAAACATATAGTCCAGATGGGGCCACTATTTGCCCTGTTCCAGCGTACAAGTACAAAAGCAGACTCTCTCATGAGTATTCCTAGGATTCTTAGTTCAACCCAATGGCCTGATCAAGTTCTATAACACAGTCAAATAACCAGTAATAGTGCCAATCAGCAGTTCAGCAGGAAGAAAAGAAAACTCGGTATAGATTTCCCTTCTACTCCCAAATCATTAGTATTGCTGATTTTTCTAACTGAAGCTATACAGACACAGACTTGACTGTTCACAAGCATATGGATCAGAGTTACAGTGTGACAAAAATAAAAACAGCATAAAATATGAAGAGCCAAACATTTACATTTTTTCCATATCAGAAGTACAGTGTCATTTGTTCATTCTAATGTAATGTGTCATGCTCTTGGACAGATAATTGGACGGCCATGACGCATGGAATACTTGTGTCAAACATTGTGTCCAAATGCTGTCCACAAAGATGATCCCACGAAACAGCTCTAACAGGAAACAAAAAGGCAAGCTAAGAAACCGGAGCCAAATCTGGAATGTATCATATTCCATCAGGGGGCAAAGCCATTTACAAGGTGTCTCCTCTTAGCAATGGGTCTGCTTTACATCAAATTAATAGAACAGCTCATTTTTTAAAAGTGGTGACCATCTGCTTTTCAACTTCATAGGAATAGCTACATTCAGTTCTGTCATCTTGAAGTTTCTTGCCTGACAATTATTCACATGGCACTGCCATAGCATCTTTTAAGAATTTTCCTTTTCCTTGTTAGTAGCTTTATGATTCTTTTGCTCTTACTTTTTTGGCTCTATATATGCAATATACTTTCTATTCCAAGTGCGCATTGTTTCACTAAAGTCCTGGCATCTACTAGATTGAACATTATTTTTATACATGGCTGTTACAATTCCATTAGCCTTGAGCTTTTAGGTCATACTGCACTCAGGAGGTCTCATTAGGATCTGAAAATCATCAATCAGATTGAGAATGGCTGCTTGTAGCAGCACCCCAAGTGTGTATTTGGACCAAAAACAGAAACTAAGCTGTCTGCTTGGAAAATTGCATAATCCAAGCAAATCTGTTGTCTTTTAAGTGTCCTACAGAGCATAAAAGCTAACCTTTATATAATGCAGTTTTACAAAGGTTAGTAACTATAATAACGGCTGCCAGAAAAAAAATACCGAATATCCCAACATATGCTTTTGGTTACTCGAGTTTTAAATGGTGGGCTAATGCAGAAATAAGTTATAAGCAGAGTCAGAAAATGGCAATCACAACATTTAAACACTGAGGTGGTTTGCAGCCCAGAAATTTTGCTGTCCACTATACTGCCAAACTGAATAATGTTCTCTGCGGGAAATTGAAATATAGTCAAAGGAAGCTTAAAGTGTAAGTGTGATAGGTCAAATCAATTATCTGAATACCTTACGCCAATATGAAAAGGTACACACACTGCTCTACAAAAGTCTCTGCATTTTGCAGCCAATCAGAAAAAATTCCTGTGAATAAATTCATACTTTTGGGCCTCCCTGTCTTCCACCCAACCAGTCTGAAAGGGCACCAACTGCCACTAGTCACTAAATGTAGTGGAAATGTATAATAAGACAGACTATAAGCAGGGAGACAATATACAGCCTTGTCGGAAAGGAGTACAATTAGGCTGTACCGTATTTTTCGCCCTATAGGACGCACTTTTCCCCCTCCAAAAATGAAGGGGAAATGTGTGTGCGTCTTATGGGGTGAATGCAGGCTTTCGCTGAAGCCTGGAGAGCAAGAGGGGTCGGTGCGCACCAACCCCTCTTGCTCTCCAGGCTTCAGGAGAGCCCCGTCGCCAGCCCCGCAAACTCAGGGGACAGCGGGAGAGGCGTAGCGCGCCTTTCCCACTGTCCCCCGACTTGGCTAGAAGGCTGGTGGGGGGGAGAAGCCTGCTCCTCCCCGTCGCCAGCCCCGCAAACTCGGGGTACAGCGGGAGAGGCGCAGCGCGCCTTTCCCGCTGTCCCCCGACTTGGCTAGAAGGCTGGCGGAGGGCTTTCCCCTCCTCCAGCCCCGCAAGCTCCCAGAGCGATGCCAAAGCTGCACGCAGCTTCCACATGGCTCTGGGTCTCGTTCTGGGGGCTGGGGGAGGGGGAAGCTCAGCTTTCCCCTCCTCCAGCCCCACAAGCTCTCAGACCGATGCCAAAGCTGCACGCAGCTTCGGCATCGCTCTGGGTCCCGTTCTGGGGGCTGGGGGAGGAGGAAGCTCCGCTTTTCCCGCCCCCAGCCCCACAAGCTCCCAGAGCGATGCCAAAGCTGCCAAAGCCCGAGCTTCCCCAGCCCCGCGCCTGGGGGGGGGGATAATTTGTTTTCCTTTATTCCCCCCCCCAAAAAAATTCGGTGCGTCCTATGGTCCGGTGCGTCCTATAGGGCAAAAAATACGGTATCTTGTCTCCCTGCTTATTTAACTTATATGCAGAATTCATCATGCGAAAGGCTGGGCTGGATGAATCCCTAGCCGGAATTAAGATTGCCGGAAGAAATATCAACAACCTCAGATATGCAGATGACACAACATTGATGGTAGAAAGTGAGGAGGAATTAAAGGAATTAATGAGGGTGAAAGAGGAGAGCGTAAAATATGGTTTGAAGCTCAACATCAAAAACACGAAGATCATGGCCACTGGTCCCATCACCTCCTGGCAAATAGAAGGGGAAGAAATGGAGGCAGTGAGAGATTTTACTTTCTTGGGCTCCATGATCACTGCAGATGTTGACAGCAGCCATGAAATTAAAAGATGCCTGCTTCTTGGGAGAAAAGCAATGACAAACCTAGACAGCATCTTAAAAAGCAGAGACATCACCTTGCCAACAAAGGTCCGTATAGTTAAAGCTATGGTTTTCTCAGTAGTGATGTATGGAACTGAGAGCTGGACCATAAAGAAGGCTGATCACCAAAGAATTGATGCTTTTGAATTATGGTGCTGGAGGAGACTCTTGAGAGTTCCATGGACTGCAAGAAGATCAAACCCATCCATTCTTAAGGAAATCAGCCCTGAGTGCTCGCTGGAAGGACAGATCCTGAAGCTGAGACTCCAATACTTTGGCCACCTCATGAGAAGAGAAGACTCCCTGGAAAAGACCCTGATGTTGGGAAAGATGGAGGGCACAAGGAGAAGGGGATGACAGAGGACGAGATGGTTGGATAGTGTTCTTGAAGCTACCGGCATGAGTTTGACCAAACTGCGGGAGGCAGTGGAAGACAGGAGTGCCTGGCGTGCTCTGGTCCATGGGGTCACGAAGAGTCAGACACGACTAAATGACTAAACAACAACATCTCCTTTATGTGTCTTACTTTAAAGCCTAAATGTTGAAATCTTTTAAAAACTGAAAACAGAACCATCACCATCATGTCAAGGCTTTGGCTTCCATTATTTTTTTGTGGTCAGAACCAATGTCAACTTGTCAAGACTTCCTCTTCCATCATTTTTTTTTTTCAGAACCAGATTATTTATGGGATGAGGGAGGAAATCCTTTCTATCTATAAGTTGCTCAATTTGGAAGGAATGAGTGTTTGTCTTGGTTAGTTGTGAAACAGAAGACTTGGCAAACTAAATGGAAAACTGGAAGATCCTGAAATATGGCTTACATTTCAAGTTGCTTTAAGATGTGTTTCCTGACTCTTCAAAACGTGTCTTCTTGGGTGAGAATGCACTGGATAAATTGGAAGTTCCAAGTTACATTGGCTATCAGTTATCAGCTTCAATAAAAACCATAGGAAGTCTGCTATAGTGGACTTACCTCTGAAGTCAAATAGGATTGTGAGATGAATCACCGTCTGTAAATGCAAAGATCTCCATATCTCATTTGGGGAGGGTTCCCTTATGAAGTCATAAGAATGATTCAGTTGTTCAGATGCAAAGATATTTCAGATTTATTAATGTACAAGCCAAAGACCATTAGCTGTAACTTCAGATTAGGTTCTTCATCTTAAATCAATTTCTGCTAAAAGAGCACTAGAGAACCTTTTCTAAAATGGACAGTTGAGGGTGGGTGTTGTCCTTTGTACAGTGTGTGTACAAAGAAAATCAGTAGAATACACAGCAGTGCTATTTAAGGACTTATCTCAAAGTCAGGACCAAGCCATAGGTAAATGTTAGAGATGAACTTGTGTTCAATTAGAGCAGGCATAGCCAAACATGGCCCTCAAGCTGTTTTGGGACTACAATTCCCATCATTCCTGACCACTGGTCCTGTTAGCTAGGGATGATGGGAGTTATAGTCCCAAAACAGCTAGAGGGCCAAGTCTGGCCATGCCTGAGGGTCAGAGTTAAGGGGGTTGCAGAAGCACATTGGACAATGTTGTCCAGGAAAGGCTCAAACCCAAACATGAAGCCCAAAACCACTTGAGTGGTTTGATAGCTCTGTCTGTAGAGGAAGGGACTGCATGGTATTCTAAAGACACTGTATTCATAACCTGTCTCCCCCCCCCCCCCAGTGCTTCCTCCTCCTCCTCCTCCTCTCCCATTATTTCCCAACTTTTCCCCTCATCTGCCTCTTAGCTGTGACCTCCCTCAAACCCCTGCATCTGAAAAGAAGGCATCTGCCAATACTTGTCATAAGGGATATCAGTACATTGGGGATACAATTTCCTCCTTATTCCTGATGAGGTTGATTCACTGATCTCTACTGCTCCATTCCAGCTCACTGGAGTCACCCCAGAAAAAACCAAATCAGATAAGACATCTGAGCAACAAACAGTCACTCCTTGAACGTTGTCCAGGAAAATCCAGGAAAGGCACTTCCACAGTCCCTATGACCCATAACATAGAGCGCACCCCCCTTCCCGCAGCTGTGGATTGTGAGTCCTCTACTGCTTGAATTTACATCTGGGAGAGTAATTTGTGTTTTGGGAGGCCCCTTAGAATCTTGGTGCTGCTATGTGCATGAACATGGTGTACACTCCTTAGCACATGGTAAAAATGTGCATCCACCCAACATTCAAATGTTAATGTTTCTAGCTTAACGGCCATCTGTATAGGCTGGACTGAGTTCAAAAGAGGTCTTCTCCTCCAAACCTTGCTGGAAAATCCCAATGCAAGAAAGGGTTTCAATAAACTTCAGAATGAGTTCTATTATTATTTTCTCATTGCATCATCTGTCTTGCAGCCAAAGCCAAAGAGAGACCGCTGCTAGCAAAGCTGGGATTAATTTATTGTGCTTTTTATCATATAGGCCAATGCAACATGACTGAAGGCAGTTGGCTGTGGAAATGACCTTTCCAACACCCCCCCCCCCGAGGTTGGCTTGTGTAGTGCTCAGAGCATAGCTATATGGCAGTTGCCTCTTTAAAAAATTCGACGAAGACACAAAAGTGTACAGCACACTGAAATATAACAGCAGAGCAAGAGAGACAGCGACCATTCAGGCTATTTGTCTGCATCTCATTGATGGTGAATAGGACTGGCAGAGAATTCAATCACAAAAGCAGCTCCCCAAAATCTTAACCCAGGAGCTTTTCTCCATGTAGAAGAAATGTATTTGCATCCATACTATATGGAGCTTTTTTATGTACATTTTCTAATTATAGGCAGATGGGAAAACAAAGACTAAAACTGCAAATGATTTATTACACCTGAGAGAAGTAACCTACATCAGCCACTGCTCATAAGATTGTGAGATCGCCCACTATACAATGAAACGATTATTTGACTGTGCTCTATAGAAAATAATCATTTGCATGGATGTGTTTAATTACCTGACTGCAAACATAAATATTGAAAAAAAACCTTCAATGTAGTAAAATGTTGGTACTGGTAATGATGGTCTCCATCCCAAATTATGCTGCATCTTCTACATGCACTCTTGAAGATTTTGTATAATACATTTAACATGCATAGTGTACTTGAGCAAGAAGCTTACATATTGATTTTGAGGGTTTGCAGCAGCATTTAGGTAAATGCTGCAGAAAGATGCTATTAAGTTTGGAGTTTGCTGAATGCCTTTTATATCAAACCTTTTTGTGTGGTGTCTAATTTTTTTGCACTGTTTTATAGATTTTTGCAATTCCCTAGTGTACATTAAAATGAATTTATTTAAAATCTTTTTTATTATTATTATTAAAATAGAACTTTATTGAACACTCAACATCAACCAACACATCAATGCACAATAATATAATATATACAACCTACATACACATATCTTACAAAGAAAGAAAAACAAAAGAAAAAGAACAAAACAACAAAAGACAAAAGACAGAAAAAATAAAATATACTTCTGATTATTCTCATTGTACTGTTTCTTGTTTTGTTGTTTTACCCACAGTGCCTTGTTATTATTTTGTTTTTCCAATTCTTTACAAAAAGTTCTATTATTTCTCACCAATATATTTAAATTTTTTTAAAATCAAGTACGCCAACCTTGGCCACCTTGCCATGATAAGGTGAACTCAAAATCCTACATCCATAAACATTCCAAATATTCAGGTACTCTAAGAAAAAGAATAAAAATGGAAGCCCCTTCTGCAAAGAAAGACGTTTTATTCTCTTTTTTTAAGAATCTGAAAGACAGGTTTTTGACAGCACTAGTTTGCATGCAGGTTCAGTCCCCAAATATCCAGGCAGAGCTGGGAATGTCCTTTCTCTGAAACCCTGGTGAACTGTTGCTCATCAGTGTAAACAATATTGAGCCAAATGGATAAACCAGACTTCATATAAGGCAGCTTCCAAAAGCAGCTAATCAAAGATGCTTTAGAGAGAGATGGGAGGAAATATTTCACAAATAAATAGAGTTCAGAGCAGTTAATTCTAACACAAGCCCAATGGCACTGGGGATCAAAGGCAGGAAATTAAAAAACACACTAAGGTCAAGAGTCTTGTTTTGGAACTAAAATGCTGACAAAAGAAACACAGTAAATATTATTTTTAGGCTACAGCTTGAAACGTAAAACAATCAATTGCTGAAAAGTGCTGTTCAAAGATTTCAGTCAAAATCATTGAATCTAGGGAGTATCAATTTGAGGCTCATTGTCCATCGAGTTAGGAGGCTGACACCTGCTCCTTCTATTTGACTTTTCAAAAAGAGAGAAAGGAATTGAGGAATTTGATTTCTGTGAATTCCGTTGTGGACTGACCTGATGTGCACATCCCAGGCTAATGTGTCGATTGGAATATCATTATCCGTCAGATGTTGCACTCTTCTCCAAATTTTGCAGCTCTCGGCGAAATGCACAAACACAAATCCCACTGTCTTAACATACATATTTTAAGATTAAGATTTCCTGAGACCTCTGGGTACAGGGCGACATAGAAACTCAAAGAAACAGGAGAAGGAGAAGGAGAAGGAGAAGACTGATATAAAATAGATCTGTATTCTGTGATAAAATTGTAATGTAGATTTTTTAAAGGAAAGATTAATATGGAGGCAGACTGGAGCAGACTTATTAATAAACATGTAAAACAGATGTGGACAGGAATTGACTTATCCCTCTATCCCCTATGCTTCTCCTTGGGAAATCTGCTGGCTGAAGGTTTCGATTGAAAGACAGGCTAGAATTATTACATTCTTTAAAGGACCTTTGTAAAGAGAGCCAATGTGGTGTAGTGGTTAAGAGTAGTAGTCTCGTAATCTGGGGAACCGGGTTCGCGTCTCCGCTCCTCCACATGCAGCTGCTGGGTGACCTTGGGCCAGTCACACTTCTTTGAAGTCTCTCAGCCCCACTCACCTCACAGAGTGTTTGTTGTGGGGGAGGAAGGGAAAGGAGAATGTTAGCCGCTTTGAGACTCCTTAAAGGGAGTGAAAAGCGGGATATCAAATCCAAACTCTTCTTCTTCTTCTTCTTCTTTTGTCTTTACTGAACATTTTAGAACTTGTGTGCTGAGGGAAACTCCTCCCACTCTGAATTCTCAGCCTCAGCCCCTGAAAACAAAGAGCTGTCAGGGTCAAATGACACAATTCATGTTCCTCCTCCAGCCTCCTGATGTTGCCATTCCACGATGGGATGCAGCAAAGGCAAACACCACATGTGGCAAGGTCATTTGAAACATTTACCAAACTATGGATCAGTAAGTATTGACTCAGAAAATTTAGCCCTAGGCCTTATTTAGAGATGCTTAACCCCTGGAAAATGGCCTTAAAAGATACATTCAGAATTATTTAAAAGTATTATAAAATCTCATAGTATTTTGTACATATAAGAAATATATCCTGACTGACTAATACTGATCCATATTTTGGTAAATGTATCAAATAGCCTATAGCTTTTTCTTTTCTTTTTTTTTTGTAAGATATGAAATGTCTTCATAAATGTAAGTAGAAAATGCAGTCATATATAATAAATTAGACTAATTGATTTTTAAATTAACTTGAAGCCTATGCAAAATAAGGTGACAGATCACATACTTTCCATTGAAGGAATCCTGGCATCGCTACACTAGGTATGCCAGGGATCACCGATTACCGATCTCCAAAGACTCATCTAGTTTGGCCCTGTATTTCCTGACGTAAAAGCAAAAGGTTGTAGCGGGGGGGGGGGCATTGTATTTGCAATGCCATAAAAAGGTATTTATATTCATCTCTTTTACAAAGAAATTATCTATGTAATTTGAAGTCAGCGATAATAGAAAACATTTTAAACACTTGCACTGTTTTCCTAGAAACGAAAAACAACAACAGCATTAAATTCTAATTAAACTGCCATTATAAATCATGTTGCAGAAACAACAAAGGGCAAGGGATTTTATAAAAACCTATATAAAAATTTGGGTTTAGCCAATGTGCTTTAGGGCACCATTCTGCCAGAGCACTTAACATTTCTAATGCCTGTACAGCCATTTAATTTCAGTGCTCAGTTCATATTATCAAAGGAATAATATGATCCTCTTCCTTCTCAAAACAGTTTTTCTGGGATCCACTGGGAACGTATGCATTGGCAGTTAGATTCCCCCTGGAAAAGAAAGGAGCCTCCATCAAAGAAAAATTACTCCCAAACTGGTAGGACTTCACCTCCTCAAGTTGCTCTGCACATGCTAGGCAGTTTGTTCGGATTTAGTTAGGTATGAATTTGTCTTTCCTTTCTGTCACTTTACAGGATAAAATGCCTAGGAAAGAGAGCCTGGAGACTGTAAATAAGTGTTAATTAGAAGTTAAAGATGTTAAACTGTTAAAGAGGTGTTAAAGTGCAAGTAATTAGCTCCAATTAGATGTGGGAAGCATTAGAACATGGGTGCTTGGTAATCTGTCAGACATACATGGAAGGTTATACAATCCAACATTTATAGTTCTGAATATCTGGTATTTCTTATTATCCATAAACTTTCATTAGAGCAGGCTCACTATTCAGCAAAAGTTATACAAATTCCACGCACATGCTGGATAATATCTAACCTTAGTCACACCCTGAGTAGATTCAATGAAATCAATGGACTTAAATCTAATCTGCATCCATTCTGGCATGTCTGCAATTGGATATTACCTGTAACTTTTGTTTCACACTATTTTATTTTATAATTGGAGGGGGAGACGTCATAGAGAAAATACAAATGTGGGATTTTGCAAGAAAACTCTGGAAAATTTGAAAAATTTGTTTCAGATCCTGTTCTTTAGCCTGATGTTCCCCCTTTTCATTTTTATTTTTTTTCTTCAAAAATATCATTTCATTACAATGAGTAGATTGCAATTCTTTAATAGGTATAATATAAAAAGAAAAGGAGGGGGAAAGGGAAAATAGCATTGTCAGATTTCATTCCTTGAGACCAAGGCATAGTTCAAAATGGACAGAGGTCATTTTCAATATTTTCAATTTTCCCATACTTATGATAGACATGGCAACTGAAGGCAATAATGATTCCATCTCTCATCATTTTGTTTTAGACCATTTTCCTGCTAAATTAAATAATATACCATCTCTGTATGTGAATGATTACAAACATTAGATAACCCAGCAAAATTATTATCTGTTCCCATTATACTATAACTCCTGTTATTTCCTTGGTAACTTGTCGAAAAATATCTTTCCAGATTTTTCAGCCTTAAACTTTCTTCTATGGAAGATAATGTCCCCCTTTTCAATGTTTTTAGAGTTGCTTAGTTTCTACGGCTTTTCTTTACAAATTAACTCTCGCTGTCTGCTTGTTCTCAAAAGCTGTCCAACACATCTGTCAACAAGCTGGAAAACCTGCAGCTCACATATCTGATCACATTTCATAAAGAAGACAGACCATTTGACTCTCAGGTGACTGCTGGTAGCTTTGATCAAGACTTCTGTGCCATCAAACTCTTTTTTCATATTTAGTTGAACACAGCTGAGCAGTCATAATGATTTCTGCATTGAATCCTGGGTTTTCCCCGCAAGTGCATACAAATGAAATCAGTGTTAGATTAACCTTCATGCTAAACATGCTATGAAGCCAATTAAGGGACCTTATTCTAACATACACATGTAACAGATGGGGAAATTGTGGCTTGAATTCAGTGGTCTTCCTCCACTGATGGAAGGCCCTTTGATCCAGCAGAGGCTTCCACCAGCTGAATGGGGAGGCAGGGTATTTTTTTCTAACGCTCCCTGAAGCCCCTACATGCACACAAAATCTGCTCCAGTGTAGTAGACAGACAAGTGTGAGAAGTAGTATAGGGATCTGCAAGGAGAGAGTGTACTGGATAAAACCCTGCTCTGGAGGTAAAGGTAAAAGGTAAAGGACCCCTGGACGGTTAAGTCCAGTCAAACTAGACTATGGGGTTGCGGCGCTCATCTCACTTTCGGCCGAGGAAGCCGGCATTGTCCACAGACAGCTTTCCAGGTCATGTGGCCAGCAGGACTAAACCGCTTCTGATGCAACGGAACACTGTGACAGAAACAAGAGCAAACGGAAATGCTGTTTACCTTCCCGCCACAGCGGTACCTATTTATCTATTTGCACTGGCGTGCTTTCAAACTGCTAGGTTGGCAGGAGCTGGAGCAGAACAACGGGAGCTCACTCCGTCATGGGGATTCAAACCGCTGACCTTCTGATCGGCAAGCCCAAGAGGCTTAGTTGTTTAGACCACAGTGCCACTCCCGCCCCCTGCTCTGGAGGATAGGACTCTAATCAAGGGATTCATGTTACAAGAATGGTGACTCTGATCATGAAGAACGTTCTGACAGGAAGAGCTGTTTGACAGTGGTACTGACTCCCTTGGGAGATAGTGGGCTCTCCTTCCCTGGAGGTTTTTAAGCAGAGGTTGGATGGCCACCTTTCATGGATGCTTAAGCTGAGATTCCTGCATTGCAGGGGGTTGGACTAAATGATCCTATTGATACCTTCCAACTCTACAATTATATGGTTCTATGATGAATAACTACTAACAGCAGAGGAGACATCACTGGTTACCACCAAGGAGTAAAACATGAACTAGGAAAACAGTGGCTAAAGGAATTGAACATCTGAGCATGTATAACTGAGTGTTGGATTATGCATTCAGAAAGTTATTCTGCTAATGTATCTCTCTGTGGATTCCTTCCTTTCTGACTCCTACTGAGCCTGCATCTGTTATTTTCAGCAAGTAGAGATAAGAATATGGGACGGATGTAAATATGATGCAGTTTGTTGATTAAATACTTGGCCTGCGTTTATCTGTTGGAACCCTCAATATCAGGCAGACACTTTAATCAAGCAATAATCCTGAAACAATGGTGGTCTTTAGAAAAGGGAGAGAGATCAGGCCTGCCGTGTCCAGAATTTATTGCAAATACATCCATGTTAGACTTTGCCTAATAGCTTAAATATGATAATCAAGGAAAATATTTGTCATAACATACAAAACCACATCTTAAGAGTCTCTGGCTCTGTCCAGTGATTATGTGGATCCCCTCTGGAATCAATTGATTTCCCTTTGATAGAAACTGGTAATGTGCCTCATTGCACAGTTATGACATTCCCTGCAAGCAAATACATCAGCAGTGACCACAAACGTGCATGAAAGAAGCAGACACATTGCCAGTTTGGTGTCTTATTTGGACAATTGGATTGTAGTTTAGCCAGTTTGAATGTCTCCACCCTTATTCGCATGATTAATTGCTTGCACCACCTACGTCTGGGCAGTGAGATATTTGAGTGTTCTCCTTCACAGTGCCTCTTTGTCTTCAAATAATAGAATTGGTATACTCAATTTACATTTACCTCAGACAATGTATGAAACAAATCTATTTGTGCTCCTCATTATAAGAACTTTAGGATGGCCTCCATTTAATGTATGACCCTGAAACTAGTACCCCAAATTACAAGGCAATTTTTAAATATGCACAGCCACAGCAAAAAGGTGAATCCAGTGCTGATAAATATGCCAAAGTATTGAGGCACTTCTTGAAAATCTCATATAATAACTGCCCTTTGGTGTTCAAAAGGCTTATCTGTTTGTTCTTTAAAAATGTTCCAACACATAGCAAGAGAAATTTACTTATTTATTGCATTTATATCCCTCCTTTTCCAGCCATGGATGACATCTAGCTATGAAGAACATAACAAACTATATGGCATTAACTGTATTGGAAGACTGTGCCAACAAGCCAGCAAGCACACATCACTGAAATCTGGAAGGAAAGAGGTGTAATCTCTTCCCAGGGCAGAACCAGGCTTCATTTCACCCGGGTCAAAGACCCAGTTTGGCACACAAAACCCATGCACAATTGCACACACACACACACTGGCTGGGGGCCTCAATGGCACCCCTCTGGAGGCTTCACCCAGGGGGGGACCCCTAGCTAACCCACACGCACACCGTAGCTATGGCACTGCTCCTATATAGCCAATAACTGAAAGAAAGCACCTTAGAGCAAATGGAGCAGTGGTGCTGAATAACAGCAAGTATTCAGAACTGCAATTGTAGGACATGTTCATTCTTAATGTGGAAGTGCCATGGTCTGATCACTACGCTCTGAAAGCCAAGATTGACTTCCCGCTCCTCCCCGTCTCGGGTGGCGAACCTATTTGGGCTCGTCCGCGAAAACTGATGGATCCTGATAGATTCCGACAAGCCTTGCGGAACCCTGCTCCTCCTGACGACTCATTAGATGACCTTGTTGAGGACTGGAATAACCGGCTCTTGGCAGCCATTGATGAGATTGCGCCTAAGCGCCCTCTGCGACCCCGTCGAAACCAGGCCCCTTGGTTTACTGAGGAGCTCTGGAAAATGAAGCAGGATCTCAGACGGCTAGAGTGAGTATGGCGACGGACTCGTCACGGAGCCTCAAGAACATCTTATAGGACGCTTATGAAAGCCTATGAGATGGCTATGAAAGCTGCTAAGAAATCTTACTTTGCAGCTTCCATTGCATCCGCTAGCTCTCGCCCAGCACAACTTTTTAGAATAATTAGGTCAATAACGTCCTTAGGAGGACAACCAAATTTAAGCACAAATTTGACCCACAGCTGTGAGGCATTCACAAGCTTTTTTGCGGAGAAAGTCCTGTTGCTCCGCCGTGACCTCCCTGCCAATTTAGATACAGTGACTGAACTGGAGGCCCCTTGACTAACTTCAGGTCCAGTGTTGGACCATTTCGATCAGATACTCCCTCTGATGTGGATAGATTCCTCCAGGTTGGTAGGCCCACCACCTGCCTCCTTGATCCGTGCCCGTCTTGGCTGATTATGGAGTGTCCAGATGTTGCGTGGACCCCCCTGGTTGAAATTATCAATTTGTCCCTTGACACGGGGACATTTCCAGGGGAACTGAAGGAAGCAGTGGTGTGTCCACTCTTAAAGAAAACTTCATTAGATCCCTTAGACCTATCCAATTACCGCCCAGTTTCAAATCTCCCATACCTGGGTAAGGTAATTGAGAGAGCGGTTGCTGAACAGCTTGGTAGGTTTCTGGAGGAAACATCGGCATTAGATCCATTTCAGTCTGGTTTCCGTCCTGGTTTTGGGACCGAGACGGCTCTGGTTGCCCTAACAGATGATCTCCGTAGACAACTGGATCGAGGCGGGTCAGGACTGCTGATCCTTTTAGATTTGTCAGCAGCCTTTGACATGGTTGATTATTATCTTCTGGACCACCGCCTCGCAGACGTGGGGATACAGGGCATAGCCCATAACTGGTTGTGCTCTTTTATCTCTGGTCGGGGTCAGAGGGTGGCACTAGGGAGGGAAATTTCGCTGCGCCACTCCTTGGTGTGTGGAGTGCCGCAGGGCACAATTCTCTCCCCGATGCTTTTTAACATCTTTATGCGCCCCCTTGCCCAGATTATCCAGAGCTTTGGGCTGGGCTGTCACCAATATGCTGATGACACTCAGCTCTATCTGCTGATGGATGGCCACACCGACTCGGCCCCGAACACACTGACCAGATGCTTGGAAGCTGTGGCTGGATGGTTTCGTGGGAGCCGATTGAAACTAAATCCTTCGAAGACAGAGGTCCTATGGCTAGGTCGGGATGGCATGGGGATGAGGGACCAACTCCCTTCTCTTGCGGGGGTCCAATCAGTGCCATTGCCTTCCATTAAGAGTTTGGGTGTAATCCTTGACACCTCCCTTTCCATGGAGGCGCAAGTTACAGCAACAGCCAAGGCAACATTTTTCCACCTTCACCGCATCAAGCAGTTGGTCCCTTACCTTTCCCGCCCCGACCTGGCCACAGTGATCCATGCGACGGTCATCTCCAGGCTTGACTACTGTAATTCGCTCTATGCGGGGCTGCCCTTGAAGCTGTCCCAGAAACTCCAGCGGGTACAGAATGCTGCAGCGAGGCTCCTCACGGGGTCTCTGCCATGGGAGCATATTCACCCAGTGCTTTTCAAGCTGCACTGGCTCCCGGTGGAGTACAGGGTCAGATTTAAGGTGCTGCTTTTGACCTTTAAAGCCCTTCACGGCCTAGGACCCTCGTACCTACGGGACCGCCTCTCCTGGTATGCCCCACGGAGAGCCTCAAGGTCCATAAATAACAACACCCTAGTGGTCCTGGGCCCTAAGGAAGTTAGATTAGCTTCAACCAGAGCCAGGGCCTTCTCAACACTGGCTCCAGCCTGGTGGAACGCTCTGCCTCATGAGACCAGGGCCCTGCAGGATCTGATTTCTTTCCGCAGGGCCTGTAAGACAGAGTTGTTCCGCCTGGCCTTTGGCTTGGAGCCAATTTGATTCCTTCCCTCTCTTTCTTTTTTCTTTTCCTTCTCCTCCTGCGATGAGGCTATATTTTAATATTTTAATGTTCCATTATTTTAATGTTGTATTTTTTTTTGTTTTTAAGTTGTAATCATTCATCTTGTTTTTATTATTGCTTGTAAGCCGCTCTGAGCCCGGCCTTGGCTGGGGAGGGCGGGGTATAAATAAAAAATTTTTATATTATTATTATTATTAAGAAATGTCTGGTTCAAGAGTAGAGAAAACAGGAGGCGTTGTGTTCAGATTTCCGGGAATACAGTCGTACCTCTGGTTGCAGACACGATCCATTCCAGGGTGCCATTTGCAGCCCGAAAAGTCTGTAACCAGAGCGGTGCTTCTGCAAAGCACGATAGAGCACTTCTGCATATGCATGAAGCATGCAGAAGGCTTCTGCATATGTGCGAACCGCACAGAATGCTTCTGCGCATGCGCGCACAGTGAAACCCAGAATTAAACATTTCCGGGTTTGCCGCATTCTTAACCCGAAAAAAACGCAACGTGAAGCGTTTGCAAGAGGAGGTATGACTGTACTCCTTTGTGTGGCTGTGCCACCTGCACTGATACTATGATTCCCCTAATCTGCATACACTGGTGGGGGGATTTGGTTGATCAGAGACCAGCACAATTGCTGTGTGACTTGCAGAAAACAGATTCAAAACCACCAAAAATGCCCTGCAGATATCAAAGGACTAAGCACTGTGGAATTAAGTGATTTACTGCAACTATCACAGACTGAAAAAGAATCTTTGATTTTCTACTTTTGAGAGAAGAGATGCTAAAAATGTTCTGTTCCAGATAACGTTGTTTTCTCCTAGACCTGCTCCTAGCCGGAAGAAAATCTGTTCTCTGAACTCAAGAAAAGACTCAAGGAAACCGATTGCTTGAAGCAAACCAGTTTTAAACAAGAACCCACTACTCAGCAGCTATGCTGAACTAGAAGTTCAACCGTTAAGTTTCGTTCATGGGAAATGCTTTCTCTCTCTTAGGTACACAGGTGACTTGCACCTTAATAAACAAAAAGGGGGGTTGTAAATCAAAATCATTTATTTATTTATTTATTTATTTGCTGATTGAGCTGACTGCTTTTGAGCTAAATTCTATATTCTTAAGGTGATCAGCGTGGGTGGTCTTGGCATGCTTTTTCTGTTTAATTAAAGGAAATGTTGGCAAGAATAACTTGAATGCATTTCTAAATAGATGTATGAAAAGTCATTTTGGGGGAGGGGTTACTGGAACTTCACTGATGTTTATAATTATGATATTTTCAAGGATGAACTACAGAGCACCATATGGTTCATCATACCACAGCACACTGATATCAGACAAAAACATCATAGCACATTCTCCCTCAACTGTTAGACATAGTCAGTTCTCAGTTAACAACATTCAAAGTGTTCCTTTTCTGGCTTGCTCTCCAGTCTGCTCAAGGAATAACTGAAACAGAGCCATAACCAGACTTTTCTGGACCCAGTGCAGAGAGACTTCTTTTTTTAAAGGAAAGTGTTTTGCACATTGACAGACAGGAAGGGGAGCTGAGCTTTTATTATTAGGAGCTTCCAAAAGATTGAACCTCATGGCCTTCCCCCTCTTTTCTGAGCGTGAGTGGAGAGGGAGAAGGATGTAGATTGAGGCACTCCTGCTTCCCTATATGTTGCTGCAGACTGTTACAATTATACAGTGCTATTTTTCTAGAAAAAGAGGTGCCAGAACACACCATGAAGACCTCCCTCGTTCTCTTAGAATGGCAATGGAGCCCACCTGAGAGGTGCTGGAACTGAGTTCCGGTGAGTTCTGCCTGGAAAGAAGGCCTGAAATTATACATTGCAATAAACAAAGATGATGGTATTCAATTAAGTTTTACTCAGAGTAGAAATTAATGGGCCTCTCTTAATCATGTTCATTAATTCCAATGGGTCTACTGAGTAAAAGTTGATTACCACCCAGGGCTGCCACCACAATTATGGATTAAGATCAGTAGACGCTATAAAGTAGTGTACTACAATTCTCAGCATCCATCAGTAGCCACTCTGAAGCAAGCCTAAAATTTTCATTATTATTATTATTAATGGGAAAAGCAAGCTGTATTTTAAAATCAGCATTCCTTAAACATGTGGTGTTAACACAAATAGAAAATTATCAGATTGTACATCTTTCAAGACGGAACTCAGCAACTAGAGGTTTGGAACTTGGTCATAACTAAACCTATGAAGTACCACCAAGTTCCAACAGTGCCCGTTGGTTTCTCAATATGAATTAATATAAAATAAATATTGACAATTCTCTTGGTTCTGTTTATAATATTCTGGCTGTAGACCAGCACAGGCCTCCTATAGATTCTAATCTTTAATGTGCAGCCACATAGCAATAAAAGAGTTATCATTTTTCATAGAGTTCAGTCATAGAAGGATGAGGGGGAGACTATCTGATTATTGCAATAGAAGACTTTGCCTCTGGCAATACTGCCCTATATAAAGATTGCATTTTCAGTCAAATGACAGACAGTATCCATAACACAGACTATTTACCTGTTTGTGTGAAACCACGTAAGCCTTCATACAAATTATGGTTGACACTGTGGCCAAGAGTCCATTATTTTGTCTGTTGTAGTCAAACAGCATGGAGCCTCTGGGGTTTGGCTCTTTCTTCTGGGCGGATGTGCAATGCTGTCAATTCTTTTCAAAACAAGAGTAAGATTAAACAGCAGAAAATGACTAAAACTCAAATAAGAGGCCATAAACTTCACAACCGGAGATTTATTACAGCAGCATTGTACTGAACATTGTTTCAAACTGTATGAGCTCTAAAAAGGAAAATTGTTTGAGCCAGTTTTCAGACAGCTCCCTTGCCTTGGCACCCTGACATCTGTGTTTAATAGAGCCACAGTTTCCAGTTGTTTTCGGAGAAAATACTGGAAAAAAGACAGAAGATGTTCTGTCTCGCATCTCTGAGCATGTAAGACTGGGAAGAAGAGGGTGACTTCATGGTGGTCAATAGTGACAAAATCATGGCTGTCATCAGTGCTTTTTCTTTTTTAAAAAATATATGTTATGGGGTACTCTCATTTCCCTACTCATATTGAAATACTGCCCCTCAATGAGACCAAACTTAGATTCCCAAAATGTTTAACGGTATGCATACCCCTGCGTACCCCTAGGAAAAAAAGCACTGGCTGTTTTCATTCCAGAAAGTTACTCTGCTTCCCCATGAATTTTTGAGTCTACAGGGTTCTTGTGAACAATGAGCACATTTGCATGCAATTAGAAGAGCTAGCATCTGAAAGGACATTGGAGAAAATAAGATGCTGTTTCTCACAGATTATGTCTCTCTAACCCCAGGCTGCTTGACAAAGGAGCCAAAAACATCAACCTCTTGGCTTACAACACAGTTGTAGCTAACAGAGGCTAGCTGGGGTCTCAGTCCTGGGTGAAGTCTCCAGGGGGTGCCACTGAGGCTCCCAGCTTGTGGAAGGCTTCCTCCGACAGCAGCCCCTCCTTGAAGCTCTGGAGTCTAGAAGCATCCTTCGTGTCTTTTGTAGTGTGGATCTCGAGCTGCTCAGCACCAGAGGGATGTTAATTTAGGGTTACCAGATGTCCCCGTTTCCCGGGAACAGTCCCCGGATTTGTGAATAAGTCCCCGGACAAATTCAGTCTCGGAATGTGCCCAGATTTCATCTAATGTTCCCAGGAAATGCAGCAGCAGCAGTCTCAGCAGCCCGGAGCAGTTGGCTCTGGCTGGCTTCAGGAGCTGCTCGGAAGTCCCCATATGATGGTGGTGCAGGGGCTGCAAGATGCAGCTTCCGGGCTGCCTCCACCTTCCCTGACCCCAGCAACTAAGCTGTGAAGGGAGGCTTCATGCTGCCTATCGGAGGGGGCAGGGATTTCTCAGTTAGGCAATGGGAAGCCTCCCTTCCCAGCTGAGGGATCCCCGCCCTCTCCTGCTTGCACGCAAGTAGGAATGGGATTGGGGCTGCTCCAATGGGAAGGGAGGCATCGCGCTGCCTGAGAGATCCCTGTCCCCTCCTGCTTGCATGCAAGTGGGATGGGGCTGCTCCAAAAGGCAGCGTGAAGCCTTGCTTTCCAGCTGAGGGATCCCTGCCCCCCTCCTGCTTATACACAAGCAGGAATGGGATTGGGGCTGCTCCAATAGGAAGGGAGGCATTGCGCTGCCCGAGCCTCACCACCACCACTCTCGGCCCTCCTTCTCCGCCTTCCATGCCTGACCCACCACTCACCGCTTCCCTACCACCACCACTGAAGAACCAACAACTCAGGGGCTGCCCAGGCTCAGGGAGAAAGGAGATAGAAGCCTCGGAGGAAGGGGAAACATGCGGTTAAGGTCAAGGCGGCAGCCGCCCCTCTGCCACCACCATCGCTGCAGCATCAACGTCCCGAACGTGTAGTATGTATGTATGTATGTATGTATGTATGTATGTATGTATTTATAGTGTCCCCGGATTCATTGAAAAAAATCTGGTGACCTTAATAATTTCCAAAGGGAAGCAGGAAAACCATGCATACACTGACAATCATGCATAGAGCCTCATCTGCACAAGACATCTACAGCAGGTCCATACATGGCTTCTCCCAAAGAATCCCAGGAACGGTTAAGGGTGCAGAAAGTTGTGAGGAGACCGCTATTCCCCTCACAGAGCTACAATTCCCAGATTAGTTTAATAATCGATCCTTCTTTCTTGGAAGTCTCTCCAGATGTGTGCTATAAAAGACAATGCCGCTCTGAAACACTTCCTCTTAATTCCCTGCAACATCGCAGCCTCCCAGCATTAGGGCACTGTGGACAATGACGATCTCTTTCTGGGACTTGGATGGTCCTTGGTGCAGCCTTTTTCACCTACTGCATGCTGCTCTTAATTTTGATTGACTTACCGTGGGTCTGGGTTTTCAGTTTGACTGTTTGGAGTTAATTGGCCTTTAGGGAGGACAGGTAAATGGCTTGGAGCACTCAGGGTAAGCATCCTGAGGCACGGGGAGGTGGGGGGCATTTCTCCTATTGCCAACAGGCTGAGGGTGGGCTACTTGGTCTGGTGCTCTGGCAGCTTGGCAGGTACCACCTGCTGAACAGTGGAGGTGGCTGGCACTAGTCAGGTCAAGCATCTCCTTTGCTCCTCTTTAAGGACAGATGGAAACATGGTCACCCATCATGCCAGCTTGTGTGATAAAGCTATTCTGGGGTGGTTTGGCCCTTTGCAGAGGACAGGAGGACTTCCCTCTCTGCCTGCGCAGGCTACAGCTGCCTGCACTTGTTGGTTGAGAGATTGGTGCAGGTCCTCAAGTTATATAATAGATACAATCTTTCTACCAAGTTTGGTCTCTTAAATTGACTGTTCTTCAAAAGAAAGAAAGAAAGAAAGAAAGAAAGAAAGAAAGAAAGAAAGAAAGAAAGAAAGAAAGAAAGAATTCTTTGTTTCTCTTTTTTGCTTTTCATTCTTGGGTGTCTTTGCTTCCGATCTGATTTTCCATCCTTTTGAATTTGACGCTTATGCGCCTTTCTTATCCAGGCATGTCAAAAGACAGCTGGTTTCCATTCCATACACAAGTCAATTTTCATCACATGAAACCAGACCATGACAAGGCCCTTACGTTTGTAGACAGATCCAGTATTCGGAGAACAATCTCCTCAAGTCTGTAAAAGTGTGCAGTAGAATACCTATCAATAAAACAGGCCTGCTTTTTTAAACAGAGACATGTGTTACACTATCTGAAATGATAAATGCCCTTTTCTTCTGGAAGGTGTGTTGCTGTTGCCTTTTAATTTTGCATTACCCATTTTGGATGACTTCCTCACCAGCATAGTTTATGTCTGAGGTCACACAGTAGCCAAGCATGAGTATTCCTTCTAATTAACTGGAACTAGTCACTTAATAATTATTTGTATGAATAATGCTCATAGTATCAAGAGCCCATAAAGCTGCAATTTTAAAGTCCATAGCTATGGTACGGCCATAGAAAAGAAGGCTTAATTCATCAGAGGTTGCTGGAGGATGTTGCTACAACCTGCTGTTCTCCAGTTCTTCTGAACTACAACTCCCATTAGGTAAAAAAAGGTAAAGGACCCCTGGACGGTTAAGTCCAGTCAAAGGCGACCATGGGGTTGCGGCGCTCATCTTGCTTTCAGGCCAAGGGAGCCAGCGTTTGTCCACAGACAGCTTTCTGGGTCATGTGGCCAGCAGAACTAAACCGCCTATGGTGCAATGGAACACTGTGACGGAAGCAAGAGTGCACAGAAACGCTGTTTACCTTCCTGCCGCAGAGGTACCTATCTATCTACTTGCACTGGCGTGCTTTTGAACTGCTAGGTTGGCAGGAGCTGGGACAGAACAACGGGAGCTCACCCCGTCATGGGGATTCGAACCACCAACCTTCTGATCAGCAAGCCCAAGAGGTTCAGTGGTTTAGACCACACACACAGCACCACTCCCATCAACTCCAGCCAGCACTAGCAGGGGATGATGGGTGTTAAAGGTCCAAAGCATCGTGACAACATTAGTTTGGGGAATGCTGCCCTGAACACTTATTGTGTGGGCTCGCCCTGAGGGAGTTTAGCTTCTATTGTACATCTGGTGGCTAAACCAATAGCAGTCAGAGAAGCCATAAACCACGCTTTTTAGTGCACACACACTGTACCTTAAAAGCACATTCCAAGCACAATCGTCATCCCCACCCCCAAGAATTCGGGGCACTGTAGTTTACGCCTCACAGAGTTACAATTCCCAGCAACCTTGTGCTTTGAATGTGTGAAGTTATGGTGCATACACAACCAATATCTGACACCAGAGCATATCAGGTAGTGATATTATTAAAAGGGTGGACAGATGACACTGAAGAGAAGGGGAAGGGAAGAAAGATTGTTAGGAGGAACACTTGACACTTGCAGCCTTCTATTGCCAAGTTGCATATAGGAGGAGTGGTATGGTTAAGAAAAGAGAGCCCCTTCCTATTCCAATTCTCTCCAGCCAGAGCTCAGCCAGCACAGATGGAAGGATTTTTGCTCTTGAAGGGTTAGTTTGTGTCCTAGATTCCATCCTCCTTCATCTGGGTGCAAGGGTCCTCCTTGTCTGCTCTATTTTAGCTTACCCTTGTCTGACTGTCACATTTTGTTTATTTGGTCATCGCAAAAATTGCATTACAGTACGAGCTCAACTTTTCAACTCACAAAGGGTGTGACACATGGTGCCAGTTTTGCTGTATACATTTGTTCCATATATTAAATCCAGCATTGCTAGATTGTTTAATGGATTCATCTCTCCCATATATATTTTTTATATTTCAGTTTCAGTGGTTTGCTATTCCTGAGGGGCTGAACAACGAAGCCAGATGAGGCTGGACCAGAAATAAAACAAGACCATTTGCAGAGTGAGAATGTTTTTATTTTGAGGATTTGTTATTTTATTAGATACAAATTCTGTCAGAGGGAATAATGCACTTTCCACATCTCTAAATCAATTCCTTTCACCCTTTTGCCAACTCCTGTGTGTGTGGAGAATTCAGTGCATGGCTTTAAAATATTAACAGAGTTATTGACAGATTACCTTCAGCTAGAAATCAAAACAGAGAGAGACATATCTTTCCTTCAGGACCAGCCCTATCATTGGGCAGAGTGAGACAATTCCCTCAGGTGACAGATTCTTGGGGACTAACATTCCCCTAAACTAGCCTGCTGTCTTCAAATGGAGTGGAGGATTCTGTCCTATTTCCAATGTTGATGTAACCAGTGGCGTAGCGTGGGTTGTCAGCACCCGGGGCAAGGCAAGTAATTTGCACCCGCTAAGCTGTGGATTTGTGCCCCCTAACCCGTGGATTTGCGCACCCTAACCCTAACCCCCAGATGTTGCGCCCGGTGCGGCCGGCCCCCCCTGCACCCCCCATGCTACGCCACTGGATGTAACTGCAAGTCTACTTAGCTTGTGCATGTGGAAGGAGAGGGCACCATCAGGTAGCAAAATGTCTTGAACCAGCCCTGCTTTGCTTTGCTTTGCTTTGCTTTGCTTTGCTTTGCTTTGCTTTGCTTTGCTTTGCTTTGCTTTGCTTTGCTTTGCTTTGCTTTGCTTTGCTTTGCTTCGCTTTTGTTTGTTCCAAACGAGTTCATTCATAGATCCTTGGTTGGCTCAGTGGAAATGGTTTTTTCAATGAGATGGTAGCCCTGTGTCTAGGCCATATCACTTCACATGGAAGGCAAACATGATTGAATACTACTTGCATGCAGAATAAAAAACAGGTCTCATACAGTATCAGAGTTGGAAGGGGCACCACAGATCTTCTGATTCAAACCTCTACCATGCCAGAATCACAGGAGAAGAGTGGGGCAGCAAAGGATGACAGCTTGGAGATTTCAAGGCAGACTTCAGGGAAAAGAGGCAAACTGGATATAGTAAAAGGACATTGCAGGAAGCTGGGGAATAAAACAGGAGACACAACCAAGAGCAAGAGTGGCCAAGATGAAGTACAGACTTGTATTGACAAATTGATGTATGGTTGTCATACATATAGCATGTAATTGTAATTTCAGAAACATTCATATAGGAGAGGACAGATAGGATGCCTTCTTTGACAACGCAACCCTCACTAAGCATTCACTGTGGTATGAAGTGGAAAAGAGGAGCCCACAAAGACACCAGGCAACTGGTAAGCAGTGCCAGAAGGTCCTTCATGAAGTGAACCACACATCCTTCAGCTGAGGAGGGGACTATTTTAACTAATTTTTATTTGCATTTTATCTTGCAGATTTCTACATGATTTTATCTTGATAGCATAATAAACCTTGACATCCAGGACACATCAAACCATGTTTTAAAAATTCTCATTCTCATTGTTTCTTTTTTAAAATCTCTTGTTACCCTTTTAATTTTTTAACAATTCCTTTGAGACTTACAAAGGTCTCCAAAGCATTATGTTTTCTTGGCAGGGAATTTTGCCCTAACTCCCCCAGCTCCAGTTTTAAAATAACACTGATACTTTTCCTGCTGTTAAAATGTTCCTCTTAGGTTTCTGCTATTTTCCAGTCATGAGTGACACTAAATGGGGTCTGCTTATAAAAACCATTATTTTACTAATATTCAGCCAGTCATTCATGAAACTTTGGCTGAAGCTGTTTTAAGATCCCAAGGCCTTTTGCTGATGGTTGGTTCCAATTTAGTTGCTGGTTTATTTTCTTTGTTAAGAAAATACCATTATGATTCTTAATGCTAACTTCCATGTGTCTAAAGGGAATTTATCTAGAATTTTCTTCTGTATGATGATGACCTCTGACAGATTTACAGAAGAAGTATGCCTGTTCCAACAGGTGCTATTGCTGTTTTTTTGTGGACAGAAATCAGCTGCCTTTAAACATGTCTCTCTGTCTGATCCAGTTACATGCAAATGTTCAGTGTCAAAAGCCAAACTGACCAGCTAGGACTTAGTCAACTCTTCTGCTCTTTGGTTAAACATTTTCAGGAGAAAGCAAGTATACAGCACTCAAAACTTGTGAGTGAATTTCCTGTTATACAATAAAAGCTTTCATGAGTGTATTTCATTACAAGCCTGAAATTTCAATTAGGCTTTGCCAAATAGAGAGCGTAAACTTTACTCAGTCAAGACAGAATGTAATTTCTTCCTCAGTGACAGGGTGAGGTTGCTGTTTTGCTAAAATAGTCTGCAACATGATATTGGTGCATTAGCCGATAGATTAAAAACAACAACAACAACAACAACAACAACAACAACAACAACAACAACAACAACAACAACAACAACAACAACGTGGTTCTGCCAACCTAGCAGATCGAAAGCATACCAGTGCAAGTAGACAAATAGGTACCTCTGCAGCAGGAAGGTAAATGGCGTTTCTGTGTGCTCTGCCTTCCATCATAGAAGGCCCTGCACTTGTCTTTGCTTTGGGATTTCCATTGTATGTAACAGTGACATTAAGTAGCAGTAGTTGGTGGCACAAACTGCTTTGTGATGATATATACAAAATCTGAAAAAGGGAGCAAGGAAATGCTTTTCCACAGCAGGCAGAAGATGATATTTATTTTCAATATTTATAGACCACTTTTCACCATAGATGGCCACAAAGTGGTTTACCTAGAAATCAAGGAAATATTCCATTAATCAAAAGATGCCGTATTTAAAACAAACACAAACAAAAGCCACATATAAAACCACCAGTCAGGGCAGTCAATAAATATTGAATTACATGTTACATTTATCCACATGTGTCCTTGGCAGTAGTTCTTGCTCGACTAACAAACATCTCAAGAAGCATACAGAAATCTACAATGGTTATCTATATCTATCTATATCTATCATCTATCTATCTATCTATCTATCTATCATCTATCTATATCTATCTATCTATATCTATCTATCTATATCTATCTATCTATCTATCTATCTATCTATCTATCTATCTATCTATCTACTTAGCAATGGCCCTTCCCTGCAGTTCACATGCTCAGTACAGCTGAACTGGAATATAGGAGCTGGGTTTTCTTTTGCCAGGTTTTCGAATGTCCTTCCACTTCATGACAATAATATAAGAAAATGTTGTGACTCATAAATAATGATCAGGTTACATACTGGTGCACAATGGAAGAAAACATTACTGGCTTAGGACTGGCTTCAATCCTGTTTCGCAACCCTACCTCTGTGGAAAATGCTTCCACATGTCTATGGAGGAGGGGGGAATACTTGATTCTTGCAATAGATATTTGCTGTACATAGGGTGCTACTTTGGAGTTGGCACAGGAGGGAAAACTGGAACACACCCATGCATGAACAGAATGCTGCCTATATCACTTTAGATCCAGCTTACTCGCATCATTGGTAAGCAAGAATGCTAACTGCTTGCAGCTCTATACAGAGATACTACGTGATTGAGGTTGACTTGGAATATTCTGCAGTCCATATTTCATTTGTATATATGTGTGTATGTCGCCTTACAGAGTAAAATATGATGGCATTACTCAAAAGGCCAGACTGTCCTGGGGCCTCTAACTTAATCTGCAGTGGCCTTAACCTGCAGTGAAACCTAGATAAATCTGTTCAATATTAAATATTAGCCAAAGGGCAAGAATAAAATCACATTTGGATTTATAGGAGCCATCGTCCAAAAGTTTTTTGTGTTTTCTTTTTTTCTTAAAAGTTGAATTAAGGAGAGTTGATTTATGTCTTGCAAAAATATTCTCTTCCCAAATGATTCCCTGAAGCAGCAGTCCTTTAAACAGAAGTGCAACCTGAATTCACCTCGAGCTGTAATAATCTTTGTTTAGAAGGCAAAGAAGAATTTCATCAAAGGAGTCACATTCACTATGAAAACTTGAGCCATAGATCAAACCAAGAAAGGTCCAGTGTACTTAATAATCCTGGAATAAAAATGAAAACAGAAGTGTTCCCTAAAGGAATCGAAGCTAGTGAAATTTCCATTCTGGACATAGAGAGCTCTTCAGATGTCTTCCATGTTCCAATTCTGTCTTGTATACTTATTGCTGAATGCCACTCCAATCGCTGGGTGGTGCTTGATTCCAGAAGTCCAAGGCACTTACTCAGGGTTCGTGTTTCCATTTGGAATAAGTCACACAGAGACTGTGGTGTCATTATGATATATGATTTATTTACACATATATACAACCTGAGCCTACAAGGGAGGGGTTCACAGCATTAACACCCCAAAAAGGTCTTGTTTCTCCCAAAGTCCACAGCCTTGGATTAGAACAGAAATCAAACATTACTCTCAAATGTTGCTCTGATTCTCTCTCCAGCTCACTGCTTTACTTCTTGGTCACATCACTGCAATTCAATGCAATTCAAACTCTGGCTTTGTCCCAGGTTTGGATGAAACTATGGCTTTGCTCACAGTGGTGCAGCAGGAGGGATAAAGCAAGAGAAAGTGGTTTCAGTCTCCTCACCAGAAGCCCACCTTGAGCCCTCACCCACCATACCAAATTAGTGTAATTTATTTTGCTGTCCACATTAATGTTTAGGGTTTACCGTAATATTCTAAAATAATAATCTAGTTCCTGTCATAATCTAATGGTCTGGTGCCATCACTATCTGTTTCTTAGTCACCAGTCAAAGTTCTTCTTCATCCAGGCCTATGGACCTTAATTATCTGCTTCTCTTTCCATGATATGGGGTAGAGTTGGATCTCCTGTTCCTGAAGATGTCTGATCTGGCCACAGTTGCTCATGCCTTACTTACATGCCATTAAGATTACTGCAACATGCTTCCTTTGAAAAATTCTCGGAAACTTCAGCTACTAAACCACTATGGAATCTTTATTATCCTGTCTAGCCAATTAGTTATCATTCTGTACTAGTCAACTTGACCTTACTATGGGTAAAAACACTGAGCGTCATTTCACTGTTCCTTACTCAGACTTGTTCTGTTGCATCACAATAGTCCACGATTATTGTGTATTCTGGTCATGCCCTTTAGTGTTTGATGCCCATCCTTGGTTTTTGTTCAACTTATAAATTTAATAAGTATTCCTTTCTGTTCATCCCACCTATGAAAGAAAATACTAATCAATGCCAGATTCTGTCCATTCTTTGTTCACTTTCTCTTTCCCATCTGTTCTCACCTGCCCAAGAATGACTTCTACTCAATTGCATGCCCACTAGGATTCCCAGACTCTTGTAAAAAAATGAAATAGGGACATGCCCTGAATCTTTATGCGACTCAAGGAACTGCCTGATTCACACCAGTGCTTTCATTTGTTTGGGGCATTCAAATATTGAATAAAACAGAATCCATTTTCATCAATGAATTGTTTCAAACTGAGGATAACCTTCCTCAGTTCAAGGCCCACACTGCCTCATGGGGAAACTTCCAAGGGGTGAGCAGAGCTGCAGGCAAGATTAGGTAGAGCAATAGGTGTACGTGTGCAGTAGGCTACCTTCCAGCTATAGAAAAGTTAATAATAATAATAATAATAATAATAATAATAATAATAATAATAATAATTTGTACCACCCATCTTACTGGGTTGCCCCAGCCACTCTGGGTGGCTTCCAGCATACATAAAAACATAGTAAAACATTTTACCTTAAAGAGGCTCCCTGTACAGGGCTACCTTCAGATGTCTCCTGAATGTAATATACTTGACAGGAGATGGGAGGGTATTCCACAGGGTTAGTGCCACTACTGAGAAGGCCCTCTGCCTGGTTGAACATTTCTATGCCCTCTCACACTTCTCCATCCAACAAACAGGAAGAATGTTCACAAGGACACAATCTAGCCAGGCAAAAGCATCTGAGAAGGCCACAGAGCAGGGCTAGTGATGAGTGTGGCCTGGGGGAAATCCTGAGGACTGGATAGAGGCATAATGAAGATGGACAAAGAAAGGGAAGGGGATCAAGCAGGGTCATCCTCAGGTCCACATTCACATTTGTCTCGGAGCCCTTTGTAAGGGCTGTGCTTTTATGATCTGCATCTAAGGATGGGTTTTATATGACCATTTTTAACAGAAAAACCACGAGACCAAAACACCTCCAATTGTTAAATGATTACTTGCCTCTCTCACATGGAACCCATGCAGCAAAACAGAGACACAGAAGAGGCACTGGCATTCTTCAACTCAGGAATTCACTTTTGTTGTATAGTGTTATCGACAAAGAAAAAGTAGCCACAGAAGAATTATATGGAAAATTTGGCTACCTATAAATTTCCACATTTTGGCTACCTATAAAATTCAAAGATGTAAATTCTTCATAAACTGCCAAATTGGAAAGAGCAATCCAGTTTTCAATGTACTTCCATGCCACAGTTTTGTAACGTGGTGAGAAAAATAATGGGAGTAATACTGCGATGCTCTAGATTTTATTTCAGCTTACCCTATGAGGCAACCTTCATGGTACACTTGGTAAGCTTCGGATTAAGCTAAAGCTATGTTGAGGAAAGCAATTAGTGGATTGACTTTAGAAGGCATTCTCTTTTGTATAGGACAAGGCATTTTCCTTGTGGTTTTTATGCATAGTGGGACAGAGCAACCTTCTGAACTTGAACAACTAGTATGTTCTGTTGAGGGGGATCCATTCTTCCCTGATAGCAGAATAATGAGTGAATGAATATTTGCTCTGTTTGTAAAACTATTGTAAAAGAAAGCTGCATAAAAGCAAAATTCACAGGATCAAAATGTTCCTGATGTTACAATTTACGGACACAATGGTGAGTAAATGATACACTGCATGCAGTATAGGTATGGCTGCCAAGGAAAACTAATGGCCTTAGAGAAGGGGTGTTATCTGATGTCTATGTGGAAGAAAGTCCCTCATGTAACAAATGATTAATTCAGGAAACATCTGCTGCAAAAGCAACTTGAAAGCAAATAAGATTGCAGCAGAAAGTCAACATGCAAACAAAAACCTCTCCCAGTTTATGGCATCTGAGGAGTGAAAAGAGAACTCCTGGGTTTGTTCGTTTGTATTTGTATAAATCCGTGCTAAAATCAAAGGTTGGTAATTAAACTAACAGGGCCAGCCCTTCCATTAGACAGAGGTGCCTCAGGCAGCAGGTTCTGAGGGAAGGGGTGGCAGCCTCCGGCTATTACCCTCTGTGGAGAACAGAACTGTGTGTGTGCCACACAACCTATCCTTAACCCATGGCCTAAACTAACCTGCTGCTCTCAGGTGCAGGGGAGGATACTGTCCCATCACGACTGCTATGTTAAAATCAAAATAATAATTAAAAGAATTTGCTGCATCTCCTCAGCTGCCCAATACATGCTGTAGTTTGTTATAGGCCATATGTAAAAGTGATTTCCTACATTGGGGACTTGTTTTACCTCTTGTATTTAATACACTGTTTCATTTTATGGTGTGTGTGTGAGTTTTAAGCAAACAGAAAAACATGCTGGCTGTTAACACATGAAAGGTACGGGCCCTACAGCAAGTCTTTCACAGGCCATAACACTTTATAAGAACCACAGGTGAACAACAGCCAGACCTTCCATACTCCCAGCAGTATATGATGATATCCACATGAACAAATATATAAGCACCACTATTGCTTTGTTAAAGGTCCTGCAGTCTTTCAAAAAGCAAATAAGGGTTTGGGTGAGAAGGATCTAAATTAGTGTCTTGCAGGGAGAAGAGACTGAGATCCCTGACACCTTCAAGGCTTACTATTTCATTATACATGTAGACATATATTTTCAAAATAGCAGCCATCTTGTTCTTCCTTAAAGACCAACAAATTTATGATGGCCAAAGCTTTCTTGAAAACAGATGGGAACCTTTCTTCAGATCAAGACTCTTTGTCAGATGCAATCCCATCCAGACAACTTTCTTGAGGCCAGAGTTGAAGGACACAGTCCAGCCAGGCAAAAACCCTCCAGGGGTTTCAAATAGAGTCAGTGAACAGTGCGTCTCAGGAAGGGCCATCACCTGAGGAGATTCCTGGGCCAGACAGACAGACCTGGAGTGTTGCATTTGGCGCTTGGAATTGAGAGTTATTACTGTACTCTTGATAGGTGTGAGTATGTGAGAGAGTCGATGGGATGGTGGGAGGGTTTTATGGGAACATAAAGATAACAGAAATAAGAAGAATACTGTCAGAGAATGAGTAAGTTTAAATGTTTTATTATCTGCATTTTACAAAAAAATGCATAAAATCTTTTTCCTAGAACCTGATCTTGGTTTTAGAGCCTGGATTGTTTAAAGTGTTTAAAGCATGTTTCCTGGGTTGGGTGTCATGGTGAACTGGTTTAAGCAAGCATGAGAGAAGCTCTGAAGCTGGATATGTGATAGCAGAAGAGATTAAAAGGGACCATGTGGGTACAAGGTTCATTCGCATGTTGATAAACCATATCTTTTTCAGGCTTGCATCTGTGCTATGGAAGCTCATCTTCTTTGTCCAGTCCACAAATGAGCCAACCTAATGTGAGCTTCCCAGGCTAACATATGGGCGGAATGTGATGGTCCTTCAGTTTTCTGGCAATACATTTCGGGACTCAAAACCTGTACAAAAAATGTGTATTAAAAATGTACTTTAGGCTAAAAAACGCAACAACAACAAAAAAGAACATATTTGACTGAGACATATGTTCAAAAGCAATGCAAAATTGTTTGTGTTTTTTAAATTGCAGAGTGATGGGGAAACAGACCCTACGGCTTCCTCCATTATGTTCTACTCAGTATACAAAATATTTCCACCTGTGCAGTACAGCCACCTCCCAAGTCCTCCCAGCCCACATATCTGACACCATCTCCTGTTAGAGTTCCAAATCACTAGCAGACACACAGTTTTTAAAAATATATGGATAAAAATGTAAACTAAGCAATGTCTCTGTTTTCAATGAGCAAAGTTGGTGAAGTTAACTTTGCAAATTACAGGCACACACACACACCAATTTACATGTGATCGACTCATGCATGTTACCAGGAAATAAAGAATTCAATTCAAACTCAGAAATGGCGGAAGAGAGCTAGATAATTCTTGTGACTCATGAGGAGACCCTCCCAAGAGCCCAAAGAGGAAGTCAGTGAGGGGCAGAGGAAGCCCCAAAGAGACCAGACTTTCAATGGGGCTTTGTTTACACTGCTCAGTCTCCCTGCCTAACAGCTGGCATCTGGGGTAGCACAGCCCCTGCTTTCCTGCACATCCTCCGTGCTCCTTCAGCCCCCATGAGCTTCAATTGTAGTTGTGGATAGTTTTGGATATAGTATTTTTGATATGGATTGAATAGAGTGTGGCAGAGAGGGCATTTAAAGGGTGTTTAGAGGGTGCTCCCCACTTTACGTGATTTCTTTATGTGGAACGTAACTCCCATGTAAGGGAGGAGTTGCCTGTTTTTGACTTCCCTCTTAAACACAGTGAAAGAAATTTTCTTATATGTTTTGGTATATATTGTGTCAGGGAAGAAAACTGAACAGCTTATTTTGCTAGAGTCACAAGTGTGCCTTTGTGTGTGAGTATGAATTCAATAGGATCCTTTATATCACAGCAAGAGTACATTAAAAAGACATAGTACAAGATGACAGGTACTTTTAATGCATGGATGAGTATGCCCTTTTCTTGTTATAAAAAGGCCCAGTATAATTTCCTTGTGACTCTGTTGGGATCCAGGCTTCGCTCACCTGAGGAACCATGCTTTTAAAGCATCCTTTAAAACTGAATGCCCAGCACTAATAGAATTCGTCAGGAAGTCAGGAAAGAGATGCATATGAGCACAAAATAAGAACATTGTCTTTGATGCTGGAGTTCCTAAATGCAACCTAGATCTGTCTCTTTCATGCATTGCATAGACGACATGTCCCCACCCCCAGCCCAGCCCGCTGCATATAAAAGTATGGAACTGTGCTTAACTTTTCCAAAAGGTTCAAAAGAAACATTCCCATACTCACAAGTAACTATTTTCCAGAACAGGACAATGTCACCTACGTTAAGCAACATTGCTTAACACAGGAAATTCTTAAGGACTGAGGAAAGATGTTTACTGTGTGTCGAGACCCAAAAGCCACCGCCTCATTGATGAATAAGGCACAAGGACACGGATATTAGGTTAATGGTTATTGGACAAATTTAGGCCACAACTTTATTGGTTACAGAATGTGAGCAGTATTGGCTTAGGCATTGGAATTGACCCAACTATATCTGACTCCAGCCCATCTTTCAGGGAGTCCTGTAAGGGTCAACCACCAGTAAGGGGGGGCGTCTATGCAAACCAACTCGAGCTCCCCCTGGCGGGGTGTGGCTAACAGGGTTGTGACATGGCCCTAGGCTTCGGACAAGATCCACACCCCCAGATTCCTTTAACAGAATACCCTTAAGCTTTGAGGGGCAGGTGATGGCCACACCTCCCCTCCCCCATCATAAGATCAACCAATACCTAACCGCTAAACTTTACAAAGTTGCGACAATTTCTACAAGGTAGACAAAAACCAAGTGGCCCATGCCAATTTCCCAAGTGGAAAAATTCCTACCAAGCCCCTCAATGGCAACCAACCGAAGTCCATAGCAAGACAAATGTGGAAACCTGAAAATTGAGAGGGCAGCCAGGAGATTGAGGAGGAAGCTCTCCAGCTCACACCTCAGTTTAAATGGGGTCCGGCCCCTCCCCTCCCAGCCAGCAGACTGGCTGGCTGGACAATGACATGGCTGGGAACCTCCGGGTGACGCGGGACTTCGTCCCCAGCCCCTGGAGGGGAGTGGGTGGCCATGCGGTCCACCGCAACTCCTCCCCACTGGGAAGTGGAGTGGATTTACGTTATTTTGTGGTACCAAAAAATCCGCCAAGAGTTTTTGACCATAGCAATTTCTAAGGAAAGATAATATTGATATTTCCATCAGTGATGGGGCAGACACTTCTTGCCCTGACTGCAGCCTATCTGCAAAGAAAAAAAACAACCTGGTCTTTTATAGAGAATTTCGCCATTCTGCTGCTTCTCTAGTTTTTGATTAGGATGCACAGTATGACTAGATGCTATCAATTATCAGCTTCCCTTCTGGCTAGATGGGCACCGAAGTACTTTAGCATCTGATAATTGGTTGCGTTCTTTCACCCATAATGTCATGCAGATGGTGTAAGGAGAATTTGTTGGTCCTCCAGGAGTGAGAAGTGTTTTCACCCCCACACTCATGTTAATACGTACAGAAAATTCTGCCAGACAAGGGTCAGATGTTCCAAAACGTGACTTGCTGAGACATAAGCAACCTACAAGGAGATCATCTTTAAAGTTATGCTTTTATAGCCTCAGAGAAAATTCTATTGATACTCCCAGCTTGGCTGATAGAGTCTGGTCTGCATATCTTCTGCACACATTGTTAACTTCATAACATTCTGTGACCTTCTATGCATAGAGCAATTGCATAGAGGTGGGTGGGTTTTTTAAAATTCAGTATCCCTGACTTTGAGGCCCACTGCCAGCAGTAATGTCTTTTGTGTACAGCCACACAAAGGTCTGGGCACCTTGCCCTGTCATTGTGGACAAAAGTAGATTAATCTGGATAATAATTATTTCTGCAAGAGCATTTAATATATGCACCTTCCTTACAAATTTGATATATTTAGCAGGGAAAGAGTTATGTGAATTTTAAACTAGTCAGATTGTTCTAGCACATCCCAGTGACATGCTGAGAACAGATAAAGTTGGGGGTGCATAATTCTTCAGCTAAGGCAGATGTACAGAATATATCACTTTATTACCTAGCAATAATAGGCATAATTTAGTCTCAGCTTTGATGTTAAAATGTGTCAGTAGCTTAGCTGTTCCGACAGCTGATAGCTTAATGCTTTTGGTTCATTATCATTAATTTTCAGTAATAGTCTTTTTCTCTGGCAGCATAATGAGATTTTTCCCCCCACATCATTTAAAATAACCCCAAACCTCCCACTCCTAATCTAAAACTTCAAGCAGCTTCAGATTAAAGGCGGGAGAAAGCAGAATATCATAGTGTGAAAAGAGCAATGGTCCACATTTTGCAAACATTTCCAAACAGCAAGCAGGAAGCAAGCATCCGCATTCTAACAAGGATACTGTTTTAAAACGCCATGCCTTCACACTGCATTGTCATAAATAATGTGTTTTTCACACAGTTGGACAAACTGCAGTCATAAAGCCCAAGTGGAACCAATGTGATGCCAGATAATTTCCAAAATCGCTGGAGAGATAATAAATAGTTCCACATGCCGGACCTTATAGACACACAGGGAAAGCACTTGTGTGCTTGTATTAGTAATTATATTCACTGGCTCATGGGCCAATTCTGATCCCAGAATTGCTATTCCATAAAATATGACTTCAGTCATGATCGTAAGCACACTTAATTGCAAGCATTCATATAGAATTTACTTCCAAGTAAAGTTGTTAAGGGTGGGGCACTGCAATGTAATTTTAATTTAAGCAGAGCAATACACCGATATTTGGAGATAAGTGCTAGGCTCAGAAATTTATGACCAGGGTGTATGTTTTTCCTGTTTCCCACCTTTGCCAGTTGAAAGTGGAGACACACAGTGACTTACGGTCAGCAGGAGGTGATGATGACCAGAGCCAGAGCCACTGTGGAAGAGAGAGGAGATTTAACAAGGACGGCAACAAATAAGAGGCAAAGCCAGCTGGAAACAAGGTATCAACAGCTCCCCAGTAAAGAACTGGTGCCAGAAGCCTCCAGAACAGGAGTGGCCCTCCAGATGGGTACTGCAGTCAACAACATCTGGAGGGCCAAAGATTCCCCACACTTGCTTCCGAGCATCACTGAAGCAGACAGGCTTTGACAGCTAGTGATGCGAAAGCTCCCTTGGCTTGGTTAGTTATCATCAGCTTGGTATTTGCAAGCTGCTTTTCAAAGGTCTCGGAGAAAATGTGCTTCCCGCCCTCAGAATCCCTTTCTCTGTAATGTTGGCACATGCAAGTTGATGGTGCCATGCAAGTGCACAGTATCATGTATTTCTACCACCATCTGCCCAGTGGGAAGGATCCTGAGAGCAGGAAGCGGGTGGAAACACCTCAGAATCTGCCTCACTGGACTTTCCTTCCCCACTCCCCTGCCCTTTCACAAAGTCATCTTTCAGCAATTGTCTGAAGAGGATTCTGGGAAAGAGATTGGTGAAGGAGAAGACCACTTGCCAGCTTCAGTTGGACTTCCCTCTTCTGGCTTCCAGAAGGCCTTTTATTACTAACTGTCCTGTGGGATGGATCCAGATTACTTGTTATGTATTTACTGACCACCATCAACTGACAAGGTTCTGGGCCAGTGAGAAAAGCAGGCAAATATCACCTGAAGGCTTGATCTAGCTAGGCTGCCCCCTCCTTCCGTCCACAGCGCTATCTACCACCAGTTGTCCTGGTTAGTTATTGGTTGGTTGGTTGGTTATTCCATTGATATCCTGCTCTTCCTCCCAAAGGAACCTATAACAGGAAACAAACAAGCATTTGCAGAGCCCCTCTAGGCAGTTTACAGTCTAAAGCAATGGTGGCCAAACTTGGCCCTCCAGCTGTTTTGGGACTATAATTCCCATCATCCCTGACCACTGGTCCTCTTAGCTAGGGATGATGGGAGTTGTAGTCCCAAAACAGTTAGAGGGCCAAGTTTGGCTGTCACTGGCCTAGAGAATTCCTTAAAAATACCCATAAAAGCAAACACTAAAAACAAATAAATAGGTTTTTTTAAATAAATAAAAAAAGAAATACAATCACCAATTTGAAAATCATTCTACATAGTAAAATAGCATGCTAAAAAGTACACTTTAAATCATTAAGATTGCATGCCTGGTTAGACTTGCCTAAAGCAAAAGTTTTCAGCAAGCACCAAAAGTTCATCCAAGGTACCTGTGTAATACCAATGGGCAGGGAGTTCCAGAGGTGCTGCCACAATGAAGTATTGCAAGTGCAAACTGAACATGGCACTGATAAAAGTGCCAGTTCCACAGATCAAAGCGGACAAGTGGGCATGGCAATCCTTCAAATTTAAGTTGCATTTTTTTTCCAGTTGGTCTACTCAAAGCATGATTACATCTGGATACAACCCTATAAAGTCCTATTAAGATTGTGGGCCTAGGTTTTCAACCACACAATATGCTCTTAAAATCAAGGAACTGTTGATTTGAGAATTTTGAATTGTGATAACCTTTATTTGGTGGTACCCCAATATCTTGCATCTGAGGGGCGCCCCTTGTCCTTCCTAACCTTGTGCCAAGCACTTTGGGCTATGTAGCTCTAGAAAAAGGACCAGGAGAAAACACCCTGTTTCTGAGCTCAGGCAGAGTCAGCTAGTAAAATTTTAGAGTGTATCTGTTTTCATTCACTCTTCAGCACCTTTGTACCTTCAGGAAAATCACAGATCCCAGATATATATTTTGAGAAGTGGTCGCCACAGTGATGATGGATGTAACACACCCTCTATATATAGTACGACAACAACTGGGTGAGAAGTGACACAATTCTTTTACCACACATTGGACGCTATAAACTTTAACTTCAAGCAAATGCAAGCCGTAAAACACTAGTGATGGCTTTACCAGATGGTGCCGGCTGTAAGATTTTAATAGATATCTTTATTCTTTTAGGACATTTTCTTTATACACTTTCTCATAAATCTAAAACAAAAATACCTGCCTAGTGACCAGCAGGTTGTAGATGATCGATGATTTTACTATACCTTAGATGTAATAAACCATACATGGAGATCAGTGATATGTACAGTATTCAGTCAAAGGCAGAATAGCAGGATTCTGGGTCTAGACTTTCATAAATTAAGTGAAGTAGAAACTTCTAAGAACATGGGTCAGTAGATTAATGTACTCTGGGTTTGCATAGCATGACTGGGCATGTGTTAACAGTGTGGCCATTACTCTTCTTGAAGGTTGCCAAGTAATACCACAAGGCTCACAATAAAAAGGAAAGCATGTGAGAAAATAAATCTGCTGGGGTTTTATCATTATTTTGGCTAATTATCTGTGTTTTATTAGTAAGGGTTAATGCCGTTTTAGAAATCCCAATTGAGATCTCTCTCTCTCTCCATTGCAAAGTTTATCTCATGCCCTAAACTTGGAAAAGCTTTTCAACATAATCTGACTTTTCTTTATTTATGCACTGGGGGAACTGAAGTCACTAACCTCATTGCCGACATGCTTAGATAAGGCGATTAAATTATTATATCATGTCTGAAGAAACCAAAAAAATGTATAGAATTTACATGCTGAGAGTAATGTTATGCCCGAAAGCACAACTGAATGGAATAAAGATGGAATCACTTTTCTAATTAGTTAACAAACAGACATAAGATAGCATCTCTGTTACGGAAAGCATTTTAAATAGATGCTTAAATCCTAAGATTTCTGTGGTGGCACCTCTGCTTTGGAATGCCCTCCCCAAAGAGATATGTTTGGCTTCAATATTAATTACAATATTTTCAGAGACCTTCCTATTTGCGCCAGCATTTTAGATAACGTTTTAGTTAGGATTGCCTTCTCAGTTCCTCTGAGAACATTTCATGTTTTCACACTGCTTTTTAATCTTGTGGCTTATTGGTTTATATACTTTATTCTTAAATTGTGTGATTAGTTTTCTTGTATCCCATCCTGGAATCTTCTGATGAAGGTTGACTAAGAAATAAGGAATATATATATGAGACAAATAATGGGATATGCAGTAAATTTCTGAAACCACAGCATTCAAAGGTTGGAAAGTTTGATGGCATTGCATAGCCTGTGGTGGCATTTGCAGTGTTGCCATGTAGAATTCTACGCACAACTTTTATAGAGTAGCACATGTTCCACATTCTAAACCGAAAGTGTCAATGGTACGATGTTGACCCAAGCTGTTCTCATGGTCTGGTTTCTCATGCATCATCTTGTGGTGGAGGCCCATTAACTAGCAGGGAGTCGGAATGCATCTGCGGAGCTGCAGAAGCCACCAGTTGTTTATCTATCTAACAGAGAATTCTTTTGACAAGCCCATCACTTCTACTGGAAAGGAATGCTATATTTGTTTGGAATGGATATCGAGGTCAGACCTATTGGGAGGGCTTCATTTTCACCCCAGAGAGGGCTTTTGATGTTAGTGATACCCTTCAAACATAGTTGCCCTTGCTATGCAGAGGACAATCTTATTTCCTGAATGTGGTATCTTCACTCACTTGTACTTTCCTGCAGGAAAAAAAGCTTAAGTAATATATCCCCTAGGTGACTTTTATTAGTATGCAGTTAACCCTGCCATTAAGGATTTGATTCCTTTGTAACCCTCATCTAAAGTGCATGGAATTTACATTTAGGTATGGAAGTTGCTATACAGCTCTCAAACAAATGTGCTGTTGTTTCTCTCTCTATAGACAGTTATCATGGTAATCAACAAATAGGTATCCGTCCCCCCTTTACTCTCATTCCTAGATGCAACAGTGAAGCAATGCATTTGGGAGAAAAGTAATAACAATATAATTTAATAATTATACGCAGTACAAAAGTCAGAAAGGAATATCCTCAAAAGAGTGTTTTGCTCAGAAACTAATCATCCTAAAGCTCCACAGAATCAGTGGCAATTTCTTCCACCAAATTTCCTGTGTTCTGGATCAATGTGCTTCCCCCTGAAAACAGGAGGGTGCAGGAATGAGACAGTCTCTTAGACCAGGTGCACACTGTACATTTAAAGCAAATTCCCCACACATTGAAAGCACATGACTTTCCCCAAAAGATTCTGTGCATTGTAGGTTCCCCTTGCCCAGAACAACACATCCCAATCTGCTTAACATGCTACAGGATGTTCGGGGGGGCGGATGGGGGGGATGTTGCATGCTTCAAATGTATGGTGTAGATCTGCCCTTCGACTTTGCTTGGATAGGGATTCCTAAGCCTAGATGAAGGGACAACTTAAACAACATTCAGCACGTGGTTAGAGCTGTTGAGTTTTCGTTTTGCTCATTTTGAGCCATTCAATGAATACAGATGAAGACAGACAAAATAAAGCACTTCACACAACATATAGCTGTGGAATGAGGTTACCAATGACTATCTAACTTGATATTACCAACTGACTGGCACAAGCTCCCAGTGGATGGTATCCAAGTAAGTTTTACTCAGAATAGACCTATAGAAATTGAAATTAATAAACATGACTAAGTTAGCTCCACTGATTTAAATGGAACTACTCTGAGTAGAAGTTATAACTAGAGATGCCAGAGATTAAATCTGGATTTTCCTGCATCTAAAGCCCATGCTCTTCCATTGAACCACAATCCTCTTTTATGGCTGGGGCCAGTAACCTTTATTTCCCCTTCCAATGATCCTTGAATGTGGCAACTGGGGAAATGGAATTAACAAAAAATGTGGGGAGAAACCAGAACAACTTTGGAGGCATGCCCAGAATAAGAAATTAATATAGGACTCTGCAACATGGTCCACTAGTCTTTGCAACTCACAGGAAACTTCAGGAGTCAAATATCTGTGGAAAGTGATGGTAGCAAATTTGGAAGTCACTGTCCTAACACATCCTGCTATGATATCTAATCTTTTGACTTTCCTATTTAACTTCCAGCTGGGGGTGTAGACATTTAAAAATGAAGCGTGCTACTGATGCTTGCCAATATTGTCTTTGGGTCTCATTACAGCACAGCAATGCTCCACATAAAGCCGAACCCTTTTTCTCACTGGCAGCTACTTAACTATAACAAGACTCCATTGTCTGCCCTAGAAACATAAAACAAAAATTAAAAAGAAAGCCACCTGTAATCTGCCGGCACTCAAAGGAAATATAAGCTAAGGTACAGGGGGAGCAGAGATGCAATGCGCCTAACAGTCCAAATCAGAGAGGCATTTCATTTGCATTCCTTTTAAATGGTGGGACTTATATGAATATACCTCAAAGCATTCTGGTGGTCTGAAGAGACCAGGGATTTGCAGACTTTGCATCTGCTTTTGTTAAAAGAAAAAAGAAAAAGGTCTGTTTTGCTGCTATGGTGACAAACATGTCCAGGAAAACCTGAGGACAAACGCCACTACTTTACGTTACTTCAGTTGCAGAGTGACAAGTGTCAAGGAGGAGGTAAAATGATTAAGTCTCCACTTTTTTATTTTGTGAATTGCTTTCTGCTTTGGGAAAATATCAAATTGCAACAATCTGGTGAGGGAAAATATTAGAGGGGGAATAGCAACTTGCTTCTTGGGTTTATTTTTCTGTTAATCTAAGAATGTGTTCATTTCACTGGGTGGAATAGGAGAACATAACTACTTGCCAACGTCATTGTATATTTAGATTTAAAAAAGCAAATCAGATGGAAGCCATTAATATAATTTGGAAACAATAGTGATAGGTGTTTCATTTCTAGATTAACAGGGATGGGTAGCAGTTTTAATGTCCAATATTATCTTGGCAGCTGGAGACAAAATTAAAGTGAGTACCAAGGACTATTAGGGAACTTTTTTTTTGAAAAAGAAGAAGTGGGTATGTACTTTTGTTTTCAAATACTGGCATTTGCATTTAAGTTTAATTTCATGCTTTTCTTTGGCTCTCACTTCTTTCACATCTGTTCACAATACACAAACACAATGTGCTGTTCTGGAACCATTTTAAGTTCTGGTAAGCTAAAATACATTGTTTTCTGCTGTCCATCTTTAAATTCCTTGGAATCAATGGTTTAAAATAATGCATTGTCATGGACTGGTTGGACGCAGAGGAATGGTGGGAGGAACCAGCTGGGGAACCCCCAAGCAGCGGCGTAGCTAGCCGCTCGGGTGTTGGGTGCGGCCCACGCGTCCTGCAGCCATGGGCAGGGCAAGCTGTCCATGGGAGCAGGGGGCACTGCATGGAGACTCTCCACCACCTCCCTCTCAGCTGTAGATGGCTGAGGGAGAGGCAGAGGGCAGGTGTAAGTCCCACACTGCCATTTCAGGCAGCATGGAACCTGCAGGCACCCGAGCTATCACGTCACTCCCAGGAGAGACACATGGCTCAGACACGCTGCAGGCCCTGCGGTGTGGTTCCCAGTGCCAGCCATGTTTCATTACGTTTGTTGACTGAACTAAAAAGTTTCATGAGCCCATTTTTAAATTTTTTAAAAAACTCATTTTTTTGTCATTTTGTCACCCCCCTCAGTGATGACACCCAGGTCGGCCCGCACCCCTTGCACCCCCCCTTCCTCTGCTACTGCCCCCAAGGGAAGAAAGCTCAAAGCCCAGAGAGTGGTGGTGGGCAAACTTGTCACCTATAAAGAGTATAACTGTATGCAGGATTCCAGTTACAGATAGGTAGCCGTGTTGGTCTGCCATAGTCAAAATAAAAAAATTCCTTCCAGTAGCACCTTAAAGACCAACTACACTGTAGTGTATCTGAAGAAGTGTGCATGCACACGAAAGCTCATACCAAGAACTAACTTAGTTGGTCTTTAAGGTGCTACTGGAAGGAATTTTTGTATGCAGGATTGCAGCTGGTGATTGGCACACTTTATGCTACAGTTAGAAATGAGGGGAGGGGAATCAGTGGGTGAAGGGCAGCCAGCAGGAAGTAGCTGCACCACAACCTGGCTTCCCATAAACTACATCACTTTGAGAGGAGAAAGGTGGTGAGGAGTTTGGTGCAATGCAGGTGCAGTGCTGGGAGCCTCTGATTGGCTCTGCTGTTGTGCCAGACTCACTACTGCCTCTTCCCCCCTGGGGAAGCACATTGATGCCGATAACAGGAGACCAGGTGTGCAGCAGCATCCCTGCCCACCAACTGCTCCTCAAGTGGGTAGGAACCAAACCAAAGTAGCCGTGCTTAAGTCCCATTCTGATTAATGGGAGCTCAGCGAGTAATGACTAACTTTTCACATTGATTTCAATAAGACCTACGTGTGGCTTACTTGGTCCAGATCCAGTCCAAGAGAAATGAATCTGTCGACCATCTGCCTATTTTATTCCGCAAATGATCAGATGTGTGATTTGGTTAAAAATGGGGTACTCACATTAGCTATTTTCTTTGGCCACGTATACTTGAAATCCAGTCTAGAAAATGAAGACCATAATCTAGCTAACTTAAGTTCTTTTCCATTGTGGGAGACATTTAAGCATGTGTTTCAGCTCTCTCACTGAACTCAATGAGAGCTAAAATATTGGCTGGACTATGCCCAATATATGCTTGTCCATGGATAGTTTAGCATAGCTATTTCTGTTTCCATTGAACCATCACATGTCAGCTTTGTCTGCAATTGAGAATTTCTAAATAATTTTTTTTTAATAAAAAAATACTTTGTTGTTGTTTCTATAAACCTCAAAACACATTGTTTGGTTTCAGTTTCAGTTACTGGCAAATGTTTAAGAGTGGTTTGAATTCAGTCTGATCAAATTTCTGGTACTCATTGCTTGCATGAGCGTTTTCAAAATTACTGATGGAATTGTTGGTATTGATTGCCCCTTGAACAATAGTGTGTGTGTGTGTTCATGCTCCACTTTTATCCAGTTAGAGCACATATTCTTCACATGTTCTGAAAACACAATGGATTTGTGCATGTGATAAAAATAATTGTTCTGTCATTCTCTATGAACCATTTGTACAATACTTAAATCATTTCCAAAGACTGTTGCTCTTTGAAAAAGCAACAGCCTTTGGAAATAATTTACAGTGCATGTGAATCAGATCATAATGTACCACACTCTTTCAGTTTGATGCTGCAAATTTAAGCAAATAAGGAGTGTGATTTGGTAAAAAATATTTTTTGTTAACTGATACAGATTTTGTGATATTAAGGAGTTAATGTTCATAAATATTAATAAAACTATATCGGTTCTCATGGCACAAGATTAGACCATAATGTTCTCTCAGATCAGCTGATTATATAAACAAAGCACTCACTCTTTCTGGTGCCTTCTTTTGTTTCATGCGTTGTCATTCTTAATTTTTTATTATGGCTGTTGGAAGACAAGTTTTTTGATAAAGGGAGGGGGATGATGGGAGCTCAAAAAATAGAGTTTGTAATCTGGCTACAGGGTAAGTGAATGACTGGCAGGGAAGCATTTGGAGTGGGTCAGATCCTTTCAAAATTTCAGGGGGGGTGGAAACCCATTCATTTCTGAAGAATTGTCTAGAAAAGTTTGGAAAGAACAAGGCCATGCCAAATTGAGATTGGGAGAAATCTCTCATCACCATTCACAACATGAAATTGAAAGATGGCCCATTCTCATCTTATCACATTCCTCAACAGTTAGTCCTCACAGAAGCCAAGTATTATTCAGTTCTTTTCCTGCCCCATCTATATTTAGTTTCAATTTCCAGAAAATACCAGTGCAGTTAAGAGAATGAGCAAGATGCTTGAAGTCCCCTCTTCAAATCACAACATAGCCACAAAATCACTGGGTGGCCTTAGATAAATTTCTGCTCCTCATATATGGATAATATTGGCCTATCACAAAAGATTGTTGTGAAAATTACTGAGATACTTACATGGAACATTCTGAGTACGCATGAAAAAGGCACTAAGTGTATTATTGTTGACCTCGTAAATTGAAATATCTACTATATTCAGAACACATACAAACAACCAAGCACATTTCTTGGTGAAGCACATTTCTGGGCTGGGGGGGTCCTATACAGTGAGAAGAATAACAATTTAGCTAAGTAAACTGGAATTGTTTTTAAATATTATTGACAGACTGATAAAGCCAGCAGGCATGGAACTTGGTCGAAAGAACAATAAAATCCCTCACTTCCCAATTGTTTTTCCTTGCTCTACAAGGTCCAGAGCCAACAGGTTGGTATGTTCATAAGGATTCAATCTAGTTCTGAGCACAGTGGGGAGTTTACTTGATGGCTCTTTGAACTGAGATTAATAGCTTAGCTAACCCTTTTTGATCCTGCCATTTTGAAATGCTTTTAGGAATAGCTGATTGAACCCTTTTCCCCACATAGGCCTCACTTACCTTTTACTTCATCATGGCTTTCACTTGTTTCATTTTTATGATTAAAAAAGCATGGCTCTAGCAAGGTTTGGAAATGACAGCATATTATTTCTGTCTTCTGTTTGTGCCATACTGCCACCTTAAATACTTTAGTGGTCAATCATGTACAATGTTGTTATTTCTAAACCATAACACCATGAATCCCCCTCTAAACAGAAATGGCCAGACCAGAGGTCACCCTTGAGCAGTTTGATTTGGCTCCCTTAACGTTTTGAAACAAGCATGGAAACTAATAAAAAGTTTTCTCAATATAGTGGTGTTCATGGCTTTCAGCCACAGACTGAGACTAGGAGCTGATGGTGCTGTTACTGTATCCTGATTTTAAAAATGCACATGGAAAGCACCAAATATACAAAAGATATTAATGACAGAGGACTCAAACAAGAATACTTCATAGGGAAATTGCATTGCTGACCCATCTGTTTCCATTGATCAGCCTCAGATCTATCATTCTGAAATTATGAAGACCGGCATGAATGAGAACAACGAGGAATGGTGGTAAGATAATTCTACATTTGATCTTAGCTGTAAAGCTGTGAAGGAATTAATGACATCAGGTAAGGACAGAGCTGAGCAATAGCCTCCCAGCAGCAGTGTTGCTGCCACTCACCAGGAGAAGGAGAATTGGTTAGGTCAGGGCTGTACAGGTCCATCAATAGGAGCACCAGATTGGGTCTGCTGATGTGCTTGTTCATCCTGAACTCACTGCCTCCCCCAACCTGGCAAGCAGTGGAGAAGAATGGTTCACTGTGACTCCAAGAATGAATCATTTGACATTAAAGTCCATTGAAAACGGAAATTGACTTCAAAGGGCATATAGTCGGACTGGTGTCCCTTATAAGGAACAAGCTCCTGGCAAAGTTTCTGAGCATTCTCCATTAATAAAAAATATCATAAAACAAGAGGGAGATGGTAGGAGAGGGTGGGAGAGAGATCAACCTAAAAGTGGGATAAAATAGCTATTGAAGTTTCAGATTTCTCCCCCACCAAATATCTGCATTTTCCCATCTACTCTTTTGAAAACACTGCATAGCATGGGCATACATAATCTGATCTGTAGGTGAATCTGAAACACCTCTCTTTCCAGCCAGATAATGGGATGTTGATTCTTAAAATGCCTTTCTGATCTCTGTTTCTTCAAGGTTTCCATATTTGCTTAGAGTTATCTTGCAATAAAAGCCAGGGGGGAAAGCTTCAATTATGTGTACTTACAATCAGGTTTGGGAAGAGTTAAAAGCCTCTTCTCAGATAATGAGATGATGGTCATTGTTGATTTAAAACACTCTTAGCAGGTATGCAGAAGACTTTAGAGTTTTGATGTTTGAAAGGGCTTTTCAAAATGAAGGTGATGATCAACTAGGCATGAATTGGTATCTGCTGTTTTTCATTAACCTTTTTGCCAAGGTCAAGAATCACACAGACTTGAACAATTATTTACAATTTCAATACAACTCAAACCATTCAGAAAGTGGTGCCTGCACTCTAATTTCCATCCCTTAACAGTACTAGCAGGTTGCCAAATCTGGTTAGGAATGTACTACTATAATCTCTCTCGATTCCTGATTGACTTAGATCATTCATGTAAGTAATGAAGAAAAAAATTACCTTCACTCTAAGTTGACTTCGCTTGCCCTCGATGAAAAAGCTGACTGGCTTGTAGCACCATGGCGTCACCATTTTCACTGTACAGTCTCTGATCAGCTGTGACCACTCTGTGAGTAATGGAGGTAGGAGAAAGAAGAAAGAAGTCCTAACCAATAATATTGTTGTTGTGTTAAAATTTGTATACTGTACTGCCCTTCATCTGAAGATCCCAGAACAGTTCACAACAGAAAAAGTACAGAAATGGCAAACAGAAAGAAGAGCTAGAGTGAACCATGGCACTCAACGGGATTGCAAAACATGAAAATATTTGGTGTAACCTGTTATCGCAACAATGTAATGTACCAAACTTTCTCATAAGCAGGAATTAATATATGCTTTCCCATAGATGCTGGCTATGAATTTAAAGAGGATCATACACTAAACATTGCACACTCCTAACTAGGTAATTTACTTTGTTAGGAAGAGCCACAATCACCAAACCAGCAACTCAATTCATAAACTTTATTTGATGATTTGAAATGAGGGAATTGATGAAGGTAGTAGCAAGTGGTGGAGCAGAAACAACAACCCAGGGATGATAAATGAACTTGGAAATCACAGCATAAGACAAAGACAGAGACTGTCAAATAGTGTCTTTAGCTGCTATTATTCACATGTTTCCAGATATATCATACTTCAATACAGCCGTGATAGAGGAAGCAGGGGCGGTTGCAAAAATTGTGTAGATGACTGCTCTGCCGTCTTTCCTTTCCCTATTCCAAGAACAGGAACATTGTATGCTACATGATCTAGCTGGCCAAAACCAGGAGGAAGCCCTTCAGAAAACAGCCATCAAGAGGGAGGAGAGGGAATTTAGAGGTTATGAGATGGTTGGAGTGGAGAGCCTTCTGGCAACAGGCTCTAGACTGTGGGTTGACTATAGTGCTCAGCTTCAGATTAGCATGCCAGCAAATCTAGCTGTCCAGCAATGCTTAGCAATAAATAGATACCTCTATCTTGGCGTTGTCTTTTTACATGATCAGACCCTATCTGTCCTTTCTGTTGCTCCGTGTAGATAGCATACTTCAAACTGGTGTTGCTCACTATAAAAATATGCAGTCAGGATACTTGATAGTAGATTAAAAGCAAATGAAATTAAAACTATAAAAACCCACATCTCCGATATCTTTGAATCTTAATACACTCCCTGCGTTACATCCCCTCCGCAAATATTTCTATACAAGACACATTTTTCATCATGAGTAAGTGCTTTCAGATTTGTTGCTAATTTTTATATTTCTCTATCCCCCCAAGTGCAACATGATCCACACCACATAGAACTGATGCCCCTGATGCTAAGGCAAACCTCAGCTTAGGCGAGTAGTTGGGGTCCAAAAATGCAAAACTAAAAAAAAAAAGAGTAATGTTTAAAGGAGACAGCCAGACACATGCGGTGAGCAATGCAATTAAAGTGGAAAGAAACTCTGTGCACCATCACAGAATAATTGCTCAAGGGGTTTTGTGCTTGCCTCACCCTTTCCCAGATGCAGATGCATTACCATAATACAACTTTTTTAAAAAATAGATTGCGGGCACATGAATAGCAGCAATAACATGATCAACACATCCTAAGGAGCGATTGGGTGGGGAAGGAGAAAAAACCAGGAAAGAATTGTCACAGCAGAGTACCAAAGAAAACAAGGGCTGAGATACATTTCACTGAAATTTGGGGATCCATCTATCAAAGCAACTCACCCTGTTTTCTTTTTCAGGAATGTCATGCGACTGTAGAGGCACTCAGTTCACATAAGGTTCAGTGACTGAGAAACTGGTCCAGGATCAGCACAACACACAAGCATCTAGAAGAACCATTTGGATGATTTGCAAATTCAGTACATCGCAGTTGCGACCTGGACAAACGGTGAAGCATTTGTCTGGTTAAAGCATTCCAAAAGCTACCGAAAAAGCCAATTGCTATCAGGTTTAACACATCAAAAAGAGTTGCATGAATTGGCTAGGTTTCCTGTGGAAGGTTTCATTAGCTAGCAGCCTCCCTTTCCATACTTAATTCTCTTTTATGTAGATTTTTGCATTCATGTTGGTTTTATGACACTATTACAGCACAACTATGGATGCAAGGGTCAAACATATTCCCATCAAGGAAAAATCCTGCCCCAATCCCAAATATCCCTTCATGAAGAAAAAGAAAAAGAGATAGGGAGCTTCCAAATGACCTGTTTATTGAACATTAATCCTAATTTGTTTTGGGAGATACAAAACTACATGGGCTATTTGATAAGCATTCATTATGATTTGTTTGCAAGGATGTTCAATAACCCTGCATCAGAACAGGCTTTTCAGTGAATTTCCCCCACCAGCCATAGCAAAAATCTGATCTCATGAGAAAGCGAGTTAGGACAACCTGAATTCGCAGGAATGTGATTTAATTCTGCCCTCAAATAGCAACAGTTTGGAGGTGGCCATAGAGAAGAAAATAAAATAGAGAAAACTAGATAGCATAATGGCAGGGTGTGTTGCACAGTGGATAAGGGAAGGAGAGGATGAAAGGACACAAAGGAAGCAGATGGGGGAGAAGACCTAACTGCCTTTGATGGAAGACTTAGAGGGTTTGGCACAAAGTTTGTGATGTAAGATGGCAATCCTAGCTGATAGCATGGTGGAGGAAATACATGTAACATGAGAAACTGGATAAAATAAATTCTGGAAAATATGTAACAAGTTTCTTTAAAAACCTCGGTTGCCAAAAATCCATTTAGGACATCTCATTGACCCATTTACAACATTAAGTTCCTATCCAGGAGAAGCCCAGCAACAACAAGGAAGCTTTGAAGTCCAACAAGGATGTGAGGAACCCATATTTTAATTCTTTCCCACAAAAAAATAAATGATTTATAAACTGGAAGGATATTGCTGCAGCGGCAGTGGAAATGGAGTAGTGGGAAGTGGAATGGCAATATGCAGACAAACAGGGGAAGGTACCCTGATTCAGACAGTTGGTCTGTGTACCCCAATATTAGCAGCAATGACTGGCAGCAGCAGCTTTCCAGAATTTCCCAGACCTACAAGGAGATGCCAGGGACTAAAAAAGGACCTTTTTGCATGTAACACATGTGGTGTACCGCTGAGCTATGTTTCCTCCACAGACCCATCCTCTGTTGCAGTTGTTCATATGGAGACGGGAATGCTGTCCAGATTGTGAACTGGCAACCCTTAAATGTTAGGAGAAAGCGCCATCTTGGTGTGTGGCCCTGGCAACAAGATCAACTGCTTTACAGACTCCCCAATCCATCCCTTGACTGGAGGATAAGTCTTTATTCTTTGGACCCCATTGGAGCTCAGTGGATATGCTCCACACTACTGTACTTTTGTCTGTTATTGATTTCTCCCCCATCTCCATTAACAATAGAGGCCAGGCGTGCCAACTTGAATAAAATATTGTGGGGTCTCACCCTACATAATCGATCACATGACGCAGTGCGCACACACCATCGACTTTGTGGGGGCTTGGCCTCCTCAAATATTCCATTGTGGGGGCAAAAGCCCCCACAGCCCCTAAGTTGGCTCCTATGATGGAGGCAGAACCACAGGAGACATTAGCAGATCCAGTACTAGCATCTGTTTCTGACGTTTTAACCATTATCTCCTACAACCAGCAGAAATATTAGGCACTGTGTTGTATGAAGTGGGTTTGGACTGTGTTCAACCCACCAGATTGGTTTGGAAATAATGCAACCATTCAGTTTGAAACTGATTAACTTAAATCTCATTTTAAATCCATATTCTCTCTCCCCCCTCCCCAAGTTGGAAACACTTGAGTCAAAAGCACCTGGGGGAAACTCTGATACTTCAGAAGGATCACTGGATCCAGTCTGTTGTTGCTCATTCCTGTATGTAGCATTCATTCACCTGGCATGATCAAATTCCAAATAGCCTTGGAAATGAAAAGGAAAACAAAGTGAAACTTGTTTCTGTTGACCTTAGGTGATTTTGATAGATACTGATGGTGTTTTCCTCAAAGGCCCATAATGTAATACTAAAAACCAATGTGCATCAAGTTAAGTACTGCAGCTGTAAAGATCTTTCATGGGTAATCCTGTTGAACTCAGTGACATGGCTCAGAACAAAAGTAAATTTATTTTGTGGCTGTGTAGCCTCTGCTTCTTGGACTACTTGAGCCCGGACTGAACCCAGGTACCCATTTCATAAAGAGCTTTTAATAAAGAAGAAAGTTGCCCTAAACGTATTAAGTGTGCTTTACTCACATTGCCGAGCTACAACATCTGGGCTGCATCACCCACATCTGTGATGCAGTAACTTCCGGACAAGCTAGGAGCTCCATCATCTGTTTCTTTAAAGCAGGGGAAGGAAATCCTCAGTTTGTAAACAGACTTTTCCCCAAATAGCTGAAGGTCCTCCAAGCTGGAATTAGACAAATCAAATAGCTGATTACTTATCTATTATCAGTGTTAGGGGATGGGGAACCTGAGACCCTCCAGATGTTGTGGGACTACAACATCTCCCTGTCATCCCTGACCATTTGCCATACTGGTTGGGGGTCATGGGAACTGGAATCCAACAACATCTGGAAGGCTACACGTTTCCCTTCCCTGGTTCAAGATATATGAATATCCTAGAGGTTGCGTAATAGGCTAGTGTTGGATGGTTCATACACATACTAGAAAAGGGCCTCCCCTCCATATACATGGCAGAAAAGTGTGGACATTTGCGGGCACCCATCACATTTGGAATGTAGCATGTGATGCAGTTTCTTCATATATGCATGATCCTTGCTTCTAAATATTTGCATTCACCACCATGACAAATGGAGGGGATATTCTGATAAGTGTGAGCTGGTCTGATATTACTACCATTGTTGCTGTTATTTGTCGGGAGCTTAATAGTACAGTGGGCTGTACAATGCATAAAATGGAGCAATTCACTTCTGGAGCAGGTATCCAAATTAGTCTACAAAACCATATTTTCTTCCTAACAGCTCAGAATCAGTCATTAATTACAGGTCTCCAAAAACAGTTTTAAAGTTTAATATCTTTTTTATGGGCTTCTTGAGCCTGCTGAGATAAAATAATACACACTTATATCGATGTAGAGTCAAATGCATCTGGTGAGTTGATTATTTTTTTTAATGGCATATACTTTAAATTCAAAGAATTCCATTTCTCTGCAGTCAGAATTACAGTTCATAGTCTATTTTATATGTGGATAATGTCTCCTCATTAATTTTTCAAACTAAATATGACCTGAGAATCATTTTAAATTATTTGATTCATGGGGCTCTTTATGAAATAAGATTTTTTATTTTTTGAGTGCAAGTTTCAAAACTTACTCATAAAAAAATGATTTGATATAATTAGTATTAATTCTGAACTGTTACATGTATTTGTATTAGTCTCAACAGATTTGTTCAGTAGAAAAACACTAAATTAAACCAGAAACATACCGAACTGGAGCTGTAATAGAAAATAAGAAAGCTTCCTTAAGATTCCGATCACTGTCGCTCAATAATTGTGAGTTAGCTATTGTGATGGTTCATACATCCAGACATTCCATATATATCATACTGAGAAAATACATGATAATGCAATGTAGAAAAAATATGGGGCTCTGCAGTACAATAGCGTCTATTAAGCATACTCATAAGATGGCATTTACCGTATTTTCCGCCCTATAGGACGCACCAGCCCATAGGACGCACCTAGATTTGGGTGTGGGGGGGAATAAAGGGGAAAAAATATTTTCCCCCCCCAGGTGCGGGGCTGGGGAAGCTCGAGCTTTGGCAGCTTTGGCATCGCTCTGGGAGCTTGCGGGACTGGAGGAGGGGAGGAGCAGGCTTCTCCCCCCGCCAGCCTTCTAGCCAAGTCGGGGGACAGCAGGAAAGGTGCGCCGCGCCTCTCCCGCTGTCCCCCGAGTTTGCGGGGCTGGCGACAGGGAGGAGCAGGCTTCTCCCCCGCCAGCCTTCTAGCCAAGTCGGGGGACAGTGGGAAAGGCGCGCTGCACCTCTCCCGCTGTCCCCCGAGTTTGCGGGGCTGGCGACAGGGAGGAGCAGGCTTCTCCCCCGCCAGCCTTCTAGCCAAGTCGGGGGACAGTGGGAAAGGCGCGCTGCACCTCTCCCGCTGTCACCCGAGTTTGCGGGGCTGGTGACGGGGCTCTCCTGAAGCCTGGAGAGCAAGAGGGGTCGGTGCGCACCGACCCCTCTCGCTCTCCAGGCTTCAGCGAAAGCCTGCATTCACCCCATAGGACGCACACACATTTCCCCTTCATTTTTGGAGGGGGAAAAGTGCGTCCTATAGGGCGGAAAATACGGTAGCTCTAGGACACAAACAAGGGTTATAATGCTTACATAAGACCACACAAGCACATCCTACCTCTGGTTTACCAATATCAGGAAAACTAGAAGACACACAGTAGGGATCCATACGTTCTAGGGATATGCTCCAAATTACAAAGAGAATCAGAGTGATTTGGGTAGGTTCTTATGTTTCCAAATTGGGTAATACCATGAACGAAATGGATCAAGGTAGTTCAGGGACTCCCTGAGCTTCTGTGGCCTTAGCTGTCCAAAACATACACAGCCATTTCTCCCAGCCAATCCAAGAAATGAGACCAAGTAGAATAGAGAAGCACACAAAGTTTAAGATGGGTGGAGAGGGGGGGATTTTTCATTTTGATGGACAGGCCTAGCTTTGTATCACACTGAATTATTTCCCGAGGGCACTCCAATAGAGTGATTTGAATAAAGGATTTTAAACTGTCCCCTCGCCCTCACGTAAAGCAATTCCTGTCAGGGACCGTGCTGAGGAGGGCTGCACTTAGGAGGAATGGTGGGAGCCTCCCTCTCCCCCTGCTCCTGAGGAGGATCCTGAATCTTCCCAGGAGCAGGAGGACAGTATAGATTTGGAACAGTGGATTGCAGAGGGACATAGTTCAGAAGGCAGAAGTGGGGAAATACCGGACAGGGAACAGCTAGGAGAAGATGCACTAGGAGAGAGAGGGTTAACAGATTAAATGTCTCTGGAAAGCATCCATCTGCTCAGCCCAAGGTCAAGAAGAGCTGATAAGGTGGCAGCACAGACAGCACAGTGGTTACAAGATCTGGTTGCAAGATGCGGTAGTGACATGGGTGACTAGGGAGGAAGTGGGTGAAACCCTTAATTGGGAGCACCACCATTCCTAGGAAGGGATTCTTTGTTTTCTCACTGTGATCATTAAAGTTTCTGGTAAGAAGACTCCTTTTCCTTTGTTCTGCTTATCTACTGCCAAAGGGGGGAGGAAGCTGATTCCTTGAAGCCTGACAATTCCTTCCCTTGTGCAAGTCACTGGAGTGATCTTCACTGTATTCCAAAAATCTGTGAAAGGCAGAAGCGACCTGCACCAATGACCCTTGGAGTAACAGGGCCCTTTCTGAGAGGATGGCATTTTTCCCAATCTCAGTCTTTTCTGGAGATCCACGGTCTTTCGTCCACCAGACTCTTCTCCCATGCAAGTCAACAGAGTCCTCTCTCTTTCACAGAGACAAGGGATGGTATCCCCTCACAATATCAGTAGGGAGCAGAAGCCATCAACGACCCTCCAGGCGAAAAAGTTATTTATTAGTGGTGACATTTCACCCACCCCATTTTTTCTGGGGACCCATGCCCTTTTTTCTACCCCCTGCCCCTAAGTTTCCTATAGTAGCTACCCCATTCTGAAATTTGGCATGCTTCTTTCCATCAGAGGGGTGGCCGTACCTGCAAATTGCATCCAGTTCTGGAAGAAAATGAAAACGTTATAGAGCTCTCCCTTTAAAAAAAAAAAATCAAACCTTGTAAATTACTGCACAAAAATCCCTAAATGTGTCTGCTTTCAAGTTGGCTGATTTGATCCTCTCTGCAGGGACGTCTATGCCTGCAAATTGCATCCAGTTCTGTTGGAAGGGTGTGTGTTATAGCCGTTTTTAGATTTCCTGTTATAGTAAATGGAGATAGGTATTAGAACTTCAGTTTTAACAGATCTAATTCAGGTTTGACTATTGAGTCAAACTGGGAAGACCCAGGAACAGCTCTGAACACATATACAAGTCATTTCTTTTGGCTGGTGCCCAGCCCTGGGATATAGTGCTTTCCACAATGATGGACAAAAAGGAACATCCCACCCAGATCCCATTTATGTGCCTGTATCATAATACTGCTTATTTAAATACAACCCACTGATTCAAATACTGTTTAACTTTGAATCAGTGGGTTGTATTTAAATAAGTTATTGCACATGCGGAAGTCACTTCAAGGATTCCCACTAGTGCAATTGGACTACCCATGTGAATTGAACTGGAGTGGAAATAGTTCCTTTTTGGAGGGGCTGAACTGGATCTAATTCATTTTAAAAATGAACTTTCCAAGCTCTGGATTATGCACACAAGAAACATAATTAGAAAATGTCTCTCTCTTAATTCTTCTTAGTAGCACTTTCACAAACACTCCCAAGAGAGAATAATCTTTCCATCACATTTTATAATGAGAGAGAACAGTGTTTCCAGGAAGTATTTCCCTTGAGTTACATTTTTAGAAATACTCTGAGCTCTTGAAAGTGTGCTATAGAAGCAAAAGTAGAAGGGAGGGAGTGTCCAACTCTGCAAGTATTCCACAAGTTAGAAAAAGCAATGATAAAAACTGTTACACATACGGAATTGTGCATATTAAAGATCAGATGACAAATAACTGAAACAACAGATCAAAAAACCATGTCAAATTGGCAATTAACATGCATGTAGGAGTTCTACAAAATGTCTTAAACTTGTATTTAACACAGCTTTTTCTAATTAATCTAGACTTTTCAAAAATAAGTAGAAATTGAGTATATAACAGTAGGGTTGTGGTGTTTTTTAATAAAGTGTTTCTCAGACTCAGTTTTTGCCTGTTTTCGCCATAGACTAATGAATATAATTTGACAGTCTTTCCATATTCTGAGTATGTCCACATTTTTTTTAGTCCGCTGAAAGATGTTTGAAATATATGGGAACAAATACCTGGCATATTGGCACTGTGAAAGGAAAGGCAGTTTTGAGAAGGATCAGAGCACGCTTCCACAACAAAGTGTATGTCTTTGGGATGATGACAGCTGGAAGGAGCATGAAGATCACTTTGGAATGCTGAAGTGTGTAGCTGAGCCACAGTTTTGCTTGACAGTCTCTTCCGTCTACATTGGAATCCTGCTTTCTGCCAGTTGAGTTAAATGATACCCGCTGGTGTCTCTTTCCTAGAACCTCTTCCTCTGCCATGGCACACCCTGCAGTGGCCTCTCATGTTGTGCATCCAAACCAAGTATTGCGTCTGGTATTCAAGTAATGCAAAGTATCTCATTAGGAAACAAACAAGACTATTGGTTTCCATGGCTAAATAGCTCTTCAAATTAGAATGCATTTATTTGTCTTTTTTTAATTTTTAACAGTTTTCATTCCTCTTTCCTATAAGATGGGAAGCACAGAGCTGTCCACACTAGATCTAGGATATCATGGCAGAATCATAAGTGAAGAGCCACAGTTCACCGGTGGAACACATTATTAGATGTAGAGCATCCCAGGCGACATCTCCAGGAAGGACTGAGGAAGACTTTACTGTCTGAGACCTTGAAAAGCCACTGCCAGGTAATGTCACCAGTTGTAAACTAGATGGACCAGTTGTCTGACTTGGTAAGAACATAAGAGCCTACTAGATGAGGCCAATGGCCCATCGAATCCAGCGTTCTGTTCTCACAGTGGCCAACCAGATGCCAATGAAGGCAGCTTCCTATTTGCATGAGCCCCCAGAAAATCTACTAAGGTTAAGGGCCTCTGAAGGTTCAAGTTTCGGCAGGTGTCTGAAGCATTTTTATAACTATCGCCCTGCAATGAATAAGGTTTGCAAAAGTAGAAGGCAGCTTGCACAAATGGCCTTGGCCCAGTATACCTGAAGGAGCATCTCCACCTCCATCGTTCTGCCCAGACGCTGAGGCCTTCTGGTGGTTCCCTCCCTGCAAGGTTACAGGGAACCAGGCAGAGGGCCTCCTCAGTAGTGGCGCCCGCCCTGTGGAACACCCTCCCATCAGATGTCAGAGAGATAAACAACTACCTGACATTCAGAAGACATCTGGGAAGTTTTTAATGTGTGACATTTTAGTGTATTTATGGTCTTTGTTGGAAGCTGCCTGGAGTGGCTGGGGAAACCTAGCCAGATGGGTGGGATACAAATAATAAATTATTATTATATAATTATATCTTTCTTTTCCCTCCTTCCTTTTTGCAACCTTGCCCCCAGAAAGCCTCTATGGAGGAAAAATGGGGGGGGGGGTATCTTTTGAGCAGACTGAGCTGTGTTGTACACAGCTTTCCAAAGGGAAAGAGGAATTATCTAAAACTGGATGGTTCTACCCTCCCTCAGATTGGACTTGAATCATGTTCCTCTGTTCAATTTCTGACAATTCCACTGATGTCCATACAGCTCACAAGGTTCAAGAGGAAACCCCAAAATCACCCAGAGATGATTTTAGGGGTTGTAAGGGTTGCAGAGAGGAAGGGGAGATAGAGATAGGTTGTGCAAGCACCTTCGGTTCTCACAGCTATTGAATACAACCCTCTGCCTAAGAGTAGATTAAAATGTGCTGTTTCTAATAGGATGATGTCCTCACATAGGCCAGGACCACTTCCATATTCACATTTTCACATGGGAAATCCACATATTTCATGGCATCTCCATCTCAAAATACATGTGGTGGGTTGTTTGAAGGAGCTTCATAGCAAAGTTCTCCTGTTCAAATGTTTATATATCAGGAAGAAGATAAGGCCTGAAAGTATTTTTCCTGAGGCATTCCACATGTAGTGGAATTTTCTCATTCAAATAAGTAAATTCATGGGTTCCAGGGTGATGTAGGACTATACCATATATGCTTTGCCTGATGACATGAGGACTGCACCAAACATTTGAATCATACCTTTGTGGTGTGCGTTTTAAAAATAGCTTTCAAAATGGACAAATGTGCTTGAGTTCTGAAATCAGAATTAAACTACTTCATATGGTTGAAATCCCAAAGTCGTATGTGAATATTTGCCTTTGGTTGGGTGCTTTTGTGCTAAATACAAGTTTCAGAGCTTTGAAACTTCACTAGTATCTGATTCCCATCCCCAAACACTGTAACTCTGTTTTTCTTTCAGATAGTTCTTGTTTACTTTTGTTAGCTGAAAAATTAGTGGCTTATTAAGCAATCAAGGTTGAACCATATAAAGATTCTTCCAAAATAGTAACTAGAAACCCCACATATAATCTGTGGTCTCATATAAAATCAACTGATTGCAATTTTATTATTGATTCCTTCATAGTTACACATGGAACTAATAAGGACATTGGTTACATTTCTTGGGTGGTTTCTTAAAGTGTTTTCTAAAATTCTAACAGCCCTTTTCATGTAAGAGCAATCTGACAATGATAATGTGACTAACCATTTGCACGCTTTCCTCTTCAATAAGTTATAAAAAGAAATAGATTTTTTGCAGAGAACTGTTCCCATACAATATTTTTATTGGACTTGCACAGCATTATTACGACCTTTGCTTTCAATGCATAAATGTAAATTCATTTTATTTTAATTATAATTCAACTTCTACGGGAGAATCTACTTTCCTGAGATTAAGTTTTACAAGATGTCCATGCAATTTCTGCAGAACTTGACTTACAATTCACCTTGGCTTATGGAGGCAGCATTTGGGGAAAACCTGCTAAAATCGTGTCAGGTTTAAGTTGCCTTAAAAAGGAAACATGTATTTGCAGATAAATCTTTCCTTACAAATAAGTATTTTCTTGCTTTAGATATAACTATATTTGGCTTCAGTTGGTGATAGTTCTATAAGTGTAATGCAAATTGATTTATCAAATAGTCTGAAATTTGGGGAAAATCCAAATGAAACTTCTTCTTTTTACATAGGATGCCTGTATATGGGGCAGAATATGGCTGTTACGGAAGGTTTCACAATTTTCTAACAACACATAGGAGCAACATGCTGCTCCAAGACTTCGGAATTGAAGGTAGAATTCCACAGCAGAATTCCACAACTATTTTGGGCCCTTGGGTACATTTGCAAACCAGAGGAACTTTCATGAGCACCACCACACACTGAAACTAAGCTCACACAGCAATCTCTTCTACTGGATACAAGAATATACTAACTATCCCTCTCAGAATGTCCAGGCAGCGTTAGAAACTGGGATAGGAAAGGTAGGAGCCATGTGGCTCCTGGGACCTGGGTTGTGGGCACCCAAATAAAATGTCTAGGCACCTGGGTTTTTTTGCCGCCATGGTACCAGACCAGGTGATTCGTCCAGCAGTGCATCAGAGAAAAATAATAATTTTGCAGGGTAGTGTGGCAGCAAAAGATCCCTGCAATCAAAGAGGTGCAATGAGAGTTTTAGGCACAGAGTTCACCTCTGGAACTCCATGCCACAGCACAGCACAAGGCTAACTGCAAGAATTCTCACAACAGATACTACTGCTAATAATAATTTTATTATTTATATCCCACCCATCTGGCTGGGTTTCCCCAGCCACTCTGGGCAGCTTACAACACATATAAAAACTGTAAAACACCAGACATTAAAAAATTCCCTATACAGATCTGCCTTCAGGTGTCTTCTAAAAGTCAGTTGTTTATTTCCTTGACATCTGATGGAAGGGCATTCCACAGGGCCAGAGCAACACCCTTAATTCAGCCCCCCAAATGTTATTCTGTAGCCTCCCCACAACTCAAATGTCAGGTCCGAGGGACCCCTGAACAAGGGTTTGAGGAGCTATTTCAGCCTGTTTGCCCCAAAACATACTAACTGATGTACACAACAGTTTCATTTCTCTGGTTTTGGTAAAGATCCATTTAATCTGGCTTAAGGTGATTTTCCTCGGGAGGCCTTAGCCGAGAACTCAAGTCTTTTTGTGAGGTGTGTGCACTTAGCTCGTAAGCCAGGAGTTCATTATATATCAGATGCAATATTTCTGTAACGCTTCGTGGCATCTATTGCCTCACATATAGCCAAAATACTAAACCTAACACCAGTTTAAAGGCAGCCTCTGCAGGCGCAGCTTCATACCATACAAGTCCAAGGCTGATTCTTGCCCGTTTTGAAAAGCAAGATGGGGCTTGGGAGCATTAAAATTATTATTGGAAAGGGCAATGGTATAGTGTAGGGCAATAAAAAGCAAGAGACTAATGACTCAGCTGCTAAGGAGGAGGCATCATTAAAGGAAATTTAAATGCCTTTTTGGCTTCAATTGGTGCATAAGCCTGTGGCATGTGGGAGGGCTAATTTTGGAAGGTTTGAGCCCTTTTGGTGGGCTGGAAGGAAAACTAATTGGGTTTTGGCACAGGATGTTAATCTCACACTGACAACAAAGTGGCCATTTGGGAAATATATTCTTTGTCTACCCGTGGCTTGGAAGTTGTGATTTTTCTCCGCATTTTCTGCCTCTCTTTCCACCTCCTCTGCATCATTTGGGGATTGTGTCCAAACTCCCACCACTCCCACACTTAAACCTGGTCTGATGAGCTTTGGCTGCTTACAGTGATTTTGCTTCACGGCTGGGAACAAATTGTTCCGGGATGACATAACTGGTTTATGTACATAAAATCATGTGGCTTTTGCCTTCTTCAACTTGCCTTCGCTCACCTTTTCAATTTTATCAACTATGATGGCTGCTCTGGTACGGCCTTTTCCAACCTGGTGGCCTCTGGAAGATGTTGGACTCCAAATCCCATCATTCCTGACCTTTGGCCATGCTGTTCTTGTAGTTGGAGTCCAACAGCAGCTAGGTGGGGAAACCTATTGCGTATCTACTAACCGCTATTCATGATGGTGCTTTGCTTGTCAGAGCATCGGCACAGCAATGGAGATCAGAAGAGAAGACTGGTTTCAGAAATAAGGCAGGCACAAAATTTCTTTAATTAGGTTTCAGGACCCAAATGGGCAAATATGTTCTCCTATTTAACAATTCAATTCTTTTAATGACTGACCACTCACATCTACTCAAAAGCAGACCCCATTGAATTCAATGGAACTTTTTCTCAGGTAAGTGTGGATTACATGATCCAGACTAGGATGTCAGAATGCCCTGGCATAAACATAAACTAGTCCACCTCAGGACCAACAGTAGCCAAGTTTTTCTTTAGCTTCGAGAGTTCCTCTATTTATCTTGTTGCTCAGACACTTTTGATCTTCTGTGCAGGCGTATATGCAGGTGCCATCCTTGTGTGAAATGAAGAGTATCAGGCCTTTACATCATTTGTTCCTAGGCTATTTAATAAACTTTCCCCAGCTCTGAAATCTGCAGCTCTCCTTTTTACAGATTGTCCAAAGGAGATTCAAAATCCATCCCTTCCGAGTGGCTCTTAATTCAGCTACCTAGTTTTGTCTGCTCCTATTAATGCTTTTCTATTTTCTTTTGTTGATGGGATTATTTTATTTTTCCAATTTTAGCACAGCACACGGCCTTAAAATCTTATTTTAATTAAGTTTTTTTAAAAGACTGCTGACTTGGGGTGCCTTCAGACTGTCAGTACTTTGCAGGAAGGACCCGAACGCATATAGGGAAATTTAGGGTTGCATCATTAAAGTCGGTTAGAGCCCTCTGTTGTGTTAACACACACAAAAATCCACTTTTAAAAAGAAATTGAGTTTTTGTGATTAGGAAGGCGATTGGAAAAAGCTTTGAAATGTGTGAAAAGGATGCATAAATACACTGAAAGTAAACCAGCACAATAACCAGAAACTACCTAAGCTCCAGGTAAGCCTTGTGCAAGCAAATGAGGATGAATGCTCAATAAATAGACCATTGGGAAGAGCCCTTAGAGATTCCATACCTTCAAAGTGCCCCAGTTTAAGCAGGACATTTTGGATTGCAAAAGCCAATTGCACCTTCTGTTTGGATCCTGGAATGTCCTGGTTTTTGGTCCGGTACTCTGGCGATATTCATTATCAAAGTGCTGGATTAGAAAGCACTTTGAAGCAACCATCCTGACATTCACCCGAGCACCAGACTAGAAAGCATGCCAGTGCTGATGTCCAATTTTGGGAATGAAACTGTTGGAGGGTTTGGAGATGCCATATTTTGGAACAGGCACTATCACTTCCATATTACTAAGTAAAGGCTATGCTGGCCTTAGGAAGCAATACTATGCTCCCAGGAAGGACTGAGGGACAACTGGATCTTGCGTACCTCCCTCTTCATGAACAGATGGTGAGGTCCACAGTCAGGAAAGGAGATCTCCAGATCTCCAAGTCGTTTTATTACTGTCACTCTGCCATTGTGTGACTGCAGTCGAAGCTGAAAAGGGACCTGCCATGGGCATGTGAAGGGCCTGGATTTCACTAACACCCACAACAAGAAAGACAAATAGCTTTGGTGATGGCATACTTCCCCTCCCCCCCCCATTAAAACCAATAGAAGGAGGGGAAAGTTTAAAAGGTTGCTGGATAGGAAGGGGGGCAGAATCCCATACAGAATACATCCTGTGCTGCCTGGCAGCAGCTCAGCAGGACTTAGGATGCTTGTTGCTCTTCCACTGGTGTTTCTCAACATCCTTAGAATTGCTCTGGTAGAAAGCTTCTTGCCTGATTTATAGTAGCAAGTAAATAGAAGCACTTTTCAGTTCTTGTAGCCATAGGCAAACAAACACAAAATCTATAAAGCTTCTGTTATTTACAGAAAGTCCATGTCTGAGTAACAATAAAAACAAATGAAAAAGCCTTTATGGAAAATTAGCTTGGAAATAACCATACTCTCCGTCTTAAATATCTTCATGATATTTAACAGATGTACCATCTTATGATGACTTTGTAAACCAAAGCAGAATGGTTTTATCATTCACTGAGGCTATATTTTTTGCAAAATTTCTTCTCATTTTCAGATCTGAAGACAGTTTCTTGGAAAATCCCACTAGTAGTAACAAAATTGACTTGTGACTCCTTGAGCAAATTTCCCCAACCCAGAATCTATAAAGGACTAATATGCTGAACACCACCAACACTTCCAAAAAGAAAAAGAAAAGCTGGATGATGAATCAAACCAATAGAATGAACATCTAGGGTTTGATGAGTAGAACACCCACGTTGTGGTGGTGCAGGGGAGCAGTAGACACAGCGCTGGCTAACAAGCACTGCTGCCTAGATGACTTTCCTGCCATGAATACCAGAGGTTCCTCTCTGGTGATTTCTGGCATGTTGAAAAGAAGCGTAATAGTCCATATGGTATATTTCACAAAAATCTGATATGTCAGGCTGAAGAGGGGAGGGGTGGGATAAGGAAACTCTGCTGTTTTCACCCAATATTTAAAAGCAATCTAGAGCAGTTGCTCCCAAAGTACCTCCGGGGGCAGTAGGATTACCTTGGGTGGGGGTGGTGCTAAGAGGAAAGGGGGTGGCAGGGGGGACACTGAAGGGGTGTGTGTGTGTGTGTGTGTGTGTGTGTGTGTGTGTGTGTGGTAAAGGACCCCTGACCATTAAGTCCAGTCACGAACAACCTCTGGGGTTGCAGCACTCATCTCGCTTTATTGGCCAAGGGAGCCGGCGTATAGCTTCCGGGTCATGTGGCCAGCATGACTAAGCCGCTTCTGGCGAACCTCCGGGGGGCAGTGGGATTACTTTGGGTGGGGGTGGTGCTAAGAGGAAAGGGGGTGGCAAGGGGGGACACTGAAGGTGTGTGTGTGTGTGTGTGTGTGTGTGTGTGTGTGTGTGTGTATGGTAAAGGACCCCTGACAGTTAAATCCAGTCACGAACAACTCTGGGGTTGCAGCACTCATCTCGCTTTATTGGCCAAGGGAGCCGGTGTACAGCTTCCAGGTCATGTGGCCAGCATCACTAAGCCGCTTCTGGCGAACCAGAGCAGTGCACAGAAATGCTGTTTACCTTCCTGCCAGAGCAGTACCTATTTATCTACTTGCACTTTGACGTGCTTTCGAACTGCTAGGTTGGCAGGAGCAGGGACCGAGCAACGGGAGCTCACCCCGTCACGAGGATTCGAACCACCAACCTTTCGATCGGCAAGCCCAAGGCTCAGTGGTTTAGATTACAGTGCCACCCACGTCCCCAACACACACACACACACACAATGTTTAAAGAGTATTACACAATATATTACATATTAGTCATTATTCCTTTGAAACATACTGTATTTGAGCAGCTCGAAAAGTTCACCTCCATTTTGGAGATAAATTAATATTTGCTAAGAGAAGACAGCTAACTCAATGGTACTTAAATCTACCCAGGAGGTGCTGAGGCTCCACTTTTGTAAAATCAGCAAGAAGCCAAGATGAGTCAAAATGCTGAGCCCAGCAAAAGTCAAGACAAAGGTAATTATGAAGTATAATCTGTGAAAGCAGGAATTCCTCTGTTTTTAAAAAGATGGTACTTGATGCCTAGTAAGCTAGCTAAAATGTATAATTCTGAATCCAATATTTGATGGAAATGTAAAGAGAAAGAAGGTACCTTTTTTCTATATGTGGTGGTCCTGTAAGATTGCAAAAGCCTTCTGGAAAATGATCCATAATGAATCAGGGGGAGGGGGGATGTTGAAAATAACCTTTGTTTAAAAACCCAGAAGGTTTTCTTCTAGGTATACTCAGAGAAGAGGTGCTGATAGACCAGGAAAAAAATATATTTATGTATGCAACCACAGCTACTCGAATGATATATGCCCAAAACTGGAAAGAGGAATTGGCCCCCAAAAGAGACAACTGGCAATTAAAACTGATGGAATACGCAGATATGGCGAAGCTTACTGGAAAATCAAGAGATCAAGATGATAGACTTTTTGTAACAGAAAGGGGGAATTTTTTTTAACATATTAAAACAAATTGTAAGCAGGAGTGATATAAACACGAGCATTAAAAATGTTAAAGGAATTATAAAGGATAAATTTGTAAAAGGGATAAATTTGGATATGCAGTAAGAAAATGACAGAAAAATAAGAAACCACAGAAGGGGGGGAGGGAAGTCGCAGAAAACATTATTTGATTTGTGTAGATTTATATTCATTGTTGAATGTTGTAAAATGGAAAAACGGAAAATAAAATATTAAAAACAAAAGCAGTAATCCCAAAAGTGAACAGCCATTGACATGAAAACTGTTCAAAGTGTAAGACCAGGGATCATTCAGTTTGTAGCTTAAGTGTTAATTCTGTTAAATGTTGAAGTCAACTTGCCAAGAGGGCGAGCTGTTGCTTAGCAACCAGGTAGAGTGGATTGATCCACACTAAGGTAGGCTGTGACCTGATTGGTTGTGTAGTTGCAAAGGAAATTTTCTCTGTATGTTTGGTTGAATATCTCACTGTTTTTTTCAAGGCCTGAACTAAGAAGAACAAAACCTCGCTTTTCCTTCCTTCCCAAGTTATGCACTGTTTTTGTGCAGTTTGTTCAGTAAAATGTTTTCAGGACTTTTCTCTCTGGACTCTCTGTTATTCAAATGAATTTGCTAACAAAAGCTAAGATAACTCCTCACATAAGCAGATGGAAAGTGGATGTAGCTATGGCCAAGAAACTACCTGGTCCTTTTGTTAACATGAATTATTTCCACAAAACTCCAAGCTCCAGCAATGTCTAAAATATTTAAATCGGCTGTTTCCTAGGTTATACCTTGGCCAGAAATGAATGTGCATAGTGGGGAAAAGCACAGGCAAAAACTCACGTACATCAACCTCCCTAGCAGGGCATGTGCCCTAGGTAAAGGTAAAGATAAAGGTACCCCTGCCCGTACGGGCCAGTCGTGTCCGACTCTAGGGTTGTGCGCCCATCTCACTTAAGAGGCCAGGGGCCAGCGCTGTCCGGAGACACTTCCAGGTCACGTGGCCAGCGTGATGAAGCTGCTCTGGCGAGCCAGCACCAGCGCAGCACACAGAAACGCCGTTACCTTCCCGCTATAAAGCGGTACCTATTTATCTACTTGCACTTGGTGGTGCTTTCGAACTGCTAGGTGGGGAGGCTGGGACCAAAAGATGGGAGCTCACCCCGCCGCAGGGATTCGAACCGCCGACCATACGATCGGCAAGTCCTAGGCACTGAGGTTTTACCACAGCGCCACCTGTGTCCCTCCATGTGCCCTACCCAAGGGCAAGGAAACCCAGGTTTCAATTATGTCATATCACGCAGTCTCTGTTGCTGCACATTACTGTGGGAGTGTTGGAGGAGGAGAAAGAGAAAGAGAGGCAAAGCTGCTGTTTTTAGTGGCAGCCATGCATATCCTAAAATGAGAAGTTCCAACCTGGGATTAACATCATTGCTTCTGTGATATTACGTGTTTTATAAGCTTTGTCACCATTAGAAGAAGGCGATGGAACAACAGAAACTCTTGAGGAATTCATTAACAGCTCCGTGGTTCTCAAGTATGTACAGGTAGTAAAAAGTCTTGAATCCTAAAGGTGATATCAGTGTAAAACGAATGCCTTCCAGGAGCCCTGAATATTTGTTGCATCCTATTGGAAATTGGTTGCCTGAAGTTTTTTTCCTCACCTGCCTGGAAAGTATCAATTACATTGCAAAGCAACATAAAAGTTTGGGTCAAGTATTTTTAATATACGGGGGGGGGGGCACACAAACACACAGAGAGAGACAATTATTAGGAAAATGAAGAGTCGGGAAACATAGCCAGTAAACATCAATACAACAGGATCCTCACTAGTTATCTCAGAACTGCTCCTATAAGCCCCTGCTGAAGCTTAGCTCCCATGTCTTGGAAAAGCAACCCCTCCTTTCTCCTTTGAGTTATAGGCTCATTGGGCTCCTTACTTACCTTTGGCTTATTGCTTGAATGCAAAGGCTACATGAAAGCAGAGTGAGCAGGGATGAATGCACTAAACTGGGCATTGGCAAACTTGGCCCTCCAGATGTTTTGGAACTACAACTCTCATGATCCCTAGCTAGCAGGACCAGTGGTCAGGTATTATGGAAATTGTAGTCCCCCAACATCTGGAGGGCTGAGTGTGCCTATGCCTGCACTAAGCTCCTATGCTTCTATGCCCTTTATACTCCATGAGTTGGAGAACAAACTCTGAAACAGGAAGCCTCTTCTCCTCATGAAGGCTGCGAAACTGGAATTCTGAACTCCACAAGTAAAGTAGGCTCTCTGCAGACTTTCATGCCCACAACCAGAACTGGCCTGCAAAGGACTTTCAGATTTTTTTTCATAAGGATGCAAGCATTTTTAAAGAATATTATTCATTATACCTTTGGGGAATAGATTTGATAGAATTAGTCCAGCCAGCTGTGCCCTCATTTTATTAATGTTTTTGTTTTGCTTCATTAAAAAAAACAACACCGTGCTGAATGTTCTAAAATCAGGAAGAATGCTGACGTGCTGAAACGAAAGCCAATTCCCTATCAAGGTGACAAACAGAATGAGTTTAGCTGGCTGCTCAAGTCTAGAGAAAGCTATGGCAACAAATGCTGTCTTACTCACACAACATAGTTGTGTCTTCTCCTGTGTATAAAATGTAAGCATGCAAACCCTCATCCCACATGAATAATATGCAAATACCTTATAGAAGAATTGACCCAAAAGATGGAAATTAGACATTGATCTCATATAAAGTCTGTCTCTGTTCTTCCTTATACTCTACAAACCAGAGGTCTGTGAATAGGCTAAAGTGATCGTCTTATGCTGGCATGTCATATAGTAGAACTAGGTCCACAGATGAATGAAAAGTTGCTGAATGGTTCTTATAATCCATCCAATAGCACTATATAATGGCCTGCTCTACTTATTCCTTAACTTCTGCTACCACCATTCATTTCTTAATTGCTTATTTTTATTATCACTTATTTATCCAGTAGCTGTGGTTATGTCAATGGTGTGAAACCTCTGGACCCATGGGTCACCAGGCTCCTGTATTTGGTCCACAAGGCCATTTTGGCAAAGCCATGCTCACCTGTCAGTCACCTGATGTAATAAGGCATGCTGTCTCTGTTATCTCTGATCGAAGTGCCAATTACTATGAAGCATGATAAGGCATTGCTTATTTCCATCTTATCACTAAGCACCAAAGTGCTAAGATCAAAGATAAGCCTCTCTCTGCTTGCTCTTTAAATGGCAATGGGCAGAGGCTCCTCTCCTATCAGAAATCTGTGATCACAGCACTAACACTGGAGAGAAATCTCTGTTGCTGCCTTTCACAATCAAATACTAATCAGTGCTAACAACAGAGAGAAGCCTCTACCTGCTGCCTTCTAAAGCCCAAAGACTTATCTCTGATCTTAACATTCTGAGACTAAAGCACTATGATCAGAGATAAGTCTATGCTTGCTCTCAGCCTGAACTTTGAACCACTTGATGCCCAACTTACCTGTGGGAAATGGCCCACTGATGGTAGTTCTGTATCTGTCCTTTGGGCTGAAAAATGTTCCCTCATTTAGGCTATATGTTGCAGGACTAGGAGAGTTAACTTTAAATCCTGTTAACTTTGCATCCAATGTGCGCCCACCACTGATTTGGGAAGTAGCTTACACATGATATTTGCCACAATCCATATCTACTGCATGTATCCAATAATTTATTTTGAAATACAGTCAAGCCTTGGCTCCTGAACATCTCCATTTTCGAACTTTCTGGCTCCCAAATGCCGAAAACCTGGAAGTAAATGCTCCGGTCTTCAAATGTTTTTCGGAAGCTGAACGTTTGATGCGGCTTGAGTGCAGGAAGCTCTTGCAAGCAATTGGAAGCCGTGCCTCGGTTCTCGAACGTTTCAGAAGCTGAATGGGCATCCGGAACAGATTACATTCGACAACCGAGGTTTGACTACTATACTTTGGCGCATTTCTACCCAAACCAGCTTCAATCCAAATTAAGGAAAAGAATGAATTAGCTGCATTTTAAGTCGATAATATGTACACAACCTTCCTCTAAAGACAAAACAAGTATACTATTCTTGATGTCAAATTTATTTACATAATAAGATACGGGTTAGGTGTTAAATTTTTGTTTCTTGCTTAAAGTTGTAGTTAACGAAGCTGCTGTTTGTTTAAATTAGCTCATATCTCTAATGAAAACCAGTTGTCAGTTTTCTTTTTTCTAATTCCTCCCCAGATGGCTCTCACAATATACCAGTAGATGTGGAAACCTAAAGTTTTATGTCTGGTCAGGAACTCATTGGTAAGGATACAGCTCTAAATAAACAGCTGAATATTCCCATTCCCAGATTTACTTTCTAAGCAAAGCTACCTGAATAGTTTTCGGGAAAGGTTTGGGAACTGTCTTCATAGACACTGCCTTTTCCCCATGTGTTCATACCAAACTATATAAAAAATGTCAGGAAATGATCCACTGTAAATGGGAAAGAAAACGTTGTTTTATGAAACGATATGAAAAAGGCTTTTTCTCAAGACCCCCCCCCCAGCTGATATTTATGAGGAAAATCACTCATAAGACAAGGACCACAAGGAAAATATGTGTCTGAAAGAGGATTACATCACATGAGATTGTGACCTCATTTCCAGTTTCACAAAAAATAGACCAAGATAAATTCATGCCTACTGTTTACGTAGACAGTGACACATGATGGACCCCTGCTTATTATTGTTATTACTGATTTGCTATAAGAAGTTCAGTATCCTTTTCTGGGCCATATGATCTATTCAGTTTCCTTAGCCGCTTTCAAATGTCATAGAAATAGAAGGGCTTAAACTTCAAGGGTGAAAATAAACCAGCTACTGCCAGAACAGCCCAAGGGATGATTTAAGTTCACAGAAAAATAAACTGTGATTTAACAAACTTGTCTGATCTTGTGTGAAAGTGCTCCAGTTCTCAACTCTGTCTCGGAAATATGCCGCCTTATAATTATGTATGAGAACCTTTCATATTTTTGCTTAATCCATGCAGCACTAACGCCTCTTTCAGAATACTTGGATTCGCCATAATGTAAAACATTCATTTCAGAGAATGAAGAAAGATCACTAAAATGCGCTTCTAATGAGGACCAATGTGGCATACCTTGGATACTAGGCACAGAGAAGGCCGAGTAACATAACTGGAACCTTGGTTATCCTTTGATATGTAAAATGACTGGAATGTGCCTTTGGAATTTTTGATTTGTGACTTAGCAAAATGCAATCAAATTTTCAGCAATTCTTGCTCACTGTAAAGCATATTACGTCTACTGAAACTCTGAAGAAACTGCATATAATACAGTAATTCTCCATGGGACATGAGAGATTAAAAACACAATCCAATGTATTCTTTAAAAGTTAAAGTTTGTTTTTCAAATAAAAAACCCCTGCTTTTTGTTATTACCTTCTAATAAAATATGTTAGATATCCAGTTCAAAGAACAAAGATCAAAATATGTTGCCAAAAAATATAATGACTAACCTTTGGAGCTTAAACTCCCTTATCTCTGTTAAAGCTGCAATCCTGAACACACAAACCAAGGAGTATTTTTTGTTGAGCTCAATGTGATGGGCAGAACAATCCAACCCTCCAATCCATAGTTCTAGAGGGAGTCTAGAAGAGATGTAGGTGTCCCTCCACACAGCTCTCCTCAGATCTAAACATTTTGGGGAGGTGCTGGGTTTAGGAAACCCAACAGCTGTCACATGACAGCAATGGACCAAACCTGGGTCTTTTTGTGTGCCAGCTAGGGACATGCTGCTGTGAACAAGGAGTTTTTTTTAGGAGGGCCACCTCCCACCCTGTGAACAGCAAGGTTGTAGATCCCCTGCTCTATTAAGCCTATCCATTGCCAAGGATTTGGACGGTACCACATGGTATGGTGGGATGTTTATGTGAACTCTAACTGAGTCACTGCTGTTTATGAGGAGAGAAAGTAGGAAGGTTGAGGCAACAAGGAGGTTGGCATGGTGCAAAAGCTTCAGCAGAGTGAATCTGGCACTTCTGCTGGTGTTTGCAGTGCACTTACCTCCCTGCCGCATCTCCTGTCCCCCCTCTCTTTAAGCACCAGTGACTTGGCTGTCAGGAGGTTATATAGTGCCATGACCCTACCTCACCATCTGCTATTGCATTTGGATCACCCTCTTACTTCTAAACAAAGAGTCATAGGATGCTGCTGTTATGTGTATGGGATACACAGGTATCAAACTTTGCTTCAAATTCTGGCTGATGAAAACTCTCTGATATCCTGAAAGCCATAACAATTTGTTACCAAGAGAAGCGAGACTAATGAAAGCTATTCCTTGGGGCTGGTTGAAATTTATATACACATTCATCAACAGTCTATATTGGCCCTGCTAATGCATTTACACGAACAAATGGAACATGTGACTCAAGCCAAGCCATAAGGTGGGGTTTCCATCTCTGTCATTGCATAGTTCATAAGTTATTATATTTATCTACTCCAACACAAGTCTAAATAAGGTGGCATTGTTTGCACAGAGGGGGAAATGTACCATGTAAAGCAGCCCCTGCTTATTTACTTTCTCTTTTTTTCATTATCTGAGATAAATATGGCAATAACGTACGACTAAGGTACATAGAGAAATGCTCCTTGATTAAAAGCTATGGCACAGGCAAGAAACTAAAGGCCACAGATCCCCACAAGCTGGATAGGATATCATTACTTTGCACAGTAAACATCCCCCTCCCCTAATCTAAGGCACAAATGTATTTTCTATAGACTTGACATTTTTGCCATTCAATAAACTATCTGCATTATTACAACTTGAAGGGAGGGTTTTAGTTTAAATGTCTGACTAAGGATTTATGCAGGCAGAGATTTGCTCAATAAAATAAATCCCTGAGGCCTGGGATATCAACGGCCAAGCCAGCACTAATAAGGTTGAATTTATTGCTGTGCTGCTGAGCAGTGTACTCATTTATATGAAAGGGAGAGGAGAAAGACTATCTGCCTTCACTGTAGAACTAAGATGTTACTGCTAATAGGGAGTGCATTGGCTAAACTGCCATCTTTGAGATACCACTGCATCCTTAAAAAAATAAGCAAAGTAAGGTCTCATAGACATATAAAAGGGCACATTCCCTACAAAAGCATTTACCCCATGGCAACAGCCTCTAAAATACGGGTCAAGTTAGATATGACAGAGTCATACCTCCTCATTAGTCCCATGCCTCCTAATTAACATAGAAGCATCACTTGTGTTGTGCATGCAACCTATAGCTGCACCTGTAGTTAGAGAAGGTGAGTTCAGTTAGGGGAGAAGAGTTATTGCAGATTATATGTTTCCACCAGCATTAGTTATTTTACTATCAGCTGGAGCACACATTTTTGCAGAATGACATCACGTGTGGAAGGGAGTTTGATGATGCTTAGTGAAAGGAAGTGAAGTTTAGGTGTCATGATATTAGAAGGGAGGTGGGGAAGAAAGGACGAACTTGTCACTTTTCAGAAATGCTATGGATTTAAGTTGAAAGACAAGAAATGTTGTTCTCTTGTACAAGGGATTTTTACAATGCAGATGGGTTGTGATGTGGAAATTATTTGGATTCTTAAATAACCGAGTCTGGTCCCTTAAATTCTTCCCTTTACATTCAGGCATGATAGCAGCATTGAGTCACCTCAGTGATTTTCCTTCATAGTACTACACAATTGCAATATATTCTAAATAAGGATATCTTTTAAGAGTGCTTGGGAACTACAGTTGGTCCAAATTGTGGCTCCCATGTTATTAAAGGGGCAGGCCTATTAGAGCATTAAAGGTATAAGACAATTCCACTGTCTTCCTCTAAGTCACTCAGAATCTTATTTTGCTTATTCATTTAAGAAATTTATAAACTGCTTCAAGGTCAGAAGCCATTGAAGTGGTGCTCAGTATAAAAACAGGATAAAACACAAAATCCAATTTCTAAAAGCTTTCTTCTCTGTTCATACAATTCATAGCTGCATTGGTCTGTTTCAACATTACACATAATCATAATAGCAGACAATTCTTATGTTTCCCTCCATGCATTTTCAAAACAAAAAAATGAGAAAACATAGGCAATAACAACCTAACTGTAAACAAAATGAAACAAGGGCAAGCCAGGTGGTTGTCATATTATGATATTGTCATGCTGGTGCAATTTGCAGCATTAATGGTATCCAAAGCATGTCTGATTCTTTCATAAATCCGGCCCTTAACCCGCTACTCAAGGAAGGAAGGAAAACAACAGCAGAGGAAAGTGATGTGGAATGGATTCAACAAGGGCAAATTTGAAGTCTGACCGCATTACTGGCTGGGAATTTAATCCATGGCAGTCAGTTATCAGTCACAAATCCACTGTAATTGCTCAGACAGCATAAAAGAGATGTATATGTCAGTCGCCTGAAGGTCTCCGTTGAACTGAGTTTCAAGAGTTCATTAAAGAACCATTTCATATTCTTGTCAATCTGTCATTTATTTCAGGCCCATGTAAGAAGATTTAGCTCATCTCTATAGCTCATCGGCTTGAAGAGTTATATTGCTTTGGTAATGTAAAGCATTATAAATGAGGGAACATTAAAAGGATAGTGGAGCCTTTTCAAATCTGTAGTTCCTGGGGGTCACATTAAAAAAAAAAACAACAACAATATATTGTTCCACACAACCCCAATCTCTGAGCAGTTCCAGGTGCTCACCATGGGTTCATTTTCCTTCGGAGTGAGTGACAGGGGAAACTGTGGTGTCTTTATGATTTATGGTTTATTTACACATATATACAACCTGAGCCGATGATGATGGAGTTCACAGCATTAACCCCCACCCCACCCCCATATGCTATTGCTTCTCCCATAGCCACAGCCTTGGATTCCAGTAGAAATCAGGCATGATTCTGCCTCACAGCTGCCCAGCCTGAATCCTTGCTTCTACCTCATATAACTCTACTCTCCTATAAGCTTTGTCTTTCTAACTACCAGTGAGTTGAGGGAGCTGGGCTTACTCACTTGCAGACCTTTGTTACCTTAATGACCCATACTTAAAGGTAAAGGGACCCCTGACCATTACGTCCAATCGTGACCGGCTCTGGGGTTGCGGCGCTCATCTCACTTTATTGGCCAAGGGAGCTGGCGTACAGCTTCCGGGTCATGTGGCCAGCATGACTAAGCCGCTTCTGGCGAACCAGAGCAGTGCACGGAAACGCCGTTTACCTTCCCACCGGAGTGGTACCTATTTCTCTACTTGCACTTTGACGTGCTTTCAAACTGCTAGGTTGGCAGGAGCAGGGACCAAGCAACGGGAGCTCACCCCGTCGCGAGGATTTGAACCGCCGACCTTCTGATCAGCAAGCTCTAGGCTCTGTGGTTTAATTCACAGTGCCACCTGCATCCCTTAGAGCAGTGTTTCCCAACCGGTGTTCCGCGGCACACGAGTGTGCCGTGAGACATCGGCTGGTGTGCCGCGAGATGCCTGGAGGGAGGCGGGCGAGTCGGGCGGCGAGAGGCGGGGCGGCGGCGGCGAGGAGAGGCCGCGCCTCCTGCTGCTGCCTGGCGCTCCTCCTCGCAGCCGGCAGCGCTGCCTGGGCGCCTCCGCGCGACTCTGCCTCGCTGGGTTTGGTCTCCCAGCAGAGACGGGTCACACGCGCACCTCCCTCCCTCCCTCAGCCTGCGCGGAGGGAGAGCCAGAGAGAGGCATCGCTCCTGCGCGGCGGGAGAGGGAGCAGCCGGAGCGATGCCCCAAACGAGCTGAATTCCGAGCGAGGGACTGAGGGGGGAGGGAAAAAACTTTCACTTTCGTGCGTCCCTCCCGGCGTGACGCTGCGCGCTGACGTCACGGGACGGGGCTTTAATGGTGGTGTGCCGCGAGATTTTTTTTCAGTAAACAGGTGTGCCGTTGCCCAAAAAAGTTTGGGAAACACTGCCTTAGAGGGCCATTATCTCACCATGAAGTTTATTCTGACTATTCCAGGAATTGAGTCCATGCTAGATTCAGGAATTAGAAAGGGCATATAGCTTAGCCCTACCACCCAACTCAAAGGAGTATTAATTGGAATGGAAAACTAAATTCTCTCTTTGCCATTAATGTCTGCAAAATGTCAGAATTGCAGTTTGTTTCACACTAAAATCACACATTGAGCTATTTTTCAGAATTCTTACATTAAATGTAATTTTAGGTATACTGTACCTAGAAAAATACAATGAATAAAATGATATTATTGGTTATTTCAGGAAACATTAAACAAAAGCTTCTGGAGAAAGACTCCATTCAAGTCTTTCATGAAGGATAGCCTTTTGCCGAGTCCCCCTCCTCTCCAGTTTCTTATTACAGGAAACAAGGGCTGTAACCATGATAGGGTGCTCCAAAAACAACATTTTATCTATTATTTTCTCGCCCTTACACTAAGAGAGAAGCATAATGGCTGAGAAATTCACTGAATCTACTCCTGGCTTTGATACAGCTTTCATGTTTTGTTTGAGGAGCTTGAAGAGTTTAAGCTGGCCGACAATAAAAAGATCCCCTTGTATGAAATAACTGTTATACTCTGAGCTCCTTCCTACCCTTTTCCAGCTCAAATGACCCTTCAACAATGTAAATGGATTTATTTTCATAAGATTACTACACGGCCAAAGAAAAGAGCTACGATGACTCCCCGACCAAAAACTGATTATATTACTTGGATTATTCCATTTTATGCCAACTCAGGTGGCAGTTCAGGCATTGGGTTAGACCTTAGTCTAGGGGTCGATTGGGAGCCCCAACCCCTACTCCAGGACATCTCAGTACCCCATTAAATGGGTCTAGGCACAGTGAGCCTGCTGCCAGGGAGGGGGTCAAGAAACGAAAGATTAAATAATCACACAACATACATTTTGGGATTAAACAGGCCTCAAGTTTTGTTGAGCAGGCCCCATTAAAGGGGTCCAGGGGGCTGTGCTTTTGTCCAGACACCCAGATGGGGGATGATGGGCCATAGCACTCCCCCATGGTGGTGAACCTAGGGGATTACCTTACTTGATATATGTCAGGAGCCGATCCTTAACACAGGATTGATCCTAGCAATTCAATCATTCAGCAGTCGGGCAGGGTAATTCAGGATACACACCCAAATGCCTACGCCAAAACCTGACATCTGTAATAAAAAAAAAATTTGCAGCCTGTTTAATCCCAAGATGCATGCCATGTGATTATTTCATCTTTCATGTCTTGACCCCATCAGCAGTGGGCTCACTGCCCCTGGACCTGCAACAGAGGGCCCTATTTATTTTCTGGTGAAGATCAATTTTCAAGTGGAGTTTCATTGTGGTGTGCAAGGTCAAAAGGTAGTCTGACTGGGACTCAAGGACCCTATCATGGGAACTAGGCTCCACATATAGAAAAGACAATGGCTCTCAATGTCAGCACAAGGTATATGAATATCTGAATAGTCTATGCCTACTGGCTTCTATGCCAGAGTTCCCTGGGGAGAGGAGTTGATTATTAAGCTACTCCGGGATTCGTAGTTATGTTAGGAGGTCACCTAACAACTCTCAGGATCCTTAATATTTTTAATATTTGATGTTTTCCTCTGTTTTTAATCTGGCTGGGGAAATATTTATTTATTTATTTATTTTGTTGTTGTTGTTGTTGTTTAGTTGTGTCTGACTCTTTGTGACCCCATGGACCAGAGCACACCAGACACTCCTGTCTTCCACTGCCTCCCGCAGTTTGGTCAAACTCATGTTCGTAGCTTCGCAAACACTGTCCAACCATCTCGTCCTCTGCCATCCCCTTCTCCTTGTGCCCTCAATCTTTTACAACTTCAGGATCTTTTCCAGGGAGTCTTCTCTTCTCATGAGGTGGCCAAAGTATTGGAGTCTCAGCTTCAGGATCTGTCCTTCCAGTGAGCACTCAGGGCTGATTTACTTAAGAATGGATAGGTTTGATCTTCTTGCAGTCCATGGAATTCAACCCCCTTCACACACGACACGGCAGTGGTCCATGAAGGAGATTTATTTATTTTATTTATTTATTTATTATTAACTTACTACAGCTCCCAGGATTTATGGGGGAAGCCATGTGGTCTAATAGTGCTATAATGTAATTATAGGCGTGGTGGGGCCTTACCTTGCATGACTGTTGTAAAGACTGCAAGATCACAAAGAGAATGTGTGTGAAGTTATTTGAAATACTATACAAATGTTAAACAATTTGTATTATTAAATTTGGCCTGTAATGCAAGCTGAAATAGATTGGATCCCACTGATCTATTGTGCCTGCACATCTGTACATTTTTATCTCTTCTAAATTATCTCTTCTAAATTTTGAAATTTCCACGCCCACAGTGGCAAGCTTTGTGTAAGATAAGCTCTTCCTGGCATCAATAGTACATTTTGTGCTTCGTACATTGTCAGTCCTGAGGCAAAGCAAGAGGTGTTGAATAGCTGCCAAATCACAACTATTATTTTTTCTTCTGAGTGCTGGAAACCTTTGTGACCTGCTACTCAGAAGTTATACCTATAGAGTTCATTACCACACACTTATTATTTTCAGATAACCATTAAAAATAACATCGTTTGCCAAATTAAAGTTAAATGCATTCTACTCTGATAATGAAGGACCCCCTAAACTGAAATTATTTTTAAAGCTTTCAAAAACCAATTCACATTACTCTAAACATACACTTCTTGTGTGACAAGCACAATATTACTAGACCCTTAATAACACCTATATGCAGATGCAATGTCTGTAAATGGGGTAGGGGATGGAGACTCCTGGAGGGCAGGAATAGGAAATGTGGACTTCCAGATGTTCTAGGACAGCAACTCCCATAATCTCTGATGACTGGATGTTGGCTGAAGCTGATGGGACAACCTCTGGAACTACAGGTCATCCATAGAGCAAGGCAGAATACAGTATCCCCTCCTTTGTGATCCATACGCAGTCATCACATCTACAACATAGTCAAAAGAAGGAAGAGAAATGGAGAACCTTGAAACCACCTGCTCCAAAACATATGAATAACATCGTTTCTCTCTCCTCTCAATTTGTGGTCCATTAGGGCCCTTCAACAGGTGAGCCACCTTAAACAACTTAAGCAATAGTCTTAGCCCACATCATCACGTACTGTTCTGAAGCTAAAGAAGTGTCTATTTTTCTCCAGCGACTTGAAATACACCATTTTGCAGTAGTCAGAAGATTAATTCCCACTTCTAAGTCCATTCCAAACACAACAATAAGCCTTAAGGTAACATAACAAAATTACCCATAAAGTGTTATTACATCTTTCAATGCAATAATAATTTCCAAGTTGTTGAATGATTGGATGTGTCCAAAAACGATGCCAATATAGACCCTGTGGGAAGTTAGTCTATTTTTAAAAAACAACCTTTAAATCAAGTGAAATTAATCTAATGGGGAAATTTCATTCTTCTTGTATTATTGGGTAAGCTAAATCTGTCTCCTACTTCTTCATAAATGACAAGCTGAATCAGATAAATTAAGCAGCAACAAATATACCCTGATTATCAAATCTCTAGAGGTCTCTATACTAATTGACGATTTAACAGGAAGTTTCTCTCTTAAATCATTGCCATATTTCCTAATGAGTATAAATGTTATATGCTTGACCTGAAAACATTGCGACACTGCTTGTCTATCTCCTCCCATAATACCAACAATTTCATCATAAGCCCACACACAGTCCACTGAAAAACAATCCATTACTCATGGAACTTCCTATTGATTTCAGTCCCAAGTCTTTCCAAAAAGAAGTAACTTGCAACATCATATCCATTTGGGTCATTTCCTCATTTTGGAACACAGAACATATTGCAGAACACAGAGATTCAAAGAAAGACAAATTGGGTCATGAAATAATTTAGGCTGCATTCCTAAACACATAAGTTGAGGCAAGCTTCTCCAACCTGGTCCCTTTCAGATGCTTTGGACGAAAACTCCCACCATGTGTGGCCACTGGCTGTGCTTGTCAGAACTTAGGGGAATTGGAGTATCATCTGATGAGCTATATCCCTGCCCTAGTACATCCATGGAAAAATATGCAGGTGTAGATGAAGCACCTGGAAGTGATGTGTTCTGGGCAGTTGAACGAACATTAGAAGAAACTTCTTGATCGCAATAATAGAAACCAACCTAGAGGGCTGGTGGGCTGCCTCTCATTTGAGGTCTTCAAGCAACAGCTGAACAACATGCCTGCTCTGGCTCTGGATTTCCTGCATATATAACTAACGCCTGGGTGTTGCAGGCAGTTGAACATTCAGATAATTTCTTTGACATTAAGAGCAGTTCAGCAATGGGATCAAATCTACAGGGATGATGGAATGGCTCTCACTGGAAGTCTTCAAGCAGAGGGTAGACAGACCTGAGCTGAGGATTCTATAGTATCGAATCTACCGCATTTAGCAGGGGCTCTCCTATAAAGCCTGATGGCTACAGGAGAATGCATTCATTTGTTTCTGGGAGGGGGAATAGCCTCAGTGAACATTAAGCAACTATTTGACCTTCTTCCCTTCCTGCAGTATTTAAAGAAGCCAATAAAACCATTTCAGGATTCCAGGAAGATTGACACCCAAGATTATCCTAATCATAGGATTCTGCTCCAGAATTTGGCAATAATTGAATGAGCCCCCCAAATATGAACATTTTACATTAGAAACCATATATTGAAATATTGCTTGAGTGTAATACTAGCACATTTGGCATTCATTTCTAAGATAAACAAATAGGAATCAATTTTTGCACACACCCAACATTCTTATGAAACCTAGTAATTTAAGGGGGGGTTGTTTTGTTTTTTTGAAAGAATGGTACAGGAAAGGCAACATACTGTGTAATACAACATACACTTTAATGCACAGTATTAAGGATATATACTTTAAAAATCCTATTGGAATTTACTGGATAAAGAGAGATTTGAACACATCTGTTTTACATTACAGAAACTTCCATGAGAGATAACCTTCTTTTATTGCATATGTATATACAGCCCTTTTTATATACATTAAGCTTCACGTGCTGAAAAATTATCTAATCTTCTGAAAGTTTAAAAACTAAAGATTAATGAAGAGGAAACAATATAATACTACTATATTATATTATACTACTAATAGCATGGAAACGCTGTTTACCTTCCCGCCGGAGCAGTACCTATTTATCTACTTGCACTTTGATGTGCTTTCAAACTGCTAGGTTGGCAGGACCTGGGACCGAACAATGGGAGCTCACTCCATCACGGGGATTCAAACCGTCAACAGTTCGTACCTTCCAATCAGCAAACCCAAGGCTCAGTGGTTTACACCACAGCGCCACCCGTGACCCTTAGCTCCTTAGAGACCAACTAAGTTTGTTCTGGCTATAAGCTTTTGTGTGCATGCACACTTCTTCAGATACACTGAAACAGCAGACCCTTATATACAGTGGGAGGGTGGGGTGGGGTTTTTCTCAGGAGGGTAGTAGGAGATGGGTGATTTACTCAATAGGTATGGTAAACTTGTTGACGACTGCAATTAGTCCTACAGGAAAAAGCATGGGATAGTATGCAGATGAACAAAAATAGCTTTAGCATGTGTAATGAGACAAGAATCAGTATTGATGTCAGACAATGTTAAAACAATTAAGAAGTATTAAGAAGTATTTTTCCTAAGGCAACAATGAAGATGATGTTGTTTACTAATTTTCTCATTGCTCTGCACTTTTGACATTAGCACAAGGTGTCAGAACTGACCAAAACCTACCTCAATTTTCTATTGTCTTTGGTTAGGTATCATGAGAGGTGCCCATGAAAGCAGCCACTGTTCTTCATTTTCCTGGCTCAAAAGGCAGAGATCCTTATTTAGGGGGTTGAATTCAAACCTAGTAATGGCTTTGCTAATCACCCTCACTGAATTCCTGCAGGAAAGAGACAGCACACCCCTGAATCAACATCTTTCCTATCTGACTGTGGGGTTTTTTTGTTTGTTTGTTTTTTGGCTAAGAACAGCTTCAATCCAATACTTACTCTTTCATCCACCAACATACACTATAACTCCACAGGCCAACGTGAACTCTGTGATTTGACACGATGTGTGAGATTCAGCACCTTGGAACTATCGTTCTATATCCAGTGCCCCTCTAATCCCCATTCTTCAGTTTCTATCTATTTCCCAAGTTAAGATACATGAGTGCCTTCTAGACACTTCTGATCAGTCACATAGACACATTGTAATTGGTTAAGAACATAAAAAAGTGCTGCTGAACCAGACCAAAGGCCTATGGAGTTAAGCATCCTGTTTCTCACATTGACCAACCAGATATCCTTGGGAAATCTATATGCGGGACACAAGTCCTCTTTTGCTGTCTTTGAAGAAACTAGTATTCAAAGCAGGGGTCAGCAACCTTTTCAGCTGTGGGCCGGTCCACCATTCCTCAGACCATGTTGTGGACCAAACTATATTTTTTTTTGGGGGGGTGAACAAATTCCTATGCCCCACAAATAACCCAGAGTTGTATTTTAAATAAAAGGACACATTCTACTCATGTAAAAACACCAGGCAGGCCCCACAAATAACCCAGAGATGCATTTTAAATAAAAGGACACATTCTACTCATGTAAAAACATGCTGATTTCCGGACTGTCTGCGGGCCAGATTGAGAAGGTGATTGGGCTGGATTCAGCCCCCAGGCCTTAGGTTGCCTGCCCCTGATTAAGAGGCATACTGTCTCTGATCCAGGAGGTAGTGAATAGTCATCATGATTAGTAGCCATTCCTATGAATTCCTTTGTGAATTTCGTTAATTTAGTGGCCATCAATATATATTGTAGTAGTTAATTCAATTATTTAACAATGTGTGAATCATAGAACAACTTCTTTTAGAGGCTCCTTAAAGCTCGAGTATTTTTGGAACTGTTTTAATACTTTCTACACCGGCATCAGAATTTACATTCAAAACCTTTTGCTTTTAGTGCTTTCCTAAATTTGCTTCTGCATATTTCCTAAATTTGCTACCTTGTTCTTTATTTTCTTAGGCACTAAATTTTTCCTGCAACTATTACTCCTCTGAAAATAGTAAGAACAAATATTAGTGAAATAGATTTAGGAGCAATTAAACTGTGCATGAGCCATGCTCCAGAAAATCACATGAAGGTTTCAAAATCAAATTAACTCTTTTGCCTTTTAATCAGTGGGAGAAACCGGAACAAGTGGAAGAATTGCTTAATTAGAACAATGTTGAAGACAGCTCATCCCTACTTGATTAAACCATAGTTCATTAAGTCATTGGCAATATCAAATTATGGAAAATATTTGTCTGGCAAAAGTTTGATGGAATCTCTTTTCAACACTAAAGAGAAAACAGAAAAGATTTGATTAATATATTTTCTCATTGGTGGCAGCACACTTGTGGAATTTTCTCCCTGGGAAAGACTAGTGAGCTCTGTTCCTTCAATTTTTTAATGGCATTTTATTTATTTCTTCACCCATCTCAGAATGTATTTGATGATGGCCTCTACTATTTATGCTGCTTTGTATTTTAATGCTTTGTGTTTTTAATACAGTGTCTTATTGTGCTTCTTTTAATGTAAGACACGTTGAAAGATTAGTTTGAAAAACAGCAACTTAATGAATTAATGTCTTTCCATTCACTACCATCTTTATTTCCTTTCCTCCCTACTTTGAACAGGAGATGGGCAGGGCATATCAAATAATTTATTCTTGAAGATTTCTATGTGTTTTGGAATGTGGCAAGGGCTGATACTGCATGAACAGTAAGACATTGGAACGGTCTCCCTAGGAAGGTTGTGGATTCTCCTTCACTGGAGGTTTTTAAGCAGAGGTTAGATGGCCATCTGCCATGGATGCTTTAGTTGAACTCCCTGCACCAGAGGGGGTTGGACTAGATGACCCTTGGGTCCCTTCCAACTCTACAATCCGATGATTCTGTGATGTTTAAGTGGTGTGTTGTTGTCTTCTAAGGGATTGCCAGACAGTCCATTAAAAATATTTTAAATCCCATTTTAATTTGTGGCTTGCTAGGACATTACCTCCTAAGCAGTAAGAAAATAGTTTGCAATCCTAAAATTTCTGCAAGTCTAGGGTGGGTTTCTGAAATACATGGTTTTTAGATGTGAACACTGAGTGGAATTTTGGGGTTTCTAACAATGCTTTGGCATGGGTAAACAGGGCTATATGAGAACATTTGGAGATTTAGTCCAACTTTGTAATTTTTCCAAGACTATGGGCAAGAATGCTAGACAGCAAATCCTTTCAATCTTTTGGGGGAAATTAAACAGCCATAAATAATGCCATTATTCCAAAGCTTCAGTGCACACTTTATCAAGAGATCAAATTCAAAGCTGTTCCCTAGTTTTAGAAGATTTTAGCTAGAGTTAAGCAAGCAATCCTTTCCTCAACTATGTGCCAGTATTAATGAAATAAAGTATGTTCCAGAATATATTTGTTAGTTATTTCCTTTTGTTTCTCCTGAGCCTGCTGCCAAACTTCTTCAGAGTGACCCTGAATATTACAAAAAGGGAAAACAAAATGATAGCTCTCTCCACCCATTATCTTCATCTTCATAAACCCCTTTATGCCCTGCTTTCTTAGTACAGTGGTTCCTCGGGTTAAGTACTTAATTCATTCCGGAGATCCATTCTTAACCTGAAGCACCACTTTAGCTAATGGGGCCTCCTGCTGTTGCCGCACCACCAGAGCACAATTTCTGTTCTCATCCTGAAGCAAAGTTCTTAACCCAAGGTACTATTTCTGGGTTAGCAGAGTCTGTAACCTGAAGCGTATGTAACCCAAGGTACCACTGTACTGAGATAGCCAATGTTGTTCACCCCAGATGCCACTGAATGCCAACTTCCCATCAGCCAAAGTTAGGATGGCCAATGTTGAAGGATGCTGGGAGCTGCATTCCAACACCTTATGGAGGGCACTATGTTGACTATTCTGCCTTAGCTAAGAAGCCCCATTTCCAAACATAAAATGGAAGAACTATTTTATTCTAACCTTCATCATTTTAGGCAGCAATCTTATAACCATGTACTTTGAATGAAACTGAATGAAAACAATGGGTGTGACATCTGAGTAGATATACAAATGACTATACTGTTATTCTTTTTGGTACCCATTCCAGCTTGATGGTCAACTAGTCATTAATAACTTTGTCTACTTAGTGTAGGTGTGAGGAAGCTTTGGCTCTTTAGACATTGATGAACTACAACTCTTATCATCTTTGGTCATTTTCTGTGCTTGCTAGGGTTGATGCGAGCTGTAGTTCTGCAACATCATGAGGGGCAAATGTTCCGCACTCACTATTTAGAGCACATCTATGTCCAGACTACATAGAACTGGTGGAAATGACTGGCAGAATCCGAGACCAGGGAGAAGAGTCGGTGGAAGAAGATTGGAAGAAATTTAAAGATTATCTACAGAAATACTGCAAAATTAATGAATGTTAGAATGATGTTGGATTGAAGTTAAGTGGTTTTTAGCAGCAATATTATAAAGGAATATGTAAAAATGGATTGTTAACAGGTGATAACCTAAAGTTATAATATATTAAGATAAAAGATTAAGATAAAATCAAAGAGGGAAAGGATTTGCTGAATTAACTAACTGAACTGGAATACAAAAAAGGGAGGTGTGAGGAGGTCAGGGAAACAAGCAAATGAAAGCTAAGATGTGGAAAGACTGATTTGTTTTTAACTGTTTTTACTTTGTATTTTCATTTTTGTGTTTTTTTCTTTTACTTTTTTCTCTTATTTTTGTAATATGCTGAAACTTTAATAAATATCTTTAAAAAAAAGAAAATAGAGCACATCTATGTCCATTTGTTCTTTCAGGCTACTGCCCTATATCCACTTCTCTGCAGGGAGGTCTATTGAATTCCATGGGACTTATTTAATAATAATACCTTTATTGTCATTGTGCAAGCTGTGTTCAATGAAATTAAACAAGCCTCCCTCCCCCCCAAACACTCAATCTCTTATCGAACAACACACCACCTCACAAGTCAATTTTGCTATGTTATTTTCTGTTCAACTACTTATTTCTGAGTAGACTTGAATAAGAGTGCCCTATCAGCCTTTATTTTTGGAACAGACCCTACATCCCTTTTTTTTAAGTCAAGGTACTTCCTTGTCCTGAACAACTGATAGAGTACACTGTAGAAGAATAGCTAGAACAAGCCATTCATTCAGCTTTTGTGGTTCTTTAAAGGTACAGGTGTAGACCTGTAATATCTTTGTGGAAGAGTAAATGTCAGCAGGTGCAGTCTGTCATGCATGCTACACCTGTTGACTGTTGTAAATAAAAATATGCCCTTTTCCCTTATGGGGTATCCAAGAGCCCATATAGAGTCCTTACATAGGTTCCCTATTGGTAGGAGAAAATAACAGAGGCCAACCAGAGAATATTGAGAAGCAAAGCAGCTAGTAAGCTTGATCTTTATTGATCTGTTGCAACAGGGTACCCCCCTCACACGCAGGAGAGGAAGAGGACCCAGAACAATAGCCTGCAAGGCCTTATAAAGACTTTTGAAATTCCCCTTCTCTAGATCAGGACCACCCCCAGAAACATTATGCATACATCACAGAAGGGGTGTAACCTAAGACCACCCCTCAGATACATCCCACCTACATCACAGAAATTTAAATGTTGTTTTTCTCTTCTCCTTGTTTATCTCCTGTCTAGCAGGTTACTTGATTGGATTTTCTGGGGAGCCTGGCCATTCTTTTGTAATGCTAAAATACTTATTTCCTGGGCCAGGTCACAGGCTCACACCTTATTCAAACACAGATTAAAGAAAGAGACAATGGGGAGGCTTTTCCATTTTTAACCTTGCAGAGAAAGGATTTGGTCAGTTTAGGAATCAAAATGGTTCCACGTTGGCCTTCCTGTACTGATCTATGTATGTGCAGTTATGAACATTACTATATATCTAAAACCATAAAATTCCTATCACAATTTCCCCCCTCTGGGGCTAGAATTTTTCTTAAAAATTTTTGCCCCACAAATAATAACATCGTATGTTGTAAATGGATGTCTTTGTATGAATATATCATATAAAAATAACACATGTTGCGTTTTGCTACTAAATTGCTTGTGGCATTCTAACACTTTGGGAGAGACCATTTACTCAATAGTGTTCTATGCTTTACACCTAGCAGGAAGGTAAGGTCCACTAATGACTGAAAAGTGCAGTTTGCTTCCCCCCCGCCATTTTTGTGTTCTCAGGTGTCAAGGTAGCTCTTCTGTGGTCTCACACTGACATAGTGCTACAGCAACACATCTTGTCTGTTGAATCCCCTCAGGGCTTTCATTTAACCATGTCGCCTGGCATTCACCATAGCTGGCACAGGTTTTGGGCATCTCGTGAGGGAGAGGTCTTCGCCTTGGCCTTTAGCTATGGGATTTTATTATAGGCTGTGGTCTTGTACTCATGGAAGTTGCTCACTTGCACTTAAAGGACCAAAAAGCTAATTGCAGCCTGGATACACTTGCCCAATTCAAACTGAGTCCAATTTGAATTTATCTTGCCCCATGGTTCTCAAGTCTTCAAACCAATCTGTTAAAAGAAAACCATTCTTAACAAGGGCAGTTGTCCAAATAAGTCAATTTAAGTCTATAAGGAATCATTCCTGCTAAACCAAAGCATATCCACCTTCATGTACCTGGTGTTTTATGGATCCAGAAGTTTGTCATTGGCAAAAAGAGGTTTAACACATATTAAAATGGATAGGGAAAGTTGGCAGAGTGCCAGGTGGAACAATGTGGTTATAAATTGATCTAAACATTGGACTACACAATAGTGTGAGCTATTGGAAAGTATAAAATGCATGAGAATTCTCCACTGGTGTGTAAGGAATAAGACATTAAACATAAAAACAGTTACACACAAAAATTGCCCCCCTTTGTGGAAATCACACTGTCAGACACATTTCAACATTCTTACATAATAACACATAATACAAAACAAAATAATTAAATATCTGTTGCATATATTGACACAATTGTGATCTTTTACGTATGTATCTTTTGAATCCTGGAGCAGAGGCTTGAGGTTCAAGTGAAAAAATGTCCTTGCAATTCAACTCCTCCCCCCTTTGTCAGTTCAACCCCTCCCCCCTTTGTCAGCCCCACTCCCCCCTCCGTCTATAGCCTTTGAAAGAGATAACTGTGGGCACTTTGAAAACTCTGTTGTTGCTGGTCTTGTGATGGGTTGACTGAGTTGAGGGGTTGTTGCTGCTCATCATTGCACATCTGTAGAAGTGATATCCTGTAAGGGGCAGGGTTTTGGGGTGACTTAAAAACACAGTTAGACAAGAAAGAGGCAAAAGGCAAAAAGGATGTCCTCCAGTTTCCATGGGAAGCTGCAAATAACAAATCTTAGCATATTAAGCATTTTATTTATTTCAATATTATTATCACATTTCCACATAATTACTGTTATTATCTGCTAAGTTTGTTTGCTTCCTTCACTTAATTTTTGTTGTTGTTGTTCTTTTCATATTATCAAATAAAAAATTACTCCACATGTAGAGAAAGAGAACTGTAAAAATACAAGAAAGGTTAAAAAATAAAAGGAAAGCAAAAAATTAGATTACCAGTTAGATGAAAACAAACTTGACACAAAAACATCAGATTCAGAAAAGACCTATTATTAAATATATTATCAAAACCACGCAGATTACTACTAGACTGAAAAAAAATACAAAGGTTAAAAAATACAAAAGAAAGCAAAAAATTAGATTACCAGTTAGATGAAAACAGACTTGACACAAAGACATCAGATTCAGAAAATAACTATTATTAAATAGTACAAAGATATTATCAAAACCACACATATTACTACTGGACTGGAAAAAAAATGGGAAAACAATGGGGAAAACTTAAAATTCACCATGTGCTATCCAATAAAAGAACTTCATGAGACTGACTTTCAACATGTGATGAACATGTCCCCAAAGTAAAACACAAACACACAAAATGAGCTATGAGGAACCAAAAATAAATAAATGCTAAGACACACAATTAATAAGTAACCTGAAGTAATCTGTTTTGGCATTCTAACATCCCAAATGAAAATAAAAGTGTTTCTTGATGTGACATCAGCTGTAATGTTAATAGCGGAATACTGGGAAATGAGTTAATACCAATAAAAATGAATGGCAATTTTAAAGTTGTGCAGGTACCTTGCACTAGCCAAAATGACAGAATTAGTAAGAAATGCTCAGGCCAAAGGTAAACAAGTACCATTCCACAAACAATGTTTGGTTGTGCTTCGATTAACTTCATAGACATCATGGAGAAACTGATTAAATAAATGAAAACAGATTATTTGTAACTTTAAAAAAAAATGTCAAAGGCACAAAGAGATAGAGGTCACTAATACAGCAGGGATTCAGACTTGTTTCACAGAACAGAAAGAAAGTTGCTGTTTGGCTTTTAGGGAAGAAAGACAAAAGAGAAACAAATGCAATTACTTTTTATAGAGTATTTAAATCACTGTTTGCATCCCCTCATTATCATTTGTGCTGTGGGAGAAAAGAAAGGACACTCTGTTAAAAGGGAAAATTATTTCATGTGAGAGGTCTGTCAGGAAGTGCTGTTCCTAAAATGCATAGGCATATACACACACACACACCAAAAAAAAACAAAAACAAAAACAAAAACTTATAAAATTTAAATTCCATTGGGAGGCGAACCTTTTGTTAGCCCCTGGGGCAAGACATTAAGGGTGATTTCCCTCAATGGCTATTTGGAAAGGTTTCTCCCTGCAGCACACTGCTCTCCAAACCTTCTCTCTCCCCCCCTCTCTTTTTTAAGCTGATCTAGCCTCTGTGCATGTGCAGAGTTCATGCCTCAGCAAACCTTTTATACCATTGAAAATGTTGCATCTTTTGGCTCAATTACCATTTGAATAAGGGAAGGGAAGGGTAAGGAGTAGATTTTGAAAACAGGGTTTGATTTTAAACAAAAAAGAGAAACTCAAAGCTAGCAATTTCAGCCCAAGCAAACTGAGACTGCTTCCTTTATGTACAGGAAAGGGCTAATATCCCTCTGGCCATTCGCGGAACAATGCCACGCCCTTATATATGGGGAAAATTGCCAGAGGATCAGAATTCATAGGATTTTTTCTTTCTTTATTATTATTTTTTTTAAACATTCTCAGTCATTTCAGCCTTACCATTTGCAGACAAATTTTACTGCCCCTTTATTTACAGGATTGGTCAAGGCGCATTCTACTTGACTATATGAATTTTTATGTGCTTAAACTTTTAATAGACTTTTAAGTTTGATTAAAAAAAAATAGTAGACAAAATGATAAATACTGTAATCACTCAAATGCTTGATATTACCAGTTGTGCTTCAAAACATCATGGCTTTTACCTCTCACCTTTTAAAACTAAAAAGCAAAGCTAGGCTGAATTTCAACTCCATTACCACACCAGAATTTAAGAATTACCCTCCAATGCTTGCAGACACATGGTCTTCCACACAGCCACAAATTGGGAGAGTTGAAAGGGACCCTGGGGTCATCTAGTCCAACCCTAAAATACAGGGTTCATAGCAAGATTTGTACTACCAGAAACACACACATTCACCTCTCACCTTTAAAAACAAAGAGCAATCTGGGCTGGATTTCAACTCATCAGCCACAAATTGGGAAAGTTGAAAGGGACCTGGGGTCATCTAGTCCAACCCTAAAATACAGGGTTCATAGCAAGATTTGTACTACCAGAAACACACACATACTTATGTACACAGACACAACTGGGGAAGAGATCACAAGCCATGCGCCTATCACAAACCATGCGCCTATCATGTACTAAGGAAGAGGAAAATAAAAGTACCCAATTCTTTTAGCAGATCTTGAAGCTAGTTTGAGTGAGAGTTTACTTCCTTAGACTAAAGAGTGCAAATTCCTATAGAAATTATCTTTAAAAGAAGATTGAAGTTAACATTTTTCCTAAGATAGGGAGAGGATCTTTTATAAAGCAAAGTTTAAACAGCCATAGATTTGATTTAAAAGGAATACAAGAGTGAACAATTTTTCCTGAACTTGCAGAGGAATAGTAAGCCTAATCTATGCCCCCCCCCCTTTGCAGTTTCCTTTAAAGGAAGCTTACTCGGGAGTAAATTTACCTGGCACAGAATAAGAAGGAGAAGGGGAAAAAACCCTGAAAGAGACAGAATGAAACAAGGGGGGGCATTTTCTAAGAAAAGAGGCCAGGACGTCTTATAGAGACTGATACCAGGAGCCTTACAATAACTCTTCTGTCCAACCAGATCAAAGTTAAAACTGGACTCAGATATTTTTCTTAGAAGGAACACCATACTTTCATAGGCATATGCTTAATGAAATACATACACTGCATTTTAGCTTGAGAGAGCAGTTGGCTCAACTAGGCTTTTGCAGCAGAAACATTAGGTTAACTTAGACTGGAACACAGGTGTACTTGCAAACTCAAAAGTTACAACAAAACATTTACCATTAGACTTAAATCGCCCTCCTCACTTAAACTAGAGGAAGGAGGTGGGGTAATTCCCCTTTCAGAACACAAGTAGCACGTATACAGGATTTTACCACTTGGGAGGAAAACTCTTTTAGAGCCTCTCTCAAATAACAAACATTTGCACACTCCATTCTCCATTTTGTCTTGCTTTAAGATTGATAAGGCTCAACATGGCTTCCTTAGATTTAGAATTTGGAGCAAGCTTGCATTTTTATTTTAGATGGCACATTTAAGATAAGCAGCTGCTGGATGTTACCTAAGTACAATTTAAACACAGGAAAAACGTTTCTTAAACACAAATTGAAGGGGACTGTCAGAGTCCAGGCAGGAAGTAAGCACCAACTGGGCTTCTTTCCCATCAGGAGTCTGTGGGTTCATTTCTTTTGATTGAGGTGCACCCATTTTCAATTAAAAGGGTTTTGGACCTGGGCAAAACTCCGAAGGGTCCGGAAAAGGGGAAACCTGGACAAAAAAACTTGGGGATACCTGGACAAATCTCCGATGGGAAAAACCTGGGGATCAGAGTGGAAAACTTGGGGAAACCTGGACAAATCTCCGAGGGGAAAACTTGGGGATCCAAGGGAAAAAAACCTGGGGATACCTGGACAAATCTCCGAGGGGAAAAACCTGGGGATCCAAGGGGAAAACTTGGGGATACCTGGACAAATCTCCGAGGGGAAAACTTGGGGATCCAAGGGAAAAAACTTGGGGATACCTGGACAAATCTCCGAGGGGAAAAACCTGGGGATACTTCACTTAATCTCTATTCTACAACTCACAGCAACCTCCCTGCCTTTTACAATCTAACTCAGAGTCCCTACTGAACGCTTGCACACTTGCAATGCCAGATTGAGACTCTGGAATATGAAAGATGGAAAGGAATTCAGCGCCCTTGCGTTCTCTGTTCACAGGTCATTTCTAACAAAGATCGCCATGGCAGAGGTGCGGCTGCGCTGGAAGTTAGTTTTCAGTGCAGAAGAAATTGCACAACCTTTCTGGGCAAAACTCCGAAGGAATAGGTTGGCATAAAGAATTAAGTGGAAGAAATCACACACAACCCTTGCCTGGGCATACTCCGAAGGGCTAAGGCTGGTGTTGAGATCGAGGGGACAGAAAGGAGTAGAAGGCAATTTTTTCAAGAGTTAAAGTGAGGAAAGAAGTAAGGATTTGAGAAGTATAGGTTTGCTGTGGTTTGCAGAATCCCACCCCACTACCCATTTTTCCTACTCATACTCACTTCGCAAGCGCTGTCCTGGTGATTCTGGGATCTCTTGACTGGTTGTTTAAGGCCGGCCTGATCAAGCTTTGCTTCCCCTGGTTAGCCTCGCTGAACTCCAAGTTATTGCCAGACCCTGGGACCGATGGAAGACTGGTTATTCCTCCTGGCAAACTGCCTGGTGCGCGCTGGATAACCAGTCCTTCCTCGTTTCCAGAATCCGGGTAACCAAAAGTCCCTTCGTGCGTGGTCGCCATCTGTTGTAAATAAAAATATGCCCTTTTCCCTTATGGGGTATCCAAGAGCCCATATAGAGTCCTTACATAGGTTCCCTATTGGTAGGAGAAAATAACAGAGGCCAACCAGAGAATATTGAGAAGCAAAGCAGCTAGTAAGCTTGATCTTTATTGATCTGTTGCAACAGGGTACCCCCCTCACACGCAGGAGAGGAAGAGGACCCAGAACAATAGCCTGCAAGGCCTTATAAAGACTTTTGAAATTCCCCTTCTCTAGATCAGGACCACCCCCAGAAACATTATGCATACATCACAGAAGGGGTGTAACCTAAGACCACCCCTCAGATACATCCCACCTACATCACAGAAATTTAAATGTTGTTTTTCTCTTCTCCTTGTTTATCTCCTGTCTAGCAGGTTACTTGATTGGATTTTCTGGGGAGCCTGGCCATTCTTTTGTAATGCTAAAATACTTATTTCCTGGGCCAGGTCACAGGCTCACACCTTATTCAAACACAGATTAAAGAAAGAGACAATGGGGAGGCTTTTCCATTTTTAACCTTGCAGAGAAAGGATTTGGTCAGTTTAGGAATCAAAATGGTTCCACGTTGGCCTTCCTGTACTGATCTATGTATGTGCAGTTATGAACATTACTATATATCTAAAACCATAAAATTCCTATCACATGACCTTCCCTCTTCCACATAATTATTAAGGACACAGGAGTCCTGGCTCCTTTTCCACCTGACTGCTCTTTCCTATTTAAACAACAAATTCCTCCTGAATATTCCCAACGGAGTGGTAATGGAAAGTTCTTGCTTTGGGCTCGCTTGCTTTCCCAGGTTCAATAGACAGGAAATCAGATGAAATACTTGATTCTGCTATAATGCACACACAGAGAGGAGGGGGGAGGGGTGGGTTCATTTTGGAATGAACTTCACAGAAAACCACACAACCGCTAACTTGCCCTGAAGTTATCCAATGACAACTGTGGAAAAAGCCCTGGTAAAGAAATACATCCAATTAATTGACCCTCTTTTCAGCTCTGCCTCATTTACTGAACAGCTGTTTCTGTCCTGACAACAACTACAGCAATCAAATAGATGTAGTTTCTGACAGAAAGCACTGCAGTGATTTGCATGGCTGTTGGGCAATTTCCTCCTTATGCAAAGTAAAGGAATGGCTACAGTCTTGGTCACATCAAGGGCTCTTTTCCCCTTCTTGGGTGGTTAAGGAAGAGTAATCATTAGTGGTTATAATTACCTTATTAAATACTGCAGACAGGGATACATTAAATGCCTAGGTAGCAGCTGGGTAAATTCTACCAAATATATCTGGAGACCACAACTTTGGGAAAAGTCCAACGCACTTAAAAATGCTGTCAGTGCATTGTTAAGATTTCCTGACTAGGATGGGCAAAATGGTTTACCATAATACTTTGACAGTGGCAACAGATTTTTTTTTTTAAGAAAGTATGCCAGTGGGGGGAATATTAAATGGGATCGTTTGCAAGCCGCATGGAAGATTATGCCTAGATAGAAGCCTAAATCACACAAATTTTAACAGGGCCTGTTCCCTGCTGTAACTCCAATCAGCTTAGCTTGGGATGTATGTATGTAATGAGATTTCCCTCCCATTATTTTAATTAAGACATCAGGGGGAAATGGCAAGACTCCTGTTTATTTTTAGATTCAGGTGCACATTGAGATTCATTAGGGGTTTCAATCAGCCATTGTAGCTGCACCTTTAATGGCAGCTTCACACACAGAGGGTGGCAGAGGACCATGTTAATCACCTGCTGATTTCTGCACATCAAGCTGCAGTTTTCGGACACGGAGAAGGTCAGGCCTTTTGTCCTTGTCACTTGTTTTCAATATGGGGAAATATCACTGAAAGACAGGTACCCATTACTTTGCATCAGTACTGCTGCCCAGAGCAGCAGCCTGAGCTATAACATGGAGAATGAGAAGCTGGGCCGGATCCACCAGTGCAGCTGGCTCTGAGAGATCTCACGGAACTATCAAGTCTGTTAGCACCACAAGAACATAAGAAGAGCCTTCTGGAAAAGGCCAATGGCCCATCTTTATCCAGCATCCTGTTCTCACAGTAGCCAACCAGGTGCCTGTGAGAACCCACAAGCAGAGCCTGAGCACGAGAGAACTCGCTCTTCCTGCATTTCTCAGCAACTGATTATCAGAAGGAAAGTGCCTCTGACCACGGAGGCCGTGCATAGCCACCAGAGGACCACCCAAACCCCATTGTTATCACCACCCAAACCTAGTAGGTCAGGGGCTCTGGAGCCTGAGACCTTAAAGTCAGGACTACCAGAGTCTTAACCCTCTGAGGCTTCACCGTTCAGAAACCAAGCCCCTCCATGTCAGTCAACCACATCCCCAGGTCACCCAGTCAACATGCCTAGAAGGGAAATCTAACCCAGGGATTTTGTTGGAGCAAGTTGTCCCCTTCTAGGTCTTGCCATGTCATTAAATCCTGAGAAGAAGATGGGGAAATTGTCCATTTGGAGCTTTCCCAGGTGCTGCAGCTACTAGCCTGTACTTGTTATATCATGCCCTGTTAACTCCTTGTCACCCATTTTCCGTTTTTGCCCTTAGTAGAATATGTAGTGGGAATCCACCAATTCTCAAGAAAAAATCCAGGTGACTCTTCCCTCTATATTTTTTTTAAAAAAAAGAATCATGTTTTAAATGAAACAGAAGTACCGTATTTTTTGCACCATAACACTCACTTTTTTCCTCCTAGAAAGTAAGGGAAAATGTCTGTGCGTGTTATGGAGCGAGTGCCTGCGGGTGGCGGGGGGATCTGCTGCAGTCGTGAGCAGAGGATCCATGGTTCCCCTTCCTTTCCTCCTTCGTGGTTACAAAGCATGGATCCACATGGATCCTCAGGATTTTTGCATTGGGCTACTCCAAACTCACTGTCAGATCACATGTCTGTGGCCACAGCATGAACCACAAAAATCATATATCCACTATTTCATTTAGAATATTTTTTTCTTGTTTTCCTCCTCTAAAAACTACGTGCGTGTTATGGTCTGGTGCACGTTATAGAGCGAAAAATACGGTATTTTAATTTGCCCATCACTGCACTTTATACATTGGGCTTCTCTTTGGATGTACAAAGTTCAGAGATGAAACATAACAGCCAATTGGCTGCCTGCTGGGGTCCTATGCACCCTAACCTGGGAATAAAATTCAATTGAAATCAATGGGTCTTGTGAATAAACATGTCTAGGACTTCTTGTAAGTCAGTGTGCCTGTTGATAAGTAAATTACCTGCTGGAAAGCTTATTTGCAAGTAAAATTACTTGTGGGTAAGCACATCAGCATGTGTTTCCAACCAGCAAAATGTGATTAGTCTCCAACATTGTGTAGAACAGTTCAGGAAATTGGTACCACTTATCATGATATTAACTTACTTGAAATAAAACCCAGAGAGGAGCCACCCATCAGGGACAGCAAACACAATGAGGTGCTGCAGATTTACCCAACTGTCTGGGGCATGTTCTGGGAAATCTGATGCACAACAGCTGGTGCAAACAAACCACACCCTTAGGTACAGTATGTTCAGTGAAAGAAAGCAATGATCCAATAGTTCCGCTGTATGGACAAAAGTCTGATTAAAGGGTTCTTGTTCCATGTTGTGCATTAGTTATGCAGAAATTCAATATGTCACTCTATTTTGAAAATGCCCTATTTTGTTGTGCAATTGTTATTTTCTGAAATGCATAGGTTGGATGAGTTGCTTTCTCTCTTGGGTGGTCAAGTGAATGGGAACCAGAAAAGGAAAGGATTTTGGCAGTATCTAAAGAAGCCAAGTTCAGGCGCACAGGCACCTTCATGGCTTTAATGAACCGCGTGGATAGTATCTCATGTGTCGGTTATTTGTATCAATGAGGTCCCCTTACATTTTGACTGATTTCAATCACGCAATCTGGTTAAATTACAGTGGTACCTTGGTTTAAGAACAGCTTAGTTTGGCGCTGTGGGTTAAACCACAGAGCCTAGGACTTGCCGATCAGAAGGTCGGTGGTTTGAATCCCCACAATGGGGTGAGCTCCCGTTGCTCAGTCCCTGCTCCTGCCAACCTAGCAGTTTGAAAGCACGTCAAAGTGCAAGTAGATAAATAGGTACCGCTCCATCGGGAAGGTAAACAGCATTTCCGTGCGCTGCTCTGGTTCGCCAGAAGCGGCTTAGTCATGCTGGCCACATGACCCGGAAGCTGTACACCGGCTCCCTCGGCCAATAAAGCGAGATGAGCGCCGCAACCCCAGAGTCGGCCACGGCTGGACCTAATGGTCAGGGGTCCCTTTACCTTTACCTTTATAGTTTATGAACAACTTGGATTAAGAACGCTGCAAACCCAGAAGTAGGTGTTTTGGTTTGTGAACTTTGTCTTGGAATAAGAACATGTTTCGCTTCCTGTCGAGTGGGTTCCATTTGTAAATTGAGTCCACCGCTGCTATGGGAAAGCGTGCCTTGGTTTAAGAACACTTTGGTTTAAGAATGGACTTCTGGAACGGATTAAGTTTGTAAACCAAGGTACCACTGTACTAGGCCACCTAGTAATTGGCTTCACAGAGATAGGTTGCCAACGTCCCTTGCGCAAATCTGGCTTTCAGCTATGTACACATCAGTGGCTCAAAACACAGCAAGATCAATTTCCCCACCCCATATTTCAAGTCACATTTGAACATTGCTGTACGCTTCGGAGACGAGGTAGGGGTGGTGCGCATTACTTCTTTCCCCGCACCTGCAACTTCCACCCCCAATTCTTATTCACAAGGCTGTCTTCTGCAAATCTCTTACTTATGAGGGAGATTAAAGCCTTCTCTTCCCAGTCACAATCTGCTCCTTTGCAGCAGCAGCAAATAGCATTAGGGGAGAAAGCTCCCATTGGCGCTTTGACTTTGATAACAATTATGGACACAGTAGTATTTAGTCTTTTAAAAGACATGAATTTATTGTCAATTGTATCATTAAAGTCCCATGTAGTTAGGCCTTGAGCACAGGATACGTGACTGCTCAGCAGAAAGTACTATTCGCCATAAGTGCTACCCTAGCTGATAATTATTTTTCATTGTCAACTTGTCCATTTGGTCACAATTGTTGGGATGGTTTCAGTAGAACTTATTTCCAAGTGCACTTAGAATCACAGCACAAATAAATTTATATCACAGTTGCAGGAGGCCCAGATATGTTTCTTTCAATTTATCCCAAATGAATAGACTTCTTAATGGTTTATCTACATTACACTTGACTGTGACATTTTGATAAGCAAAATGAACAGGGCATGTGCTTTCCATTAAGACACGTGTTTCTGGAACTGAACATAATGAACATTTTTTTACATTTGATGTGGCATCTCTTTTTTCAAAACACATTTACTGTGCTCTTCAAAGCACTGCACTGGTATGAACCAATGCTTGTCAGTAAATTTTAATTAACGACGGAGTGACTATTTTTAAAACATTTAATCAAGAAGTGTTGCATGACACATACTTCCCAAACCTTGATATTCTTGCTCAAAAGCTGTTTTGAATAAACTTAAATAGAACCCCTAAAATACTTCCCATATTACCAAGGAGCACCATGAAAGAATTAGTCACACCTCAAAAAAAGACAGGGTTGATGTTTTTATGCTGGGGGGGGGGCATGACAGGTAGATGAAATTATATTATAAAATAAGCAGTGCTTTTTTTCTAAAAATATGTTTAGGGGTACTCTCATTTTCCTACTCATATTGAAATACTGCCTCTCAATGAGACCAAACGTAGATTCACAAAATGATTAGGGTAAGCGTACCCCTGTACCCCCCCAAAAAGCACTGAAAATAAGTATTCTCATTCATGCTTGAATCCTGTTTACTGCACATGACCTCATCTGCTGCCATCCTGAAATTCTCCAGCTATGCTTTAGTTATATCCTTTACACTTTGTTATATGATGCCCTCCCCTGAGTTAGGGGTGACCATATTTTCAATCCCCACCCCCGTTCCATTGAAGTCCAAGCATGGATTGAAGAAGTGTAGAATGTGGTGTTTGTGTGCTCCTCTCCTGTGCTGCCCAATTCCCACACATAGTCTGTTTCATCCGTATCTTTGCTGATAGAGCAGCTCTGTTGGTTCACCATTCTGCCAGTGTATCTGAAGGTGTTCCATTGCATTTATCATGGCACCACTGTATTTGGAGCTTCCTTAAAATCACAGGGCTTGTGGTGAATCCCTTAACCCCATGCTGGCAGATCTTCACATATAGGATTATGCCCTTTGCTAGATTGACCTCTGCAAGAAAAGCAACAGTGGAGGTCTTATACATGCCTACTCAGATGGGTCAGCTATTGAGCGCAAAGAAACTTACCTCTGTGTAAGGACTGTAGGTTTAGTGACCCAATCTTGCTGGCTGTATACAATAAGCCCACAATTTATGTGGGTTTACATTCCAGGAATTGCACCTAGGGCCAAAATCGCATATAGTCAAAACTCATTGAGTTCAATGGTGGGTGGGATCGCCAAAGTCATTTTTCCCAGAACCGCACCTCCTTCTGTCCCCTTTTTATTTTTGAAAAATAGATTGCCATGTACGTAAAGTTGAATGTGCACAAGTTAAATGTGTGTAAGTTGTGGGCTTACTGTATAAGTATATCTCAAATTTTGATATGGTGATGTTTATATTACTTAGGCTAGTTGACCAGCCTCCATGGTATATTAGTGCATTATATTGTGGGAAACTGCTTTGCCAAAATGTATATGTTTAGAGAAACTCACTGATGAATATATATATATCTGAATGAAATAAATTATTTAGTAGTGATTTCAACTTCTAGCATCGTGTCATATTTTACTAAATCTAGCTTAAATCGTAGCTGTCTCCTTTAAGTCTGCTTCCTTAGATATTTTGGCTCCGTAATCATTTTCCTCTTTATTGGCTCTGGCAACACACAGACTGTATTATTAGCACAGGAAGTGGTTTATGCTACTATTCTTATATGCAAAAAGATCAAAGCATTTCTACTGATCATTAGGTTGCTATTCATCTTCATGGTATTACAGGATGTGGACTTTCCCTCCATCTTGAAAGACTGTGGTTTTGATTTTTTTGCCTCCCACCTTCCACCTACAAAGAATATTGGTCTGGAAAGTACCATCCACAGAACGCAGGAACCTGCCAAGGTTTACAGGAAACTTTCGTTCAGCAAATCAACCCTATTCATCAAAACCATTAAATATGTTCGTATTTTCTGTACTGCTAAAGGACAGAATTATTTCTGAAGGCTTTGCACAGAGGAAGCATCATAATAAAAATGATAGTAATAATAATTATAATGCACCAGCATGAGCAAACCAAAAAATTGGAAAATTCCATTTTAACCTATGGGGATTTCACAGATACCTGAGACTTTCTTTATTCTTTGCCAGCAGAGCAATACCTATCTAGGTCTGTAGGTAAAAAAACAGACAAAAAAGCACAATATTCTTCCAAGTTTCTTTTTTCCATTCAGACATTTCTTTCATTCATATTTGATGATTCAGCACTAAAGCATTTGTATCCTCTATCTCTGGCACTGTGGATAAAATAAATCAAGAATGTTCATTTCCCTTCCAACCCATACAATAACCCTCAGTTATAGCCAAGTATTGAGGAAATGTATAATTTGTGGGATGACCAACCTCACATAACCAACGTGCTTAAATCTAATTAATGCATGAAAGAGTTAACACAATAGAGTAAACTGTCCTGCTACACTCACCCCCCAACATAATTCAGGAGCAAAGCTAGCTTAAAACTGTAGTGGAAGTTTCTTGTTCCATTACTTGTTTCTTGTTCCATTACTCACATTTAAAAATGACTTTTGTGTGTTCTTATATAATCAACCAGACTTGCCACGACATTTTGCTGCCTAAGGTGAAAGACAAGGTGATGTGCCTTCCACATCACATGATTCAACTGGCAGTTGAATATTACTTCACCACTGGTGGCGTTCAGAACTAGATTACTCAACAGAAACATACAGAAACTTGTTATGACCAGAAGCTTTTCAAATATTACTAGCTTGTAAAATGAGGTTGGATGCCAGTGAAGCCAAGCTGGCAAACGTAAGTCATTATGGTATTGGTTCCAGGGTTCCAGTTTCCCTCTTGGCTTCCATTTTTCACATGTGATTATTCATCAGGAACACCTAAAATACTATTTAAAGCTTTACAAGCTATGACTTGGTGACTGCATAATTGAAATCAATACACACAATATAAAACGGGATTATAAAAACAAGAGCGAGAAAACTGACAGGAGCACACACTCTCAAGTGGAAAGAGATGAGACAGCGATTGCAAGCAGGCAGTGAAGTGAGATGCACAGTTCATTCCACCCAATGCAAGTAACAAACACCTGGCCATGTCTCCTGTGTTTTCCTCTTTTTATAGCGTTAAAGTGCTGGGACCTGTCTCAGGCACATTCGCACACCAGTGCCAGGCAATCTGGCAATTAGTAAGAGTGCTAAAATAAAGTCATGTGTCTCTTAGGTTTGCTCCTTTCCCAACGCTAAAAGGTGGGTCTTGGCTCAAGCATATATCACGCCATGTGTTTAAACAATGTAGTTTATGGCCTCTTCAGAGTAATCACCTTTCAGGGTCACTGTGCTAATCACTACTCATTTTAAATCACAGCAAATGAGGGGGAAGGGGAGAGGGAGGAAAAGGAAAGCTGGCTGATATATTGTCACTGACATTTTCCTGGTTCATAGCTTACTTCTTCCCAAGAGCTTTGCTTTCCGAATTCCATCTCCCAAATAGCCATAGGGTAAAATTACAGGACCTACGGCACCTTTAGGTAATGTGTACCAATCACTACAAAGCCATGCTTGAAGCTTGCCATCATGTAGAAGACATAATGTGAGACTTGGCACCTTCCAGTATTTAGCTTTCCCCTCACTCCCCTGTCATCTACTAAAGAGAGGTAGCTTGAAATGTGAACCCATTTTGTGTTGGATAAAGTTCCCTTCACAAATGGCTCAACTCAGATTGGGACTCTATCATGCCTTCAACCCCCTGATTTTCCCTCTGTTACTCTTTTCACAAGTCCCCACTTGTGAAAAGTAACAGAGTAACAGGTAGCATTACCAACCATAGCAACAGATTGGTAACCAACAGTTCCCAATCATACCAACAGTAGAGGCCCCACATGGTGGCCTCCTCAGACAGGATTTTTCAGCCACAGATCAGAGTGTTGGCTTGACCACAGACCCCACTAGGGTAGGGTCTACCATTAAGCAAAGTGAGACTGTTGCTTCAGGTGGCAGATGTTGGTGAGTGGAGAACAGCAGGAAGATGTTTGAAGACAGAACTGTACGTAGACTGGCCTGCATTGTGCTTCCTAAGCCAGCCTCTGTTCTCTGGTTCAGTCAAAGTCAGTGTCCCAGTAAGTATGATTCAACTGTCATTCTGGTCAACTTTGATATATGGAATGGTAGGAAGTGCCATCTTGTCCTTTGCTTCAGGCAGCAAAATGCCTTGGGCAGGCTGACCCAGAACCCCATGATGCATGACTACAAAAGATGCACCCCAGCCTCTCCTGTTGGGATGGGACAACATGGAAGCAGGAGCAGTGGCTAAACTGGGCTGTTGAAGTGCTCTGTCAAACACTCTTTTAAAATCTGTGCACCTACTTGAGCATTCTTTGGAATGTTTGAATTGCCTGATTTCCTTTCTGGGACAGGCTGGAAGAGCAGACTCCTTGCTGCAGCACTTTCAATGATTACAGGAGCACTTATTAAATATTTTGAATTTATTTATTCAAAGGATAATCTGTTCCAAAAATCCAACCCTGACTGCATTTGGATGTTATTCTCTTCACCTTATCCCAAGGGACAGTCAGGTCATGTTAAACCCAGGAGATTTGGGCTTTGTGAATTGCCACAATTTATGTCCACATCTCTGGGAGGAAACAAACAGGCTGGTCAATATCAGCATATTTATGCTTTTTTTAAAGCTATTGCAGGAAATAGCAAAATATTTTGAGATTATTTAAAAAGAAGATCAGGGTCTGCCTGGGATATTCATTTAACATGAAAATTCTCAGAAGAAGTAGGTGCACGCACGCACGCACGCGCACACACACACACACACACACACACACACACAGGATCACATCCCACATGTGCAATCACATCAAGTAATAAATGCTTTTCCTTCCGCATGGTTGGGAAGTGTAGATTTAGTTACCTTGGGCACGTATTCGTTTTATGATAACGTTATGAGTCAGTTTATGAATAACAATAACTAAAGGCTGCAGAAGTTTCTCCAGTCGCTGACACGGCTGAGAAATGGGAGCCAGGTTTTCCCTCCAATGCCACAGAAACAACACAACCCGCAAATGAAATATTAGCAGATGCCTCATCAATAATGTACTCGCAATCTGATTTGTAGCCACCAGAGGTTGAAGAATTGCAGCAACAGGGGGAAGGACACATCATCCAGGGAATCTCAATTATTTTCCTGCTTTCCAGATCAGAAGAAACCGACAAGCACAAAAAGATGGTGTTTGGGCTTCATGCTGCAGAGCTGTGTCACTTTACATGATGTCTAGTGTCTTCCTCTAGACGGGCCATCTGGACCCAATTCAAGAACATTTAGGTAACAGTAATTATTGTGAGGTAGCATGGCTGAATAAAACATCTAGCTTTCGTCCATAGAGCAAATAAGCATAACACCCCATTGGTGGATGCAAGCAAGCTATAAGTTCAGGGGCAAGCTACCATATCCACAATACACAAAATTAGCTCTGCAGTTAATTCTCACATTAGCTTTAAATGGGGCAAATCACCACCATATATATGCTTTCATATATATCTGATACTGAAAGAAAGGCGTCTCCAAAATTCACCATTTTGTTTACAGGTAGCAAACGTGTGGGGATAAGGGAGCTGAAATTGGCTAGATAATTTTGGTTTACAGGGCGCCTATCGCAGCAGTGGGTGGTAGTATCCTCTTTTTCACACCTGTTGGCCTCTGCCACTTATCACTATGATAAGTGAACACCAACCTTTCCACTAAAAACATTTGAATTTTTTTTCTGATCTCCATTTCCAAAGCTTCAAAACCAGTTTCAAGGCTCGAAATAACTGACAGTTCAATTTTAGCCCCTTTTCGTCTGGGACTAAGCATGTCCATTTTCATATGATATGATGGTGTGGAAGGAAGGGGAATAAAACTACACATGGCTGGTCTTCATACATTCATATGTAATCTGAAAATCCTCTCGGCATTTACTGTTCTACATGCAAAAAACTTTCCTCAAATAATCAGGAATCTTCTGAAAAGATCCTTTTATTTACCGTATTTTTCGCTCTATAAGACTCTCCAGACCACAAGACGCACCTAGTTTTTGGAGGAGGAAAACAAGAAAAAAATATTCTGAATCTCAGAAGCCAGCAAGAGGGATCACTGCGCAGTGGAAGCAGAAATCCCTCTTGCTGTTCTGGCCTCTGGGATAGCTGTACAGCCTGCATTCGCTCCATAAGACGCACACACATTTCCCCTTACTTTTTAGGAGGGAAAAAGTGAGTCTTATAGAGCAAAAAATACGGTACTTCATTTCAGACAAGTTTGAGTGTAAACATTTTTTCTCTTGTGTGGTACATATATCATTCTTCACCTCATAAGACACATTCAGAATATTTCCCATATGAAATTATTTCATGGTAGCTTTATCACATCAATTAGTAACATGACAATTAGGCTTCATTTCCCTCCAACAAGTGTAAAGAAGCAAATGACGTCTATCTCCAGGTTTTAATCTGTGTTTTCAGGCTTCTGAAGAGAAATCAACAGATGGCTTTTACATCCTATAAAATTTCTTGTTTGACTTTATTCAGTGAGTAAAAATAGAGCTTTTCCTGGTAGTCTTTGCAGAGATTGGCCTTTAATAAATATCAGATTGCTTTTATTTGTTTATTACATTTTCTTATACTACACTTTCCCGTGTGCACTAGGGGAAGTCTACATGGTTCTTATTCCCAACCCTGCTTTATCCTTACAACATCCTTGTGACATAGGTTAGGCCAGGGGTCAGCAAACTTTTCAGCAGGGGGCCGGTCCACTGTCCCTCAGACCTTGTGGGGGGCCAAACTATATTTTTTTGAACGAATTCCTATGCCCCACAAATAACCCAAAGATGCATTTTAAATAAAAGCACACATTCTACTCATGTACAAACACACTGATTCCCAGACCATCTGCAGGCCGGATTCAGAAGGCGATTGGGCAGGATCCGGCCCCCGGGCCTTAGTTTGCCTATCCATGGGTTAGGCTTTGAGATAGTAATTAGCCAAGAGAACTTCAGATCTTAGTATGATCTGGAGCCTAAATTTTCTTGATTCTAAACATAAATGACTGTTGCAGCACACACCTACATTTTATCTGTGCTTCCCACTATAAACTTGCAAAGTGTGGAGGACAAGGGTAAGGTCCTTCAGATGTTGCTGGACTTTAACTGATAGGAGGTAGAGTCCAACAACATCTGGAGATCCATGGGCTTCCTACTCCTGACACATACCCTTTGACTGAGCCAAGTTTTCTAAGTCTATGTATATCTGAAGACATATTGGCGTGTATCTAACAAAGCTGTCCTGCTAGAGCAAGGACTTCCACTTGTACAATGGAACTCCCTTTCCTGTCTCCATGCCTCCCCATACTCCTCAGTATGCTCCAGAGGGTTTGGAGCAGATTTGAGGTAGAGTTCAGGGAAGGAGATGGAGAGGAATTTCTGCTATGAAAGCGGAAGTCCTTGCACTGAGATAACTTCATTTGATATAGCCCGTTGCACATTGGTATACAACAACATCTCACACAGAAACACCAGCATGATATTTGTGCAGAATATACAGCCGTCATGGTTTCAGCATAAAGATAGAGCTGTCCTGGGTGATTCATTTTTGCAAAGGGTAAAAATATGCAGTTCTGACAGAATCAGACTCTAAGATGTAAATTGGTGGTGTAATGTCTGTTGTCTGCCAGATGTCAAGGACCAGAATGTTCTTGTTCCAGACTGTCCATGTTGCCAATGGACAGTCTGGAACAAGAACATGCACGTCATGGATTTACTGATATTACTTCAAGCTGCCCCATTTAATAACCCCATCCAAATATTCACAAACAACTGAAAGTTCCAGTACAATATTGTAGCCTGTTTAAATTTAATGCATAGGTGTTGGGATAATGAATCATTGTTTTGAAACATTTTTCTGATGTGCACTTATTATTACTATTTATTAAATCCATTAGTCATTTTTTTTCTTGCTACAGGCAACTCAAAGAGACATAAAGAAACTTACCCCCAGTAAGTACCTTTGAAAATAATGAGATTGCTTCTGAATATGTATGCACAGGGTTATCTTTTTAGCTCTACACATGCACACACCAAAATCAATGTATTTTTAATGTGACTGAGCCCTATGACCTTATGCAATTCAGATCCAACTTTATAGGCTAGTTAATGCTGTACAAGCTATTGAGATGATGCCAAAATGGGATGTGGTGTTTAATCATCAGATAGGATGAGACATGAATTGAATTATCGGTATTTGTGATAAGAATATTGCAGAGTCTATGATTTGCTTGTCTGAAGTGGAGATGTTAATAATTTTAATCAGTGAAAGATTATATTAGCAAGCCGCTGTACCATCATGCAATTTTAACTAAAGATTATCTTTGCACACGCCAACTCTCATTTTTTCTAAAAAAACAAAAGCAAAGAAGCCCTATGCTTCAATTGGAAGTTTTCAAAATGTGTGGTTTTTTTAAAAAAAATTCAACAGCACCCATCTTTTTATTATTTTTATAGAATATATATATATATATATTTCTTTTATAAATTACATTATTTGTAAGTAATCAAAGGGGAAGAAAATGCAGACATGTGGTGAACTCTGCACATTTGAATAAACACCATCCATTATTCTAACATATCATTTCTACTCTCTGGTTATACAGCCACAATATAAACTCTCTTCAGTGAAATAATAATAATAATAATTGTACCCTGCCCACCTGACTGGGTTGCCCCAACCACTCTGGGAGGTTTCCAAGAGAAAATAAAAACACAATAAAACATTAAAAACTTCCCTATAAAGGGCTGCCTTCAGATGTCATATAGCTGTTTATCTCCTTGACATCTGATGGGAGGGCGTTCCATCTTTAGAAAGTGCTTTCTTTCAAATAAAATAAAAAGTTACCACAAAGAGCAACTGGATTTAAGCCCAGAAGGGACATAAAGTTTGCAAGGTCATGATGGAAAACTTATTTTCTGCTACACTGCCTCCTACCAGGCTGAAGGGGTGAGGTAAAATTTGGGCCACTGAAGAAAGTGAGTCTTCCCAGATAATAGGGGGAAATACCCTTCTCCAGAAACTGATGTTCAAGCTGGAAGACAGAATCTAGATTTCTGTAGAGGCTATTTTATCAAGGCAGATGACATTTGGCTCTCCCACAGCATTTTCTTTGGAATGTGTGGTTTTCTTTTTTTAAAAAAAAAGAACTGGGAAAACTGTCTCTTCAAAGACACTGGCTTTATAACAATATAAATAACATGAGAGGAGACACGAAATTTTCTCCTACTCCACTAGATAGAACAATGATGAGTTGATAGTTAAGGCTGTATTCCTGACCCCACCTACCTGCAAGTAATTCCCACTGAATTCAACAGTAGACGTAGTTAAGGTTGCAGCCTTACCAAAAAAAAAAAAAAAAACCTATCTGCCAAGGAATACTGAAGTCCTAGAGTCTCCACACATTGTGAAATAATCCTAGAACATCTATCAACAGCTAATTATCTTTGGACAGCTAATCAATTTAATTCCTATCTAAATATTTCAGGTTTCTTGGCTTATTAAGTTCTCATCTACTTTAAGTATTAACCCACATACATATAATTCCCAAGGCAGCAATCCTAAATCCCTCAGTGGGAAATAAGTAATAATATAAGTTTAAGTTTAAATGAAAATGGCTAAACTATTGAGAGCATAATTATCCCAAGCTGGGAAATGTAGAGCTGAAATACAGTATACACAGATACAGATAATGAGATGATCTATTTTTTTCCTCTAAACTCCCAGGTATATTTTAAGTTTTGTAAGTATATTTAAGGTACAAACAGTTGTGTAAAATCAGTTCATGTAGACTTTGCTAAAACTATTTTTTTTCCTCAACTACATGCAATAGAAACAGCAGATATAAATTGCAGCCCAGTTTACCTTAGCTTCCTTGACTACAGAAGTATGTTTCTGCATACTTTTTGCACATCTAGGTCCCGAGCCACCCCCAAGGAAATAAATTCACACTGACACGTAATTTTAGTTTAAATGTTACTGGGCAAATTTTGGGCACAACTGTATTGATTACAGCAATGTGAGCGGTATTGGCTTCGGCATTGGCAACAGACTATATTGGACTCCTGCCCGCCCTGCAGGGTAAACCACCAAAAGAGGGAGCTCTGTTGATAGCGACCAACTGAAGCTCACCCAGAGGTTCCCACTGGGTTCTGGCATGGCCCTAGCCCCCCTTGGACTTCGGACTAGATCCGGACCCCTGGATTCCTTTAATGGAATACCCTTATTCGTGGAGGGTCAGGTGATGGCCACACCTCCCCTCCCACCCACATCACTAAACCAATGCCTAACCGCCAAACCTTACAAAGTTGTGACGATTGCTAAGAGGTAGGCAAAACCCAAGTGGCCACTGCCAATCTTCCAAATGAAATAAAATTCCTACCCAGCCCCTGTTCCAAAACAGATGAGCAACCAAAGTCCAAAGAAGAGTTTGGAAGAGTTTGGATTTGATATCCCGCTTTATCACTACCCGAAGGAGTCTCAAAGCGGCTAACCTTCTCCTTTCCCTTCCTCCCCCACAACAAACACTCTGTGAGGTGAGTGGGGCTGAGAGACTTCAAAGAAGTGTGACTAGCCCAAGGTCACCCAGCAGCTGCATGTGGAAGAGCGGAGACGCGAACCCGGTTCTCCAGATTACGAGTCTACCGCTCTTAACCACTACACCACACTGGCTCTCTCTCCTGAGAAGCAAGGCCAAAGGAAAATCCAACTACAGGGCGGGTGGGTGGGTGGGTGTTCATCTGCGAGAAGCAAGCACTAGTCTCACGACACACAGCCCCCCCCCCCGAATCACGCCACCCAAACACCATTGGCTGCAAGAGCCTGGCACGATCATGGGGCCATCCCAGCAGGGTTGGGGCAAAGCCCGGCCCCTGCCAGGTGGGGGGTGGAGCGCAACCCACGTGCAAGCAGGACCCATGTCTAAGAAGATCCCATTACCCAACTTCACCCAAGATATGAGAAAAGGCCAAATTTACAGCTCAGTTGTATGCACCATCCAGTAAAAGTTAGTGGTGAAAAAAGTTTTGTTCACACAGCACTAGTGAAATGGGAGTCACTTCCACGTTGGAAGAGTTTAAAGGCGTCTCAGGGGGCATAAAGTATTGTGGACATTTCCCTCTCTACAGGTCTAAAGGGGAGGAAGGACTGTCCTCAGATATCTCCTTGTGGTCACAGAAACCTCCATGACCATTTGCCCTCTGACACTGGAACTTTTATTGGGTGGGGAGCAGGAATAGCAAAGGAGGCAATGGATCTCCCCCCCCCCCAAAAAAAAAGAATAAATCTATGCCAGACCCAGAACTGGTGTAACAAATTTCCTTCTTATTTTGTCCCAAAACAATATCTAATAGATGGTGCTGTTGGTAGGTTTTTCGATTTGCCTGTGTTATCAGTGTTTCTCCAGATGTCTGTAATTTCATACATGAAAGAAACTGGAAGTACAATGGCCATTTTACATTTGAAAATATATTGAGATAAGCAAACTTTAAAGGTGACTAAGCACAAAACACCCTCTATCTATCTGTAAAAATTTTTGGCAGAATTAATTCCCTCTGATGGAGCTATTGTGTCAGCAGGTTTCATGCACCTAGGTGAAAAATCAAAGTTATGGCCATTTTGGTTTTCCAATGCAAGTCAATGGGAGGGTGCTCACACATATCCTGAAGTGATCCAAAGTGAATAGAGGCTTGATCTGATGCACCAATGTGGGCCCTGAAACAATGTGAGAACTGGAAGATACCTGGTACTGAGTTAGGCCATCTAATTCTGTCTACACTGACTAACAGTGGCTGTTCAGAATTTGAAGCAGGATTTCCTAACCCTACGTGGAGATACCTGGGACCTTTTCCATGCCAGTAATGTGCTCTACTGCTGAGCTATGGCTTTCCCCCCACCCTCCTTTGGCCTTTAAACGTATGCTAAAACTGTACTGTAAAGATGGATAAAGCTGCAAGAAATCAGCATCCCTCTTCCTGGTCACCCAAGGCTTGATGATGCAAGCCTTCACTCTTCATCCAGGATCAAGCCCTCAGTAACAGCTGACCAATAAATGAAGTCATCAAAGGCAAGGCATTTAAGGGACACCACATCACATTTTGGATATATTAATTAAAACAACAAACTACTCTTTGCCATGAAACATTGAGACACACTACAAGAATTTTGTTAAAGATCCATTGAGTAATCCTACACATCACAAATGCTCAAATTTACAACAAAAACAAAATGATACCAGCAATGTTTTCTGGCTTTCAAGGCAAGGTCCAAAATCATTACATGGTTTACTTTAAGCTCCTAACCAGTTTTCTGAGCAAACACCGTTTATATATGCAATACAATGTATTTATTTTTATGAGAAAAGGGCAATTATAATTAAATTGAGGTTTCTGATTGTGGATGTACTGTACATATTTTTAGTACCATCAGCTTTAGTCCCAAGAAAATCTGAAAACATTAGATGACCTACATGTTGAGGAACGACATCATGCTTATAAATCTGGTTGGGCGGAGGGGGATGAAATTAAACATTAAAACAGTATTAGTATTAGTATCTCGATCCATTAGATCTGATTAATCTTCTCAAAATGAACTTTATTGCTATTGTCTCAGCATACCATCTGGATATAGGAGGAGGGAGGGCAATCCCAAATTAATCCTTATTGAGATGAAAATTTGAGAAACCGTACAACTAAAATTCATTTTGTTTTAGCTGATATTTAGCAGATATTTTGCTATAGAATTTCTTTTAAAACATGTTTCACTGCTGTACGGTGATTTCAGTGCACATAAGCGACTTTTGTGGCAAGCAATGCATTCCTATCTATGTCTATTTGGAAGTAAATCCCAGTCAGTTCAGTGAGTTACCTTTTTACCATCTCAGTACTTCTTTATTCTCATATCACCTGTGATGTAGGTTAGGCTGAGAGAGAGTGACTGGCCCAAGATCCCCCAGTAAACTTCAAAACTCAGCAGGGATTTGCAATCCTATACCAGCACTGTAACCAGGACACCACACCAAGTGTTAAGAGCATACAGGGCATTTTCCAATGTTGTAGGAAATGGTAGGGGTCAGTGGGTGTGTTTTATCCATATCTAAAATGTCCTGTGCTTCGATCTGTGATTTTGGTTCAGAATTCTTCTGTATAAAATGAAGCTTTGTGATCCCCATTCACTCTTATTGGGATTCTAAAAATGGCTAAGACATTTTCCCCTGTTGGCAAAAGCAGAAGAAATTTGTAGGCACATAAGCCTTCCAAGAGTGGGTTAAACCTACCACATTCCTGACAAATAGCGTTGTAGTGAGTTATATAAAAGAGACCCACTTTCTTCCATAATCAATATTAGGGCAATACCTGTATTAGGTGTCCTGAGCACACCCAGCCCAAGGCAATCAGACGACCAGTAGTTTAATTCTTTATTGACAAAGCACACACTTACAGTAGCTCCTAAGGTGCACTAAGCGCGCGTGCACACCTACCTGGTGACTAGGTAGCTAGCGTCCCCTTCCCAGGCCTTTACCTGGTTCTTCAAGCCCCTCCTGGTCCTTGGAGTCAGTGGAGAAAGGGAGAGAGGAGAAAGGGACAGAGGGGATTCTACCAGCCTGGCCCTCTCAGGGACAGGCTTTTCCTGCACTTCTGATGGGTCCTGCATCTCCTTCCCTGTCTCTTCAACTGCTCAGACTCTTCCCCTTCCTCCAGTGCCAGCTCCTGGCTCCTGGGTAGCACAAAATCCCATAAATTTCTGACCCCTTCCCCTGTGCAATTCCTCACACTCCTACTGAATGTCTGAAGTGCACTTTTGTTAACCAGAGAACCAATAATGCAATAATCTAGCATGTCATATATTTATTAAATATGCTAACATTGTGATTTGTCACTAACTCCGTCTGTGCAGATTTTAGTGAACAGCTTGATGAGCAGGCCCATAAATATTGCTTCAAATAATGAGAGAAAACACACCTATTTTATACAGGGAAGGTTTTTCAAAGGACAAGTCCAGACAGTGTTTTATAGTGTTTTGCCAGAAGTTACAAATCATTTAACTACGTGTCAGCTTTGTCTATCAGTCTGTTTGGCTGTGTGTCTTGTCTTCTATGGTAAGCAAAATGGCCTTGATTTTATAGGAGAAAATACATTAAAGTGCAACTGTATTCTTAATCATTCTATGCCTCATATTTACCATATATATATATAGGTAAAGGTAAAGGTACCCCTGCCCGTACGGGCCAGTCTTGACAGACTCTAGGGTTGTGCGCTCATCTCCTTCTATAGGCCGGGGGCCAGCGCTGTCCGCAGACACTTCCGGGTCACGTGGCCAGCGTGACAAGCTGCATCTGGCGAGCCAGCGCAGCACACGGAACGCCGTTTACCTTCCCGCTGGTAAGCGGTCCCTATTTATCTACTTGCACCCGGGGGTGCTTTCGAACTGATAGGTTGGCAGGCGCTGGGACTGAACGATGGGAGCGCACCCCGCCGCGGGGATTCGAACCGCCGACCATGCGATCAGCATGTCCTAGGCGCTGAGGTTTTACTCACAGCACCACCCGCGTCCTGCCATATACACACACACACACACACACACACAACTGTTAAAAGTTCTTTTTCAGCTGAGTGAAGGCCAGGTCCAGTGTTTATTGACTCTTGTATGCATTTACTGGTCTGTTATATTATGCTCCTTCTGATCAGCCTTGCATAAATTGGCAGATTACCTGCCAAAAGACTTAGGTCTCAAGATCTTTCTGAAATGGAATGTGCCACTTCATTGCTTCAAGGCCAGCAGGCAACACTCCCATCTCCCTGTATTGTCTTGTGAGTGCTATCTCATTCAGTGCTTACACTTCAATCTCCCAGGACATTCTATACAAGATCTCAAAGTTGTTGTTTTACTACAAAGGAATTTCAGAAATAGACTGGAAAGAGAAGCTGCTGAATTACAACTCATTACCAAACTTAAAACCATGAAAAGACCTGGACTGAACAAAGACATTGGATTCTTATCTCACTATACATAACTAAACCATTTCTCACCTTCCCACCCCTTGCCTTTTCCTGTAAGACCTATTACAGTTGTTAAGAGTCGTCAAGAGGCTCTCTCAGCTATCTGCCTATCTCCAATTCCCACCACCCTTCTGAGTAACACCCCTCCCCACCTTCTTACTATATAGAAGGATCTGGCAACTTCTGTTTCAGTGTATCTGAAGAAGTGTGCATGCACACGAAAGCTCATACCAAGAACTAACTTAGTTGGTCTTTAAGGTGCTACTGGAAGGAATTTTTTTATTCATTCAGTGCTTGTTGGTGTTGACTGTGTTGCCAGAGAGCCCATTTCATGTCCACTTCAGGCCTCCCAACACCATGGTTCTGCAAGTAAGACCAATGACATGAACGGATTTGATGGGTTGTTGCCTTCAGAGTTCAAATTACTGAAGCGGGAGATATAGGAGGGCCCTTAATGAAGGCCACAAACTTGGGACACCTTTTAGTTTCATCCCATTTGAGTCAAATTGTAGCTCTTCCCTGGAACCTTCCAGAAGGAGGGCCTTCACACAATATATAAAGGAGGCTGGCCATTTCTCCCTCCCTTGGAGCATGGTTGTTTTTGATACATAGAGCAAGACCTCCCCCAGCCAAAGCTAATGATAGCACAATCCTGTGCATTCAGAAATATGTCCCACTGAGTTCAGTGGAACTTACATGAGAGTAAGTGTGTACAGCAAAGCAGCCTTATGTACGCAGCTACATTGTCTATAGTTGGCACTTTCGGCCTGGAACCTAAGGCTGTTTGCCATGACATCAACAATTCCCTGGAGCTTTGGGTTCTAAAATGAATGTGTGAAAGGTTTCCTCCCTGAGATCAAATTAGAGATCATTTATCTCTTCACTTTAATAAAGGAAGTAGATTCTCAGCAATAATATTTGTCAGAAGCTTTGCAAAAGACCTCCTACACCACTGAAGTAGGAGAGGGTTTGTGGTTGTGTATTTTCAAGGCTGATACACTGCTGTGTCAGTTCATTTAAATCATGCACTTTGGCATATTTTACACACATTTTATGCTCATTTATAATGTACTGTGTTGATCCTTCCTTTGTTCAAACTCATGGCTAAGATCAATCACAGCAATCAGGTTGTTTCCTCTAATGAATCCTGCCGAGAGACTGATCGTGTATGAATTATTGTTGTGGTCCCACGCAGAATGTTCACATCAGTAACAGTTGCATAGCTTAAAATGATACATTAGTTTGCTGGGGCATAATATAATATTGTTTTTCTTATGTGACACTTCCATGAATCAGAGAAGGGCCAGCTGCAACACTTTCTGGATAGTGAAGGCATGGTCACTGTCATCCATGTTCTGTTCTCATCTAGGCTAGACTACTGTAATCTGTAGCATGTAGGGCTGTGTGCTTGCACCATTGCAGCCCTGTTTAGGAAAGCTTTTAATGTGTGACACTTTAATGTATTTTTAATCTTTTTTGGAAGCCGCCCAGAGTGGCTGGGGAAACCCAGCCAGATGGGCGGGGTACAAATAAATTATTATTATTATTATTATTATTATTATTATTATTATTATTATTATTATTATTATTATTAGACACAGAAACCAGCCAAAGCAACCCCTCTTCTTTTACTCACACCAACCACCAAGTGCATATCATTTTCTTCCTAGCTTTCTACCAATGTACCTTTTACATTCCTATGGATTTTTGATCCTCACTGAATCCAAATTTCGCTGGGATATGGAGTTATTCTAGCTCATTGACCATTGCTGCGGGGGATGGGGGGGTTAAAAAAAATCTCTTTTAAAAAGGACTCTAATGATCGTGCAGTTTTTATTGTGGGAACAGCACAGACACCAGAGAATTTTAGAACTGTAGAGTTTGAAGGGACCGCAAGGATAATCTAATCCAAGCCCCTGCAATGCAGGAACCTTTTGCCCAATGTGGGGCTCAAACCCACAACTCTGAGATGAGCCTCATCCTCTACCAACTGAGCTAGAGCCAGGTGAGCAACCACAGAGATTAGTGTACAGTGGTACCTCAGGTTACATACGCTTCAGGTTACAGACTCTGTTAACCCAGAAATAGTGCTTCAGGTTAAGAACTTCGCTTTAGGATGAGAACAGAAATGGTGCTCTGGTGGCGCGGCGGCAGTGGGAGGTCCCATTAGCTAAAGAGGTGCTTCAGGTTAAGAACAGTTTCAGGTTAAGAACGGACCTCCAGAACAAATTAAGTACTTAAACCAAGGTACCACTGTACTATCTAGTACAATACTAGTAGTGGAGTCTCTTATGCCATTTTGGCTGTCTCTTAGCTCATATCGAGCCTGAGCTTCAACAGCCACTGGCCACCACAAACCACCATTGGCAGGACTGTCAGCAGCAGATACGCTGTATGCTTAGGATAATATTTTATTCTCTCGTCAGTTATGTGGTTTTAAATGTGCATTTTATATTTGGCTTCCTTTAGAAAGGCTTTCTTTCGAAACATTGGAATTCTTTGTCAACTTTCTGCATAATATGTGTCTTTTGTAGTTGACCTTTGTAATGCTTTATTTTTGAAATCTTTAAGATAATATTTTAGTTTCCTGTTAATTATGTAACTTTGAATGTATACTTGATATTTGACTTTCTTCAGTATTGTTTTGTTCTGGACTGCTTTATTCGATGGTTAATGTGTTGTACACCGCATTGAGATTTTTTCTTTAAAATATAAAGCGGTATACAAATGAAATGTTTATTATGATGCTGCTAAAAAACTTAGTAGAGAGAAAATATACTTGAAGCTCTTTGTTTTTTAAAAAATTGAGTTGTGCTTGGAATAATATACTTGTTCAGCTTTCTTTACTGTTGAATGTCCTTCCAGCAGTAATTTCTGCAGGATTTTGCCCATTACTCTGCTTGAATACATGGAAGCTGACTTCAGACCAGTGGTCTACATTGTATACAGTAATTGGCAGCCCTTTCAAGGCCCCAGAGACATAATTCTTTACAAGTACTGCTACCTGAGATCCTTTAGCTGGAGATGCCAGGAACTGAAATAAGACCTTTGGCATGCAAAATATGCACTTCAGCAATAAACTATGGTCTCTTCCACTTGGCTTCAGTAAAACAACCTAACCCTGTTCAGCCACTAAGTGAGCTGTGCCACATGCTATGTCCAGTGATGCAGCATCTGTCACTAAGAATGTTCTCAAAAGAATGTGTGTAAACATCCCAAAGTTTCTTCTCTCCTGAAGTAAGGCTACATGCCTGGAAAAGATATTGGGTCATTACTGCCTTCTAGGTTCGATTAAGCTAAGAAATATATCTCTGGTGCTGCACGTATTTGTTCAACCAGATTAAATCATTTGGTGGCAGTTATATTTAACATTTAGCGCAACTTGGAAGAAAGTTCAGAAAACACTCGAAAAATGTATGAACATTTGAACCTGGTAGTTTCTACTTTGCTGCACAATTCTGTTTGTTTGCTCTCTGTCTTTCTGATAATGCATAACTACTGAAATGTTGTTTCTTCGTTCTCTACACATCTCCTTAATATTGCAATGATAATTTCACCATCCAATGTGCTTGACATTGTACAAGGTGCAAGAGGAACTCATGATAAAAATATTCGCACAGAGGAGACAGAAAAACCAGGGAGGGAACAGAAAAAAGAATATGCTTATTGATTATTTACATGTGTACTAAGGCTGTAATCCTGTACACACTCATCGAAACAAACTTCTAAGTAGGAATGGACAAATCTGAGTTTTTCTCAATTTCTCATTTTCCCCCATTTCAGTTCAGTACATTTCATCATCAGTTTGCCATTTTTAAAAGTCCTTGTTAAAATTAATCAGCATTGTAGTGCACACAGACACATTTTTGCATGCTGTTTCCCCTGAAATAATGCATTTTTTTGTTTTCTCTAATATATGCATTGTTGTGTACACTTTCCTCCAATATATGCAGTTTATACACTTCTTTGAGAACTACATTGCAAAAATTGGAATAGGTTGAATTTCAAAGGGTAAGTGCTTGTCAGTTTGCACATGGTTTTGAAAAATGCAGATTGTGGGGTATGTCATGCCTCATATAGCTAAGGTGCTTGACTCTAATTAATGCATGAAGGGCTAAGCAGTCCTTCCAGGCTTAGCAAGGTCACACCTCCTCATTTTCATGTGAACCCTACCAGGAAGGAGGTCTAAGTTGGATGCTCCATCTTTGTGTTTCTATGCACATAATAAAGAAACATTAACATTTTGTAACCTAAGTTAAACTGTCTGCCTTTTCTTGCTGCTGTATGGAAAACCACATGAATCTGACCTTTAGAGAGTTTGTAAGTAAACCATTTTTAACTTCCCAAATGTGTGGTCTCTTTCTATGCTAAGGGAAGTGGGGAAATTTAGAAGCAATTTAGAAGAGAATATTTTAAAGGTCGAACACAACCCAAATTTCCATATTTTACTTTGCTGCATGTTTGTGATTTTAAATCTCTGCTGGGGCTCTCACCAAAGAGTACCTGCACCACACCTGGATCTAGACATCCAGGGAATTCCCATTTGATTTTACCATACTAAGTATTTCCCCTTTTAACAAAATACCAACACAAATTAGGTAGGTTTGCATTAAAATACAATTCAAAGCAGATTTCTCTCCCATCTGTACTTCTGAGTAGACATATTGCAGTGTCAGCTTTGCTTTGGTAAATTTTGGGGACTAAAGGGTAATCTATGACTTCATTACCATATGCTACTTTTAAAGAATTTCTTTCAGCATTCAGTAAGCGGCATGTTACTGTTTTAAAAAATGCTAGGGATCAAAAGTGGTTAAATTTTATAGTAAGTTCGTTATACTTTGTCACTTTCTCGTTTCTACAGACATTGTCCAGGTGACCACTCTCACTCTCTCGCTCTCTATTTAATTGAAACCAATAGGCTCCATTTGGAAGTACTCAGAGATTCTTTTCATCTTTATTTCTTTACGAGTGTGGCCCGAACACATTTTTTTAGGTGAGTACATAATTCTCTGGAAGCCATTTAGCTAATTTATGAAAACAAGTCCACTGTTTGGAACGTGCTTCATGTCTAGAAGGCTTAATGATTCTGCTTTATGTTCCGTTCCCCTCCCCCCCCCCCCGCCTTTCTTTCTGGAAACAATCAGTCATTCGCGTGGTAGCAGTAATAGGTCAATATAGACTTCCCAAAATGCCAAACCTTCAAAGAAACGTCCCAAACATAGAGCTTGGTGGGTCCAATGGATAGTAGACATATATGGAACACTGTGACATGTTAGGTGAAATGTTAGCCTACAGAGTATAATAAAGTAGTTCGGAACCTAGGAAGAATTTCAAAGAAAGAAATGGTACATAAAGCTGGAAGACAAATAATACACTGTTTAAGTCTCACCAACAAGTAGGTCTGCAGTGGCATCCATGTGTTCCCTTGAAAATACCACCCAGCAGATCACTGAACATTTGACACCTCTCCTGAGTTAGACCACTGGACTATCTACTGTCTAGGCCTCCATTTGGAAAGATTGGTCCAAAGTCTTCAATAGGGATCTTGTAAAGCTCTGACACCTGAAAGACCAGATTTTAAAAAACATGCACAACTCTTTGACGTGTGTGTTTTTATCCACCTTCAGCCATCCCATATGCCAAGTCTTGGTGCCAATGACTGAACTACAATAGCAAATCTAAGTAGCTGAAACTGAAAGCTCTCATATTCTTGTGCACTGTTGCATATTAGAAAGGTTTGCATGTCACAGGGTGGATAGGATTAGTGGGTGTGAAAAAATGTCAAAAGAAACAAGATTATGGTACATGTGATGCCCAAGAAATCACAGGTTAAGTATGAAAATAGGGTCTTTGTTGGGTCAGGCTGCCAAAGCTGTCCTTTCAGTTTGACAACAGGTAGGAACAGCTTTCTGTTCTGCCCTTGAAATGAGTCTGCTAATTAATCGGCCTTGAATTTATGTACCTTTGACATACTTTCATGTTCTGCTAAGGGGAAGTATTTCTTTGAAGTGCAATGCACTGGAAATTTGGGCGAGAAGCCTACCAGATCTTTTTGAGGAGAAGCTAAGTTTAAAATTTCATGTGATGTCAGCTACAAAAAGATTGTGACAGGAAATATACCCCAGAGGTGAACTATGAAGCTTCCCAGAATGCCAAAAGATATTACAATAGAATACTTGAATCCCAAACATTTCAGCGTGGACATGGTCACCAGGTGTAGAACATACCTGCAATGTAAAGAGGGAGGGAAAGAAAGTCTCAAACAACTTGCTTGCACATCTAGTGGCTCCCATGACTCAGCTATGCAGCTGCAAATAAAACGTTGTAAGCGTGTTGTAAAGTGAAATATACAAATGTGACACTAGATGGCGACAGTGAGCTATGGCAAATTCAATATATTTTTCAAAACTTTTTTTAAAAAAAGCTTTCTCATAGCATTTTTATATGGTTGTAAATTCCACCCGTGTCAGATTAGAACTGTCAGGAACTTTATCTGCTCTTAGAAAGGAACTAGACTTAGTCCAATTGCCTGCCTGGATTCAGTCGCATTGTCTCCTTCTTCCCCTGCCTAGCAGGGAACAGATGCGCTAAATGGCTTCTAATGAAGCCTTTTCAGCAGTCATCAAAAGTAAATGGATAGAAAAGGAGGGCACTAAATCTGGATTTGGGCCTCATTTTCTACACTATTTCCCCTTTCTACCAAACATACAATTGGAATTGTGCACTGTAACTCAACATGAGTGCAGTAGTAGACTTTTGTTGCTGAATTAAAGCTAACAGAAGATTGTGTGTGGCGCTAGTAGTCTCATGTTCAGTCTTGTATCTTAATATGCTCAAATTTCTTCCTATCCTTGGTGTTCTATGTGGTTGCTAGGAATGCAGTTGGAAGTAGGACTTGGGGTACTGGCATCCTGTATCATAAAGGCAGCTATGCACCCAACCTAAAGCAGTAAAATTGTGCAATTCACCTAGGTAATTCCTAACAGAGAATGGTCATGTGGGAAGCTCTCCTCAAGGAGAAAGACCGCAGGTTCTTCAAACACTGTTTATTAAGCATTCTCTCCTCAGATTTCCAGCAGTAAGTCTCCTGCAGAAATGTCAAAGCACTAGTTCAAGAGGGGAAGGTAGACAGAGATTTGAAGTCAAATGGGGCATTATTGGAGAAAAAGGGAAATGTTATTCTCTAGAGGATCATACTATACTATAGGTGTATATGAAGTTGGTGGTTTTGACGTGCACTGAGATGTGATTAGTGCCTTATGCCTAAACATCTACTTTCCTTAATGATAGAAAATTGATTACAACAATGCAATTTACATCCATTTTAGAAGCACAATTCACAGTGCAATGCTTTGTAATAATAGGTGATTTTTCAAAAGCTCAGGTTTTATACAAGTTCAGAACTACTGAAGCTTATTTAAATTCTGTGCTAGCTGTTTAATATAGCACCTGGTAAGAGAGTATTGGGATTGCTTGGTGATAGTATCAAACTGTTTATTTCCTAGATTTTTTTATTTGTAGATTGTGACAATGCGGGGGGAGGAACCAGGCAGTCTGATATTTAGCATAAAGGAAGCCTTCATTTTTCAAAGTACAGAACTCTACCTTTCCATGGTGCATGACAGTATGCTTCCTTAACCATGGGTCCAGCTTGTGGGAAATTCTAGTTATCAAATTGGGATTCTGATTTCAGGATCACAAATCACAATAGACTTTATGCGACTTCCTACTGTTCACAGCTAGGGTGGCTATACAGTGAGGGGGAGGAGTATTTGATCCCCTGCTAAATTTGCCCATTTGCCCTCTGACGAAGAAATGACTAGTCCATAATTTTAATGGTAGGTTTATTGTAGCTGTGAGAGACAGAATAACAACAGGAAAAACCCCAGAAACCCAGAATCCTGGCAGGGGAGAAACCTTGATCATAATTTGTTCATTTATTCATCTATTTTAAATATATACTCTTATCAAACTGCAGGTTATTACAGTAATCCTGCCAATGTTCTTATCTGTTTACAGTTTGCTTGTAAATATTCAATAAACCATTTCCATTCTTTTATGAAAAGTTTGTTAGCTTGATTTCTGATTTCCCCCCAGAGGTAACTATGTTTCAGGTTATTATGACACATGTTCTAAAAATGCATTGGTTTTCTGGAATTTAATCTTGAATATATCTCAGAAGAAGTATTTGAGCCTTTCTGTGAACCTTTCCCCCTCTACAGAAACCTGCAATGGTACTAATTGCCATCAACAACCAATGGAATCGCTGTTTTTTGCACCAGGCGGTCCCTCGAGGTAAGCATGTAATATTCTGCCATCCCCCACTCTAAGTGGGCTTTGGGATGAGGTGATGCAACGTCAACATTTCAAAAATGTGGGACTTTATTAAACCTATGGGTTTTAAAATAAAGAACATCTGCTTTGTACCACGAAGCAGCAAGGTCTTGGAATAAGAGATAATCCCATGGGCACCGTTTAGAGAAGGAAGAAAATATGTAGGACTGACTGACTCTCTCAAACACACAGACACAATGTGGTCTATGTTTCAGACCACATGTATTCCTCAGATGCACCTCTGCCTCTCTGGTGATTATGAGCAAGAAGTAAAGCACAACATATGCTCTTAAGTGATAGTGCTCTTTTGCAATTTCATATTGAATCTACCACCTGCAGGCTTTAGAATTTCACTAGGAATTTTCCACGACCTCATAGACAATTGCCAGGCTCTGTCCTCAGTTACAATTATACTTTATGTTTGTATATACTTGACTGTGTTTGATATTCAATGGAACCACGAGCAATGCTGAGGTGCCCACCATTCTACTATGGTGACATAACAAGCACTAACTGCATACATTTAAAGCCCTAAGCTGAAGCATGGGATCATTTCAATTTTAACCTGCTTGGATGCAGATGCGTTCTGATTAACATTTCTGATGGGACTAGAGGACATTTCCTTTGTTCAGTGTAACCTATTTCTGATTTCCATCTCCCATAGCTTCTTCTAATCACACATTCATTTCAAGGTTCAAATGACTTAAAAATGGCGTATTATTTAAATTGCTGATCAATATTTCTGATACCAACGGATTTAGGTTTTTTTTAAAAAAAAATCAAAGTCCTTCTCAAGGTAGACCCATTGAAATTAATGACATTAAGTTAGCCCTTTCTATTAACTTCAATGGGTCTACTCGGAGTAAGACAGGTATTGAAAACCACCCAATGGAATTTATTCCCAAGCAAAAATGTTTAGTATCTCATTGTAAAGCCATGCTCCTAAAAAGGTGTTAAGCTACAAACTTTAGACTGCTTACGTTGGAATCATGCTATTGAAATCAGTTGAATTATTCTATAATGTATGTGGTTTAAGTCCTGCGGGCTGTAAAATCACATTTTGAATCTGAAAGAAATGTTTAATCCATTTAAATCTTGAAGCTCAGCCTTCGCAGAAGAATTGAACAGTGATTTTCCTAAATAAGTGTGCAATTATTTTTAGCATTGTAATAATGTCTAAGAGTATCTGCATGCATGCATGCCTCTGTTAGAATTCCTGATCTATGATTGCAGTCATAGGGTTTTTATCTATCACATGACGGTGTATGTTTTGACTCCACAGAGTGGGATGTGACGGAGACAGAATGTTTGTATTACTATGTTCCATGAAGTGGGACTATTGTCCTTTGTTCTTTTTTTCTTTGCTGTTTGATGCTAGAGAGAGAGGGAGCCATGTTGCAGTGCTCCGTGTGTGTTTATATGTAACTAAAGTAGATTAGCCAAAATGCTGACTACTGAAGTCTGTTACGCATGATGCACAAAGTCTGCGGATCCCTAAGTGTGCTGGTGTCGATTGGCATCGGTCGCTGTGATGTTCAGGCTGAAGAAAGCTTATGAAGCTCCCAAACGATCAACCAGGAGGGAGGGAACATTCCAGTCGGGCATGTGTCTCTGCTAAACTCCTGACAGCCTCATCATGGAAGCTGATTACTGGTCCTGGCAAACTATTCCCCTCTGACCCTTTCTCTGTAGCTGAGATGGAGAGGAGCATTTCATGTGGCAAAGAGAGGTGACAATGAATGCAAGAAGAGAATTCCTGAATTAAGTTCCAAGGCAAGCAGGGGATGGGGAAGGAAGTACTCACAGAGTGACGGAGCATGGCAAGGCCATGGGGCTCAATGCACAGGAAGCAGAGCAGCAGGACCCATCACCAGAGTGGCCTCCACGAACACAGTAGGCTCTGAGATGTAGGGAGCATCAGGAAGAGCGTTCTAGGATGCTGAGGCGGGTAATGTGAAGAGAATCAGAACTTACAGGGTTAAACAGTTCTGAGTGACGTCTCACATTCTGAGGCGTGGTTATGTTCACATACGGGAGTGGTTTCTCTGTGTGTGAGTCTTCTTTCGTTTTGACCGAGAGGCGAAAGATGTGTGCTATTTCGCCGGGATGATTTAAGATGTTTTGCTACACGATTAAAGACTGTTGGAGATAAGCAGCAAGCCTGCGTACAGTCTGATTTATTACACACACACATTGCAAAAGCTTTCTACCGCTGCGGAGACTCTGCTGAAGGACGCTGACAGTGAGCCAACCACAGGGGTCCAGTGTGGCGCAGCGAAAACGTGCCGGACTCCATCGTCAAGCCACAGGTAATGGCCCACAGCTCTTCTCCTTAGCTGGTGGGGTTTGCTAGCTCTGGGAGAAAGTATGTGATTCCTCAGCTGGAGTAGGCCCAGAACAGGTGAAGGCCACAAGTCTCGTTAAGCCCAGATGCTGCAATCAGCATGCAAAGTATCTAAGGGAAGCAGGGCTAAGGTGCTGTGTCTGCTTAACTGTCCATGTTGATGGAGTTTGGATTGGATGCTCCTGGACCTCTATGGAACTGTTCTTTGGGTTTGACTCTGCATCCTGACTGATGGACTTCAGACTTGGCTTACTTGGACTGACACTGGACTATTTTTCCTGACCTTTGGCCTTTGCTTGCTTGGATTGACTCCCGGACTTTGAACCTTTGACTTGACTTGACTTCACAGGTGTGCTGACAGGTTGACCAGGCCTCAGAATGAAGAGGAAAGTTCACTCAGTCAGGTGGCAGGCATACAATAGCAGGTGAGGACCAAACTCTGCCCTGAGCATATCTGGTTGGATTAGTAACTATAATGGCTAGAAGTTTGACTTCAACAGGGTTAAAGGTAAAGGGACCCCCTGACCATTAGGCCCAGTCACGGACGACTCTGGGGTTGCAGTGCTCATCTCGCTTTACTGGTCAAGGGAGCCGGCATACAGGTTCTGGGTCATGTGGCCAGCATACAGCTTCTGGGTCATGTGGCCATCATGACTAAGCCGCTTCTGGCGAACCAGAGCAGCACATGGAAACGCCGTTTACCTTCCCGTTGGAGCGGTACCTATTTATCTACTTGCACATTGACATGCTTTTGAACTGCTAGGTTGGCAGGAGCAGGAACCAAGCAACAGGAGCTCAGACCACAGCGCCAGCCGCATCCCTTTTTCAACAGGGTTAGTTCCCTCCTATAAAGAGCTCACTCATTGCTTCAAGGTGTAGGGCTCTAGAAGCACTAATAGTTGATATATCCCAAAGGTTGTTAAAGCAGTCCATTGCATTGACACTGAAGGATGCTTTCTAAAATATTTATAATCAGTGTGTTTGCGTGGGCTTGCAAGGAGAAAACAAATATGGAAGAACCTGCTCTTGGAGTCTTATGTTAGATACAGACACACTCTCACACACACACCACTTTCCATGCATATGAGTAGTTATGTTTAAGTTATCATGGGGTAATCCTACAGATGACTAACTCATCTTCAAATTTTGTGAAGGGGTGAGTGGGCCATGTTCAGTTTATGGACACTCATTTCCATGGTTGCTGCTGTTCTCATTTAGTATCTTTGGGAAGTACTGAAACCACTTTCAAAAGAATATATGGCTGTGTTTAAGGAGTGAATCAAACTAGTAGGCTATGGCACTGTAATTTCATTCTAATAGCAGATTATTAAGTTAATTTAAATTTTAAAACCACCATTAACCAATCCTTGCATTTAAAATAAAACAGGGTTCTTATTTAAATAAAATAAGCGAAAGGAATAGTTTAAGCTTATTGGAGCTCTGAGACTTTTGTCTTCTTTCTACAGTGGTGCCTCGCAAGACGAAATTAATCCGTTCCACGAGTCTCTTCGTCTAGCGGTTTTTTCGTCTTGCGAAGCAACCCTATTAGCGGCTTAGCGGATTAGCGCTATTAGCGGTTTAGCGGCTAAAAGGCTATTAGCGGCTTAGCGGCTTAGAAAAAGGGGGAGAAAGCGGAAAAAAATCAGAACACTCGCAAGACGCTTTCGTCTTGGAAAGCAAGCCCATAGGGAAAATCGTCTTGCGAAGCAGCTCAAAAACGGAAAACCCTTTCGTCTAGCGGGTTTTCCGTCTTGCGAGGCATTCGTCTTGCAGGGCACCACTGTAGTTGATGGTAGTCCTCTGTGGTCAACAGCAGGAAGCAGGTGCAGGAAGAGGCATTGTCAATATTGGTTCCTTTGTCATCAAAAGCTCAGCTAAAATGTTTTTTTTAGAAACAACACAAAACACTTTCATTAGAAAGCCTCCTTGAAAGGTTGTTGTGTCAGTAGCTGGTTGGAGACAGGTGGTTGATCAGTATCTAGCCACCACTGCTCAGCATCTAGCCAGTCCCTTGATGGTTAGTCAACTTCTTGTGCCACTGAGCATGTTCAGTATGCACTGGCCTGCTCTGAGTCCCATTCCCCCCACCGCCACCGCTGCTGCTGCTGCCTCTTTTAGATTTTTTCCTACTTTCCAAAGATTTTGTTGTTGTTGAACTTCTGCAAACCTTGGATCTCTCTTAGATTGCTGATACCTCCCTTTTGGGTGTAAATGCTGCCCGTTTGACAACATAAGGATCAAGATAATATGAACCAGTGCTTCAGCAATAAAGTGGTTTCTGTAGTAGCAAGACACCAATGGCAAGAATCCATAAACAGGATTTGAGGCTCAGTAATGCTTTTAAAAAATTATATTATTACCACATTCCTTTCTGTGTAGAAAAACACACACGGAGAATATATGTCTTCGAAGGAAATGCAGACCTCTCTCACACATATTATTGCCATTTTAAACAAGTGGGGCTTCTATTTCAATGAGATAAGAAAACAAGTCATTCTTTGAATATGTCGGGTATAGTTTATTATGTGATGATAAAATCAACTGCTTATTGTGGAATAATTTTGCCCGCTATCTGAGCATCGGGGAAGTCTAACATAACATTTTCATATCGGTTAAAAGGATTTCACTGCAAATCAAGTTATCAAGTTCTATCTGACAGATGATGAGAGATGGGATTGCTCCTACTGTAACTCTTACTGCACTAGAGAGAAAATCCCCCCAAATATGGAATTTTTTTTTTGCTGATGGAAGCAAATCCCTTTTCCAGTGGTATATAGACCTAAAGCAGCTTCAATGCTAGGCCAACAAAGTTGGCCAACAAGGTCTGGAATTTCTATCCAAGCTTTCTATTGCCCTTTCACTCCATATTATATTGCATAGTTTCAATGTGGGGTGAGAGCCCTACTGACAGAACAGCCTAAAATCTGAACTGTAGCAAGCCACATTTAAATTAATTAATCCTGTGGTGTACTTTGAAGATCAGGATTTCCAGGAGCACATGCACTGCAAATTACAGAGGAGCACAAATACTGTTTCAGCCTGCATTCAGAGTGAACAAATCCCTGCTAACTTTGTCACTGTTCGAGTTCATGTTGGGAGCAAAATAACTCTTAATCTTTGTGCGAAGGCAATTGTTTTGACTTCTGTATGATTTGATTTGTCTAACTAAATTATCCATGGCATTCAGACACATTTTTTCACATGAGGTTTTTATTAGCCAGTTAATGTCAAAATGGGTGTTTAATTATCCCGTAACCAAACGTGGATTTTAAATGCAGAGATTTTATTTTGCAAGTAGCTTTTTTTTCCCCCATCACAAATATGGTAACTTTGTGGGTGAGAAATAATTTTACAGCTGTAGAGATAAGCTAACATACAAAAATAAATACCCTCAAAGAATTCTGATAAAAATTATCTATGAAAAAATATACTGTCTTAAATAATCGAATAAGGGCTTCAAGAAACCATGACTGTAAAAAAATAAAAAAATAAAAGTGCTCTAGTAGCCCCAAGAACAGAAACTTAAGCTGAAACCTTAGCTTGGATTTCAGGAAGAGAACGAATCCAAAGGCAAAATAAACCAAATAGGATCTAAAATGGCCTCTCTTTTAAGTAGTATTTCGTATTTAGCCTGCACATGTATTGCTACATTCCCTAGCTCACTTTAGGATAATTATTATCAGAAAACTCTGAAACAAAAGTCTCTTTTCACACTGCTGAGACTACATATGAAAACAAAATGCAAATCATTCAAGTGAGATACCCGCCCGCCCTCCAATAAAGGTATGAAATGGATACACATTTGTAGTTCCTGAGGGACAAACATACAGCAAAGATTTAAAGTAGTGTCAGCTTTGTGCTGCATGATATTATCCAGACATAGGGAACTTAAATTGCTCTTTCTGGCTATCCGGTTATCAGACCGTCTCTGCTATTCATTCACATCTGTTTAAGCCAACTAACAGAAAGTGGGTTCTTCCACAATGTAGGTCATGTAACTCTAGCATAATTTGTACGCCTTGCAGAATTTGCCAAGCTATAGGTGACAATTCAACCTTTTTTTTTAAGCAAAAGTATTTGGCAAACACGTTTGAAGCAATATATCTGGGCAAGTTACAAAGTAGTCTGATGGAACTGATAAGCAGCTGCACCAAACAACGTATAAATTACGCTACTTCATGTGATCACTGCAGCCAAGTATTTCAAAAGATGATGCATATTTGACATGGGCAAAATAAAGTAAAAATCTCAAGAGTAATCCAGTAGGCCTTTACCGTTGGGAAAGTATCTAATTAATCACAGCCAAGGTTATTAAAACGAGGAGTGGTCTGTCCTTTGTTTTTCTCTGGCTTTCTGGCAGAGATAAATTCATAAAGCAGGTGTGCAGATATCACAAGCTGTATTGGTTTAAGATGTCACATTCTGCTTTCAACTGTTAGAATGATCTGAGTTGAAGTACTTAAGCAGAAAGTCAGCACTGAATGCAGTTATTCAGATCAGATCAGTGAGATCAACTCCCAAGTATGTAGGTATATATGCAGTGAGATTTTTTTTTTTTTTTTTTGCAAACTTTAATTGCTGTTAACCTATTTTCTCTTCCAGTTAGGTTCAGCCCACTTAGCTTCTTTTCAGCGAATCATACTGTTCATTTTGTGTTGATCATGACCCCAGAAGGTGATTGACTTTAGTCACCCTGATGATTGCATAACATGATTTCCAGTTCAAAGAGGCAGCAAACCGGCTACTAGACTTTGGAAAGAATATCATTCTCTATTAGAAAAGAGATGCAGTTCATTGCTATTGTTTAGTTGTTTAGTCGTGTCTGACTCTTCATGACCCCATGGACCAGAGCATGCCAGGCACTCCTGTCTTCCACTGCCTCCTGCAGTTTGGTCAAACTCATGTTGGTAGCTTTGAGAACCCTGTCCAACCATCTCGTCTTCTGTCGTCCCCTTCTCCTTGTGCCCTCAGTCTTTCCCAACATCAGTCTTTTCCAGGGAGTCTTCTCTTCAACCTAAATTAGACCCTACCATGGGGGTTCTGCTCCTTTCCCTTTTGAGTGTAAAAATTAGGCCAGAAACAAACATTTTAGTACATAAATTCCATCCTTTCCCCCACCTTACTACCTAGCAAGTTATGCCCTCATTGAAACCTACATGCATAGTAAAAAAAATAAAAAAATCAATCTCTCCAATGGACTTTCACTATGCCCTTTCCAATCTGCATAAGGCTAAAATAAATGTATCTCCTCCAGAATTTATGGGAAAGTAGAATGTGTTATCTTTGGGATATTATTAGCCTTTACTTCTGCAGGTTCAAGAATGATGGCTACAAACCAGCCCAAATGTTAAGAAGACACCAAGAAGTGTTACCTTGACAGCAGGAACAAAGATGGGGAAATCCAGTGTCTTACTGGCAAGATTAATTCTCTGTCGCATCACCTGCAGTTATACATTTTCCAAAGCTCATATCTGTCTGCAATCCACAGTCTGGTTCCTTTGATTTTCCTTATGTTGTATTGTCATTGGAGAAAAGCCAGTATTTTGGCTTCAGGCCTTTCTTGAGGAGATTGGGTTCATTCCAGGTAATAAAATTATATCACCTGTAAACAAAAGACATAGACATTCCTCCCCCTTTGCCAAATAATGCACCTTGAATAGTGTAATACCGGTAGCATATTTGAAGAGCAATAAACCATCACTAAATCAGATTCAATTTGGTTTGGTGCCACATAGTATTGTATTTGCTATATGTAGGCTCCCCCTCCCAAAAATAGACTTCCAACTTGAGATGGTTAATTGCCTCCTGCTTTCACAGCTGCTGGTAAAAAAATTGGCCCCTATCAATGACACCTATGGCATTTTATTTCCCAGCAAGTATTTAAAATACAATTGAGCTGACCTTCCTGATAGTTTGGCCAGTGAAAGGACAATCGTTGGAAGATGAGTTTCAGCCTAAAAATTAGGAAACAGAACATATACCACAGATTCTACCTTCGGGCTCTTACAAGGAGAAAAGAACACCAGCACATCTACCAAAAAGCAATTTTGAGAAGGCAATAACTTAAATCTGTCCACAGTAAAAGCTTTTTGCTATTTAACTACATGCAAATCCCTAAAACAAGCAGCTAACGGAAAAGGATCAATGTTAGAAATGACTAAGGTACAAGGCAGGCAAGCAAAATGGTCCAGAAAAGAATGAGCAAAACGGTCCAGAAAAATATCCCATAATCTTTGCTTTACCAAAGTTGATGCTGAGTGATATTCCCAACTGAAGGACAATGGAGGGTGGAATTCCAATGCTACAAGGTTCTAGGGGTGACATGTTTTGTCCAAACACTACCATCACTGCCATCAAGAAGACACAACAACCCCTGCTGCCATCCTAAAGGTATAAATTTTAAGCAGGACTGCCTGCCTGGCTCTTGCTTCAAAGGGTTAGTCCCCTCTGTTTCCAATAGCATAGCTGCATTAAAAACATGTATAGGGGAAAAAGCGCTTGTAAGAAACACCATTTAAATCCAAAAATGCCACCTTGATTCAAATAGCAGCTCCATAAAGGACCTGAAAAATTATCTTAGCATTGAGAACTTTAATAACAGAGGCAATAGAATATGGTTACCAGATGTCCCCGGTTCCCAGAGACAGTCCCTGGATCCACCAATCTGTCCCCGGGCAGAATCCTGCCCCCCCCCCCGGAATGTCCCTGGATTTAATGTAATGTCCCCAGATTAATCATATGCCTGGGGAGTTCCAGAGAGGGAACATGGTGGGCGCATGCAGGCTCAGTGGCAGCCTCAGCAAAACCCTGCTGCACCTCTGGCTCGCGAGGAGACCCTCCCCAGAGCCCGAAGCAGTTATCCAGTACAACTGCAGAGAGGGTCTCCTCAGGAGCCGGAGGTGCAGTCGGGCTTTGCTGCAACTCTCCTGTCTAACAGCTGAGGTGGGAAAAGAAACCTCCCTCTCCCTCAGCTCCCTCTTAAACAGCCCTGCTCCTCCTGCTTGCTTGCTTGAGCCGGGTCTCTGCTGCTTGCTCAAGAGGAAGAAGGAGCACATTTTCATGCCTTTAAAGCCCCCTTTGCTGCATTCTGCCTGCTTGGGAGCTGAGCTACCAAGCCGGCAGAAAGCAGACAGAGGCTGTTGCTTCAAAGTTAAGGGGGGGAGAATTGCCTTGCCTCTTTTGTTCCATTTTGCGTGTTTGTGAGCTACATTGGACTGCCTTCCCTCCCTCCCTTCTCTCTGTGTTACTGTCTGTCACCCCATTTTTTCCTCCTCACTCATAAACTCTTCCCAGTTCTCCCTTAGTCTTTTCACACATTTGGTTCCCCAACCCTATACATAATTATGTGCTGCATGCATGCACTGCTTCTTCATTTTTCTTCCCTTGCACCCACCCCCACTAGCAAAAAATAAAAGGGAAGGAATGTTTTATGTTTATTTTGGGGGGTGTTTATGTTGGTTCGCCCTTAACAGCTCTCCTGTTCCCTCCTTATTAAAAATGAACCTTAAAAAATTAAAAGGAACCTTTAAAAATATTAAAGGAGGCTACCTCTGCTTGCTTGCCTCCCTCCCCTTTGATAAAAAGAGAGATATTGGTGGGATGGGGCTTGGGGGGGTACCTTCTGTGTCACAATAGCTGTAAATGGAGCAGGGAAGCCTTATGTTCTTTTAAGCTGAGGCTGCTTGAGTTGAGGTACCTCCATTGCAGGGGGCTGGCCTAGATGCCCCTCCGAGGTCCTTTCCAAATCTGTGATTCTGTGATCATCCCACAGTCATATTCTCAAACTCTGCTTCCAACTCCATCCCCCAGGTTTCTCTCCTCCTCCGGACTTCTCAAGACAGCAAAACAACTGATATATAGATGTAATTATGGAAAATAAAGCATGTAATTTTTTTTTTAAAAGTGTCCCCGGATTCATTGAAAAAAATCTGGTAACCATACAATAGAAGAAACATAAACTGGCATGGAAGAAACATAAATTGCAAACTGGTTAGCGGGAGTTTCCTGAGAAGCAGAGAATGTGTGTAGCCCATGCATACCACCTTTCAAGTTTCTTTAAGAAAACAGCAAACCAAGTGAGAGCAAGAATGCCTTCTGCCTAGTGCTGCACAGTTGTTTAGAGCAGGGTATGGGTATGCTGAATTTAGTCCCCCCCCCTCTACCCTAGATGCATTAGACTAGAGTATAAAACAGGGGCTATGAATGACCAGCCTCATGCATAGGTCAGAATCGCAACCACTCTCTCCAGAGAACTGTGGTTATAGGAAGGCACTTGGACTCAATGAATTAACAATTACATGAGACTAAATTTCTATATAGAAGGGTTGTTTATTACTTAAACTTATGTACAAAATCTAAACATTAAAATAATGAGGAAACAGCAGCCTATTTACATTTTTTTTTACAAAATGTTTTTACAAGGATTATTCTAAGTAACATTGACACACACAAATGAACCATCTTTTGTAAAACATATATAAATAAATACTGACTTTTAAATGACTGTTGTAAAAACATGATTTCTACAGCCAATTTAGTTAACAGATAAGTAGTTTTGTTATCTCCACACTACAATATAATTACATAAGACAGAAAAATATTTTTACATATAGAACCTCTATTAATTACTTTTCAAATTGTACCTTACCAATATATTCAAGAGAGGTAATACAGCTATAGACTTCATGCCTATAACTGAATTATGAGTTTTGGCATGCAAACCATATAGAGCCATCAACATCTGTAGGTATTAATTTACTAATTTAAATAAAGTTTTAATTTTTTTATAATAAAAAAACATGCAACAACATATAAGCATCATATTCCTGGTTACAATGTGCAAGTGTATATGACATTTATAGCAACTTGCATGTCCACAGGTATCAATCAAAGGTTTAAGAACACTTAACAGCCACAACAAAAGGATTAAGGAAAAGGATATGTATTCTGAAAATAAATAAGTTAGTATTTACTGGTATATCACCTTTTTTGTCAAGGGCAATACATTGGAATAAAACTATTTGGGTCCTGATCCTATATTCTTCAAGATCTGGTTGAAGGCAGATGATATTCTTGTAGCTAAACTCATCCCTACACGGACAAGTCCTGGCATAATGATATAACTCAGTGATTTCAATGCCGTTTAAGTATCTATTTAACTGTCAGAACTGCACAGATATCAGCTGAAGTTTTACTCTCCATGCTCATGGATGTTCACTGATACATGTGATTAACTTGATTACTTGTAACTGATTACATAAACCGATGCTATTGAACAGCATTGGCCACATTCACATCCAACACTCTACCATAGTTTAGGGCTAAAATCCAAACTGGAGAGATTAGGACTCAGCATGTATGTGGGTTTTTGTTCTATCTATTGAACAGAAAGAAAAAGCATTACATGAAAACTGAATGCATACAAGCTGTTCTCAGTCCCTCAATATTTGGAAGCTGTCTCCATATAACTGTGTTCACCATCCAGGTGATATGAAATGGCACAAAAGCTATATATGATTGCAATGCTTGAAATGTAATGGCTGCTTCATAGGCGTTAAAATCTTCTCCTGATACTGTGGTGAAGTGATGAACACATGTAACCTCTCTGAAACAATGAATTGTATTTGCAACAACAAGTACAGAGTTGTTGCTCAAGCCCATAAATGCCTAAGGAATAATTCAAGGACATCTGCCTAGTAAGCCTTAGAATGTTGCCTCCACACTTTGTTTTCTAGCTTTCTTTATAGAGTGGCTTACTTTAAAAAAAGAAAAGAAAAAGAAAGCTAAAAATCCAGGCCTGCTGCTGAGGGTGGGATGAGAGAATGAACATGAAGATGAACTAGGCATTGTTCAGAATTCTACACCCTCCCATGAACTTAATCCACTTTCGGATCCCCTGGCAATTATGGTAGGGTTGCCATATTTCAAAAAGTAACATTCCTGGCACCCACAAAATTTTCCCTCCTGTCATTTTTACACCCAAAAACCAGGATATGTCAGGAATTTTCCTGACGTATGGCAAGCCTAAATTATGGGAACTACTTTCAGATGTAGGTCAGATATTCTTTATTTATAAGTACTAGAAAGCGACACCCCATAATCAAGTTTGACTGGACTTAACCATCCATGGGTCCTTTCCCTTTCCCTAGATTTTTATTCTTCTCTATGAATACAGAGCTTAAAATGAAGGGCTAATGAAGACTCTTTAAAAACAAAAAAACAAAAAAACCCATGTGTGCTTAGATTTTATTTTTTTAGAAGATAAAACATAAAAATATGAAGGAAAATGTCTTCTAGGGCTTATCACCAAAATCAGAACTGCGCATTCATTAACATGCAGGATATCTAGAAACTTTCTATCAAGCATGTTGATTTATGCTTACAAAGCAAAATGGGCAAGAGAAAAATGATTAACTGTAAATCTGAAGGCGTCACCCTGTACTATTTTGCTGAAAACATGTGGAAATTATTTAGGCTAATAAAGTTTGGCTGTGGTGCTTCATAACACAGTAAAGGAGGTTTCCTTTAAAAAAATATATTCAAAATCCTCTGAGGTGTTGCTTAGTTCAATAAAATGACATCAATATTTGAATATTTAAGAACACATGTAATTCTAACAGCTTCATCCTGAGGATCATGTGTATTGGAATTTCTACATAAAGCTCTCTCTGTATCTGCTTCTATGTTCATTTACATTAGAGGTGGGAAACCTCAGGCCTCTCTATCCAGCCCTCAGAACTCTCAATAAGTCACAAATCTTCCCAAAGTTAACACCCCTCACTGTCCTTGCTCTGCACCCTCCTCAAATGCATTTGCCTGACTGGAATGTGTTCTTGAACTGTAATAATGTCTCTTGCTTGCCCGAGAGATGGAGATATTGGCGGAGTGGACTTCTGACTTTTTCATAACAGGAATGTAGCCTACTGTACAAAGGTACAAGTTGCCTAGTCCACTTTTTTCCTCTAGTCTATCCAATCACTGCCAGCTGGCCTGGAAAGCTCCCCATGTGAAAATATGTCCTTCAGACTGAACAGGGTTTTCCTTTCTCTGATCTATGGCAAGAGAACAGATTGCAACAAGCATTCTTGTGCATGCACACAAAATGCACTATTATTTAGATATTAAACCTCTTGTTTGGGGGAGGTGTAGTACCTCTGCTGTGGGACACATCATGCTCCTTCTGGGGTAGTTTGTCCACCTTTGGTCCTCACTCTGCACTCAGCTCTTACCTGTAGGTCCTAGAAGCTGTCAGCATGTGATAGCAGCCACACCTGAGGAATGGCTTCAACTGGCCAGCTAAACCAGGTGATGGTAGCCAATGGGTCTCAAAGCCTCTGTAAGTTAGGGATTGCCCCTGCATGCAGAGACAGGCTCCAGTGGATTGAGCAGATGAGACCAATAATGGATCTAATGGTCAAAAAGGCAGTTTCTGCACATGTTGTAGATGGAAGTGAGAGGCAAATGGGGATCATCAACCTGGGAAGGTAGCCCATCTAGGAAAAGGAAAACTCTGATCATAAACCTCCACTGCCTTGCAGGCTATCTTTGGGAGAAGAAAAGGCTAAGGAGTAAATCATACACAAATCTGGAGGAGAGTCCCTAAGATGTTTGGATGGCACCTTGTACCCCTCATTCCAGCAACTCCTGCCATTGTCTCTTGGGACAGATGGATGCCAACAAACCTCTTGTATATTTCTCCTAATGCACACACATTTCTGCCAAGATCATCTGGGATTGGCAGCATTTACAAATGAATGATAATACTTTAGCTGGGGGGTTGGGTTCCCATCTGCCACAGTGCATCAAGGGTCTTCATTAAACCAATCAAAATATGAGATTTGTGGGTGGTAGCCATCTAAACAGTTACTCCGGCCCACAGAAATAGAAGTGGGAAGGGAATTTATACTGTGCAGCTAAAAGTGGTTGTGCTTGTATTGTAGCTGGAGACTGCCCTGTCAACAGATTCTGTTTCTCTTGACAAATAGTTACAGGATCAGAGATATAGTAAATTGGTAACAGATAAATGTTTGTTTACATCTATACATTTAAAACTCTCTATAATACAAAAAAACCACCATGCACATAGACAGTAATAAAGACTGAGAAGAGTGTGAATGTCAAACAGTGTACGCTATGATGCTGGTAAATCACTATATTCATATACTCTTTAAATTTTCATAGACATTGGATGTTTCTATTTACTTGAATACCGTGATCCTTGCCTGGCATACTTCATCCTGGAGTTCATAAAACATTTTTTCAAATGATGAGCATCCACTGAAAGCACAGATCATTTCATAGTCCAGTATAGATGCATTTTTCTGATATTTTCGCAAGAGCTCTTTTATGTTCTTTTCCAGTTAGTTAATAATCCAATGCAATTTAGTACTTTTCAGGTGGCGGTTTATAATGATGTGAGTGGTGTTGCTTCAGATGAGGTCCTATAAAGGAAAACATTATAAATCAACTATGACTGATACAAATCTGTATTAATGTTGGTAGAAGAAAAAAATATTTTCTTTTGCATCACTCTGAAGATTAAATAAGCGGGGGGGGGGGGTGTTTCTGGGCGGTGGAAGGCTGGCAGACATGTAAGCTGCTCATTGCAGCACCGATAGTTCTCCTGCTTCTTAGAAGTCTGGTGCACAAACCTGAGCCACTGAATCAAGGCCACGGTGTATGGTGAATTCTGGCAACAGGGTTTGGTTCCACCATGTTTAAATGAAACAAACAAAAATAACCTCGAGTGGGTATTCCATCAAGGTTTGTATGGGCATCAAAATACCTGCCAGGTGTGATCTGTACCTCAGAAGGACAAATAATCTTCTAGTAAACAGATATACTACCTGGACATCTTTCAAAATACTTCCCCATAAATTGTCAATACTCACTGTGTGGAGACATCAGCAAGTCAGGTGTTCGGAATGATTTTATTGTAGCCGGTCCCTCTCCACCTGTTGTCAGAACTTGTACTTCTAAACGGTACAGGGTTGATGGCCTCAGGTTGGGAACTGTCAGTACATAATGATCCTTAAAAGAAAATAGGAGCAGTAAAAAAAAAAAAGCATTAGCTTGATCAAAGATGTTCATTACAATGGTGCATATGTTATTATCCCCTCAAGTCTTCCCTCCTATCCCACAACACAGAAGTAGCAGATACTTACTACTGGCAGTATTTGTGACTGGGAAATAATGCTGTTGGGCAAGCTGTTTTGTCTGCTCTCAGTTGTAACCTCTGCCCAAGTGACCTGGAACCCTGTCATGGGTTGGTGAAGATTTATTTTTGATATTTTCCAGGAAAAGTGCCCAGTAATGTTGATGTCCTGGACAATGAAAGAGGCAGAAAGATTCTCGGGCTTGGCCAACACTTTAGGGACAACTGGAACTGCAAAAATCACCATCACAACAAGAAGAAACAATATATTAGCATTTCTTTCGAGCTTAAAAACATAGACACATAAAAAATATAGACACACAGAATTCTTTTACTTGTTCTACCCCTCTCTATTTTTCTGATTCTCACTTTTCCTCCCTGCATCCCTCCCTAGAGGGTTATAGGTAAGGGACAGTTCATTCTTCTCAGGGTTCTGAACTGACTGCTTGCAGAACTCTCCACCACCCCAGAGTTCCACCTGCTTTGACTTGCCAACACGCCTATTTACAATGAACTCTCTCATAATTTTATTTTATTCTAATCTTTCAGAATGGTTTTCAAGAGCAACCAGATTGTGTATATTGTGATTTTATGTTGTGAGCCGTCCTGAGATCTGCAGGTATTAGGAGTGATACAAATTCAATACATAATAATAAAAATAAAAATTCTGCCAGTTTTCCAGATCTCTGCTTACCTCCTTCAGTGGGGCAACTGATGTGCTTGTGCTTCTTTCCTTTAAGATCAGAACAAGGCGGAGTAGTAAAGAAAATACTTTCAGCCTTTAATTGGCCTTTGGATCTTGCTGGCTGGACTGTAACTTTGTATTTGCAGGAAAATAACAGGTCTTGAAGAATTATATAGTTTTCCTACAAAAAGATAGTTTACATATAAATCAGTTTCTTATCTTTCATTTGAGGTACCTTGCTTCAGATTAAATCTTTACTTCCACCCCTACATCAAGCTATCTATGCCAAAGTGGTTTTGATTTAGAAAACAAGATTACAAAAATTAAATGACTAGTTTCCTTAGCATGCAGTTAAGTCATCTTCTGCTATCCTATCCTAGTCAATGTATGCTTACCATCATCCAGACACAAACTATCTCCAAACCCCAGTTCAGAGTTTACACCACCCACCTAGCATCTGGTTATAGAAATGAAAGTTATGGCTACGTGGCATCAGCATAACGGTAGCAATTCAAATCCAAGCTACTTGATGGCATCGCAGCACTCTAAAACCAAAGGACACAGAGTGGAAGAGTAGTCCTCAAACTACTTGACCATCTAGAATTTATGGGAGCCATCACAAATCAGCAAGTCTTGTTCTTTCTGATGTCTTACACAGTAGCAGCATGTGTGGCGGAGCTGCCATCCCAACACCAGCATCACTAACGCTTATCTGGAAATGCCTGGGGCATGGTGGGGGTGTAGTGAGATCAGGGCTATGTGAATGCACCAGTACAGCTATGCAGTCCTGCTCCCTGCCCAGGTAAGCAGCAGTAATGCCAGTGTCAGGAAGGAGTTTCCATGCAACCACTACTACACACTACTACTAACCTTACATAGGCCAAATGGACAGGGGGGAAGAATGCAATTACATTTTCTTACAGCTTGCTTACAGTTGGGAATAAAGATGAAGGATATAAGTCACATGCCACACAGAATAGGTAGCTTTTGAGGTGTGCTTTGAAGATGGGAGGGCTGAGGAGGCATCATCTATTAGGGGGGACGTTCAAGACATAAAAGCAGCAAGGAAGAACAGCAGAGTCATTTAATGTAGGAGATCTTTGGCTGACTCAGGTGCTAGAGATGGAGGATTTCATGGATGGGAACATAATGACAAACAAGGACCATAAGATAGTGTGAGGTTTCAAAAGGTAAGGACAAGGAGTCTGTGCTAGATATGGAAGGGAATAGGTATAGGATGATAAATGGGATAACAGGAGAGGTAGGTTTCCTCTGTTGTGGCTCCTCTGAAAACAGTGAGAAGAATTGGATGCAATGGATTTTTTATAAAGATAGTTTCCATACCCCCATATGTTCTTTATTAAGATACCCCTCTTTCTATTTTCAATTTTTGATTACTAAAGTTCTACTTACATATGTTATACCACTGGATTTTTCAGACCCTTTTGTATCATTGTGCAAACAAGACTCTGGGAACCATTGGACATGATATCTGCTCCTGCTGCTGGCATCTTAATGGAACAAAATAGGAAAATACTATTTACACGTTAAAATAACTTGCAACTTTTAAAAAATCACTGCCAGTCCCTCATCATTCATAAGTATTTCACAATCTCAAGTACAAAAAAGGAAAACATAACCAAGTAAAAAGGACACAGCTAAGCCAATACATAATATAGCAGGAATGTAAGAATCAGTTGTTATTTCCACAGAAGATAGAATAGCCTTCTCTTGCAAAATATTTGGTGAATAATCAAAGGGAGTCTGTGCAAACTTTCTAACTTGTTATACATTCAGAGCATTGTGATGCAGCTCCACACAAGACCTAAACAGATAGTGAGAAGGAACCATTTGCTTCATGTTCTCGTTGAAAGGTTGCATGCACCCATGTTATACCCAAGAAAGAAACATATTTCAATTTCTTGGTGTGGAGGACATTCTAAAAAGAATACTGCTTTTATATCTCATTAGTGGAGAACAATATGAATGAATGAGGATTCCTATTGATTCTACAAAAGCAAAAACCTTAAGAAGGCCTGAGTCAGCAATCCCTGCTTAAGGGAATACTTTAATTAAGATCAGTATCAGCTGCATGAAATAGGAAGAGAGAGAGAGAGAGAGAGAGAGAGAGAGAGAGAGAGAGAGAGAACTTTCTTGTGATGACACTCACTGGTATGGAATACTAACACCCATTTTTTAAATGTCTACCTCTTTTTTGCTGCTATTTTACAATGGCACCCTCATTTTGTGCTGGTGCACACCCAATATATGTGTACCAACAGCTCAAAATTTTTTAACCAATAAACCAAAGGTATAATACTTGATTCCTGTTTTTCAGTGTTTTTTATTATTGTTAGTTGGACATTTATTTCAATGCAAGATTTCACAAACATAATCATTTCTGTATTAGGTCCTGTGATGACCTCTAGGTGTTTCTAGTCTTAGATGGCACAGTGATTTGTGCATGTTCTGCATGTGTGGCCAAGCATCAAATTCAACTTGTTGCACTATAGGCCATATTAAGGTAGACTTCAGTTGCATAATGATGGGGTGAGCTCAGCTCAAGACAGCATTAGATGATCTATTTTGTCTTATTCAGTATAAGAAAGCTGCCTATGACACAGGCACAGTTGCCCATGAACAGGTTCTTAGTAAACAGCAGACTAAGTACTGCTTGTTCCACTGTGGTTTGGAATCTGCCACATCAATGAAAGCCATGTGTAAATCATGCACATCAATCAACAAGCAATGCTTGCTCTCTAGCTTGTTATATATTTCCAGTGCAGTCCTTACTGTTGAACCAAGGTTTATTTATTAGCTAGCACCCTTTCCATTTGCTGAAAATAAGACTGGACAAGTTGAGTGTAGGACAGGAGATTCTCTACATGTATGCATGATGGTTGTGGTACAGTGCTGATCTATGGTGGATTTTGCTTCATTAAAAACCCAGAGATAAAGTTTACCATCCAACCACTACAAGTATTCAGATGGGAAGAGCAGACATTGTACGCTACACTGAGAAACTGCAATCATTCTGAGATACTCATATATAACAAATCACCCGGGTGTGCCTGAGTATAGTACACAGTTTCATATTAAGTGTGAGCAACACTTATCATTAAAAGGTAATTGTGTTGCCCCAGACACTCCATGTGCAGCCTTTGGGGAAAACAGTGAATGACCCAAAGGATAATAAAATAATCAGCACAAAACGAAAATATGCATCCCACATTTGACGTAACTTGGCTAACCTCATGGTGACTGGGGGGGGGGGGAGCCAAATAGCTCCTAGAGTGTTTGAATATAAGTACTCACAAAACTGAACATCCCTATTGAATACTTGAGAGCAGTATCAAGGTGAGCAGGGCAGAAAAAGAGGGTGGTAGTAGCACCAGATACTCCCATAACCTCAGCATGTGTCTTCTCCCACAGGGGCTGTGGCTACTAGTCTCAGAGTCCTTATGGCAAAATGACCAAAAATATTCTGAGAGTGCTCTCTCCACCATCCCTGCTGCTGCACATAAGTTGCTGGGCTCTCAGGAAAAAATCAAAGAGTGAAGTGAAGGAAGCAGAATTGGTGATCCACAAGTACCTTCAAGTTTTTTGTGCACATCAGAACTGTCCTTTCAGAAATACTTGATCCCTTTTTTTGCTTGTGCATCCCCAATAGCTACCCAATTCTCCAGACTGCCTCCAAAATCTCATGGCTTTCATAAGCACTAGATTTCTCAGACCACTTCCTTCCACCTAGCCCAGCACCAATGAGATCAGAGGGCCAAGGGTGAGAAAGCTTCTTACTTTAAATGGCAAAGTGATCACAATTACTGCAGTAAGTACGAACCGATTAAAGCCTTTAAAAATTAGGGGAAGAAACGTTTTACTTTAAAAGCTTGCGGATATTGACACTGAAAGGACTTAGCGGCTTCTCATACAAATGTGAAACTCCCAATTCTATATTCATCAAACAGTGGAGCAGAGAGGGTGACATGAGAAACTTTAATTTTAGCAATTTCAGTACTGCACATGACCCTAATTGTCACATGCAGTTAATCATCTCAGGCTGAGAGTTGAGTATGCATCTGTTCCTGGCAACATACTCCCAGAGTTGTCAGCTCCCAGTGCCAAAGAGTTAAAAGCATTTGAGTAAGTTCCCCTGTGTTACATAAATAGCACATAATTTCTAATTTCACACAGCTAAAATGGCCAAAAAAATGCAGCCGCAAGCACCCCCCACCCACCCCCCTTATTGACAAGGGTTGAATTCAGGCTGTTTGTGGGATCTACAGCATTTCTCTAATCCCGGCTCTGTGTCAAAAGGAGCAAATGAAAGACATCTTTTATTTTTCCAAAACAGAAACCCATTGTCCTCACCTAATTGCTATATACTTCAGTGACAATTATACCTAAGTAAATCATGAATATTTCCTAAACTTTTTATACTACCTCAGGCATGTGTCTATTCATGTTAATACGCATCCCAAAGTGAATGTATTATTGCTATCATAAAAACAGTATTTCAGGCTTAATTTCATTTTAAAATGTGATTAAGATTTTAACAAACTATTCCAGATACTGCATTCTTTGCATTCCACAAATGCTTTCAGGCAGTGTGGCATACTGGATAGAGCACTATATATGTGAACCTGGCTTCCAGAGATTTAAATCCCAGCTCAATAATTAACTCGCTGGGTGGCCCTGAATAAGTGACATACTCCTAGATCCCTGTATGTGAATAGCAACAACATTAGTCACTTACAACTCATATAAGGGGGAAATAGTTTCTTTAAAAAAAGAAAAAAGGATGTTGTCTATTACAATATACTCAGTGAAGTCACATAAAAAGGAAGATTATCCCAAGGGAAAATAGCCTTGCTCTTCAAACATCACTAACTGATTAATCTAAAATGACAGGAATAAGGAATAATATTCTAATTAAGTTTTTATTTTGTTTTTAGGGAAATATAATATTTATATATATATTTAAATCTAGGAAGATGGCAAAATTCATCGTTGTGAAATGGATTTTAAGCAGGCAGGCAAGACAAGACAAGCATCGCAAACCCACCATTATGTTTCCAAGTTATAAAATCTCCCACACAACAGACAGAGGTGTATGCTTAGCCCGTTATCATATTTCTCCAATTCAGCCACCTTAATCTTAAAAGAACTTTTTTCCAAGAACCAGATACCAGATGAACAGCACTTATCAAAGCATGTAAACAGTAAGAATGAATCAAAGTCAAGGAACACAGTGCTGGTCCAATTTGGCTTGGCTCAGGAGCAGACTTTGGTAATGTGGCACCCTGGGTGATGACAAAATATGCCCCACCTCATATTTCTTATTTACATAGTATTTTCTGTACTCTCAATAGGTACTTGTATAAATATAGGAACCACCCGCACCACCCTAAATCTGGCGCTGCTTGGCTAAATCCACAACTTAGTTTTAAAACGCTTCTATAATTCAATCACCGAGTAGAATTGTTCTACTGCTTAATTAAATCTGCATTTTAGTTCGCATCACTTTATAACAGCTTTAGCTTTTATAGTGCATATTCGATAGTACAGATAGTATTCAAGGAGGAAGCACATTAAACATGTAGCTTCCAATTATACTGTATTTTGATAGAAATGTATTGGGTTCTATCCAATGCCAGTCCTACTCAGAGAAAATCCATTGAAGTTAATGGACATGACTAAGCAAGGTTCATTAATTTTAGTGGGTTTACTCTGAGTAGAACTTAGTTGGCTACAATGCTTAATTTTCTATTGTGAGTTTTACAACTAAACATATACCCTAGTTAATGCCGTAAAGAATCACATCAAAACACAGAACCTTTCTTTCTGGTGAGGCAGGACAAAGCTTTGTTGTAGGCTGCAAAGGGGTTTCCACAAAAGGTCCTATGATTGGTCTCAATACAACATCTCAGTCACAAAATTTGCACTAAATTGCTGGAAAATATGGCAGGTCGGTCAGCTGGATCAGTACCCAACCCACTGAAAAGGCGGGGACAATGCAAATATAAATAATTCAAAAGGGTACTGTACTTAAAATGTGGTTCTGTGACTTGTATTTCAATTTCTTCACTTGTAACAAAGAGTATATTTAGTCCACAACTGCTCTCATCACAAATTCCCAGAAGATTTTATTATCCTTCTCCTAAAATGCCAATCAAACTTTGTACATCTAGCAGAAGTCCTTCTGTAGTTGGGTCACCATGAACCTATCTGGATTTCAAATAGATTTTTACCCACCTTCTGTTTTCTTCCAATAGACTTTCACCTGAAGTTGATCATCTTGATAAAAAGGCACTCCGATTTCAAGAAGACGAGTGGGTCTTCTTCCTTTAAAGGATGGGGCAGCATCAGTTGCTTTCTCAACTATAGATACCTGTTCTTCTGCAAAACAAACATCAGTGGGAAATTTGTGTTTTCATTGGTGAAGGACATTGCTTTGATTTCATTGAATTCACAGGGTATTGCAAATTATTCCATAAGTGTAGGTTTTTTTTTTAAAAAAAAAAGTACACATACTGTAAGACATCCCATTAAATTACAATTCCCGAGTTCCTTGGGGAAGAGGAATGATGTAGAGAGTTGTGGTTAAAAATGGTATAAAAATGTGGTGTAGCTATATCCTAAGAATCAGAAATTGCCCCTTTCTTAAGCATCTGGATTTAACTTTTTTTGACAGCTTCGGTCCCATTCAGGGCTTATCATATTTGAAGAGGTCAAGATCTGGCATGAGCCACAACTGAAAACTACATGCAACCACTTTTAAAAGCTGCTCAGCCACATAAAGACATAGTTGGAGCATGCCTGAGAACATGCACATTTGGGGCGGGGCATGACCCCACTTCAGACCCAATATTTTGGGGAGGAATCTCTACAAATGTAGATTAAATATAAGCACACAAGACTATGATCAAACAGTACTACTATTTATTGCCAGTCCTCCCTTTTCACATAAATAATGAACTGGAAAAAATAAATCACTTTTTCCCCCTCTCAGATTCACTTATTTTCTGCTTCTTTCTCAAAGAAGCCAAAAATTCCCTTGGAAGATCATGAAATATATTCATAGCCAAAGTGAATCAAAATGAATTGCAGCCATTATGAATTCATATTATTCAAATAGTTGAACATTCAAATAAATGCAATATTTGGCTAGGCCTTATATAGAGCCAACCAAAGCAGTAGTTAGTAAAACGATAACTTGTATATACAAGAGCCAACCCAAAAAATATAAATTAACTAAACTGGAACAGAATATGTGGGGGAAAACCTCAAAGGTGAAATGGACAGCAGACTTCACATAACTACATTCTCTGCTATTTGCTGAAGAAACAGGAAATATTAGACAGCCCTAAAGCAGTGTTTTTAAAGTGAGTTGTAGTGATAACTCTATCAGTTCTGTAGATTACATAGGAGAATGTGTTACATAGGAGAATGTGATTCACGAGCACATTTTAAGGTAGAGTCCCTTTAAACGAGTTACAAAAAGAATTCCTAGTTAAGCTAATCTAGGACAGTGGACATGCCAGTTTCTCATGAGCTAACTATTAAAATGAAGCTTTACAAAGAAGGTCACCTTAAACCCATCAGTACCACCACCTGCCAAGATTGTGTCACACAAAAGTTGTTTAATAATAATAATAATAATAATTCTATACTACCTTCACAGGGCTGTTTGCAATATAAAACACACTGTTAGTGTCAAGACTACAAAGATTAGACCTCTGTTTCTAAACTGCCAATACAAAATATAAAAATCAATTGGGGGTTGATGGGACAGATAACACATTTCTCAGAAATATGATCTACAAAAGAGGAAGAAGGAAAGCCAAGAAAATATTAAAAGTCCCAAAGTAGCAGAAGGTGTGAATTTAAAACTAGCTGCGGTAACGGAAAGAGCGAGTGAATATAAACTGCTGAAACCACAAAATTCACATGAGCAGATTAGGGTAACTGAAGCTAGACTGGCAAAGATTTTGTACACTGCAAATTGAATATGATATGCAGCAGAGAACGGAAGCTAACTATCAAAAAGTAAAAATGTAACAACTACTCTTTTTCTCCATCACTTCTAATGTGCACAGGGAAACTAGATGAAGTTTCAGAAGTTGGACACACTTAACATGTACAAAAAGAAACTCTATTGATGGTGACCACCTAAACATCAAACATTTTAGCCAAGAAGATGAACAAAGCAATTCGATTTCAGCTATTTAACCTTACATAATGTATTTCCTGAAATCCCTCAATAAATAAATAGAACTGAGACTGGTGCTTTACAAAAGAACGTCCTCAATATATTGACTGGGAGACAAGACACATACAGAAATGAACTCCCTGCCGTACGTCACCCAGGGCTGCTTCATAAATTATAGAAATTAGCATTATGGAACTCTTTGTATAACATGTGTCCTCACAGTGTCTCTCATAATACATAACAGTTATGCTCATGCTTTTGCTGTCTGTACACTGTAGATAATTATTAATTATCTCCTGCCTCCTTGCAGCATTTAAATTGGCTCCGCATGTGTACATGCTATAGGAACTGAAGACCGATACTGGCTCTCATGGGACAACCACAAACTATAAAAAGAGAATAATAGTTCACATATTCCCATGTGTAAGTACTTCTTAGTGCCTTCCATTTAGCTAACACTGGACAACATATAATCTATGAGCCAGATACATAACGTGAGCTAGACATATAACACACATAATTTTTACCCAACTCAGAGATTCTTGCTGGAACTCCAAAGAATCTAGAAGAACCACACAGGCAGACCAGATTCCAGACTTTACCACAGAATCAGCACTGCCGTGGGAGAAGGTTCTGACTGTGTAACATGACTGGGTCTTGCCCATGTAGTTAGTCACTTAAATACGGTCCCAGCCATGTGGGAAGTGAACAAGCAGCAGCAACTCCCACATGTCTGGGTGAGTGTCTAAGGGCACCCAATTCAGAAGAAACAAAGGACCTTTTTTCAGTCTCTTTCAAATGCAACCATATTTAGCACTAACCTCTGTGGCACTCATTTTCAATGCACCTCTGGACTCACACATCCCTGAATGAAAGGAGGAGGCAATTTTCAAGCTATATCAGTCAAACTATTCTCTACACACTGGAAGGTTGTGCTGCAAGTAGATTGCTAATGAAGTGGGAGAGCAGAGAGCATAAACTATGAATTGGACATGTAGCAAAGGTGTCACCTAGAACATTCGTATAGACAGATATCCCCTTAAGCAAATGTTATGAGATGTTAGGTTTCTTTCTAAAAACGGCACTTACTGTTAATAGCTGTCTGAGTGGAACTGAAGTAAAGAGACACTTTGGCACTTTTCAGGCGTACTTGACCCCAGTATGTAACTGCCTGCAGTTCCACCATGAAGTTACTGTTCGGCTGTAGGCCTTCGATAACTACATAATTCTGGGACTATAATTAAAAAATAAAATATATGCACAGTTCAGTGATGGATTTCCTAAAACACAATCACATTAGAAGTTGTGTGTTCTATCAAATGAACAGGTGAAAGTAGATAAACTGTTGCTGTCTTCTACGCCAACTTAAATTCAATAAAGCAACCATTTTGCCTACAATATAGGTACATTTTATTGTTTTGTGTATGACAGTTAGGAAACATTTACCAATCACAAAGCTGGCCATTGCATTGATCCAACAAGGGGACTTGCCAAATAAAAATTTGGAAAAACTGAGATTTTGGGTTTTTTAAAAAAAGGGATTGGAAAGTAGTTAGATTTTAGCACTCAGAGCTGGAGCAACTAGAACCATCTCCTCTTCCTTCGTTTCTTTTGTTGAGCTAGCAACATTTGGCTACATCACACTGTAGTACATTTGACACTATTGTACTTGAGCTGTATCAGATTTGGCAACAATTAGCTTACTACAGCATGTATCCGTATGTGCTGGGGTGTCAAATCTTTCTTTACAGGTATGCAGACTGAAGACTAGTTGCCAATCAGTTAGTGCACCCTATGGGCTTAGTTGCAGCAGGGCACAGACAGTCCCAGTGAATCATGAATTCATCTGTGTTCAGCAAAGTAGTGGGGCATACCCACACTGTCTCTTACCATTTTTTTGCCTTTTGCCCTTGCTGTAGTTTTAGTTTTAAAAACCCAAATCAGTGGAGCATATGAAAATCATTGTCCAAATGTGTTTTGGGGGTGATACAAGACTATAGTGTTCTTTATTGTTATTCTCACACTAAACACAATCAGCTTTGGTTTAAATGGCACCAGATACTACCTTAAACTATTATACAGTAGTACCTCGGGTTAAGTACTTAATTCATTCCGGAGGTCCGTACTTAACCTGAAACTGTTCTTAACCTGAAGCACCACTTTAGCTAATGGGGCCTCCTGCTGCTGCCGCGCCACCGGAGCACAATTTCTGTTCTCAACCTGAAGCAAAGTTCTTAACCTGAAGCACTATTTCTGGGTTAGCGGAGTCTGTAACCTGAAGCGTATGTAACCTGAAGCGTACGTAACCTGAAGTACCACTGTATTGCCTTTTCTATTACTACAATGTGAATGTAGTCAAAGGGAGCCTACACAGGCTTCTGTGCAGCAACTGTGGAAATGTCTGAACACAGTAAATTACAGTTATATAGGAAGGGGGCTTAGTGTTTGCTACTTCAGTGAATGAACCACAAGTTGCCAATGGTGTGAAATCAAACATTGTTTTATTATTTTCCACACACAACAAAAATAAATATGTCATCATTTAATAGCCTTCTTTAAAGTTTTTATGTTCCCCTTTGATTAAAGCCAACACCTTAATATTCTCTCTCTTTCCTTTTAAGTATCATCTTAAGTCAAGGTGTTAAGTATCTTTGACTTAATTCAAAGTTAACAAGGAATCTACAGTGTCACATTTTTAAATTTAATTACCCCATCTGTAGTCTTCCTTCTCTTCTTTTTAGCTGGTACAAAAGACTTGCTGTTGACTGTCCAACTCCAGAAGACTTTGTAGTGATGGACTGGAATGTCAGGTTCCTCTGGAAGATCCCAAATAATCTTGACACTTACACTTCCATCACTGTTCACTGTTGAGTTGGCAATTCGGAGATTAGATGGTGCAGGTGGAGCTGATGGGTCTGGTGGGGGAGAAGTAAAGTTAAGATGGCAATTTGTGTTGCTTTGCACATATGTAAACATCCAAATCCAAATCATCACCGAAGAATTGATGCTTTTGATGGTTTTGAATTATGGTGCTGGAGGAGACTCTTGAGAGTCCCATGGACTGCAAGAAGATCAAACGCATCCATTCTTAAGGAAATTAGCCCTGAGTGCTCACTGGCAGATCATGAAGCTGAGGCTCCAATACTTTGGCCACCTCATGAGAAGAGAAGACTCCCTGGAAAAGACCCTGATGTTGGGAAAGATGGAGGGCACAAGGAGAAGGGGATGGTAGAGGATGAGATGGTTGGACAGTGTTCTCGAAGCTACAAACATGAGTCTGACCAAACTGCGGGAGACAGTGGAAGACAGAAGTGCCTGGCATGCTCTGGTCCATGGGGTCACGAAGAGTCGGACACGACTAAACGACTAAACAACAACAACAACAACAAACATCCAAATGTGCTACAAGATACGTTGAGTATCAGGCAGCACAACCACAACCTGGTGGTTTTTTTTGCTGCTTCTGATGTGTGCTGTATTGATATAAACTGAAAACTCAATTAAATATTTATTTGAAAATAAAATTAACATACAGAGTATGAATATTTACCAAAAAATGAATTACAACCATGTAATAATTAGGTCATTATATAAAAAATTAAGTCAATAATCCAGAGAAATGTACTACAGGAACCAAGTATCATAATGGAAAATGTTCAGTATTTTTGAAAATCTAAGATGCCAGAATTATCCATTTGCAGAATATACATTTTTGCTGTTAGGCCAAAGCTGATAGTTCAAAGGTCACTTTCTGATTATTTTTGTGCAACTAGCTTTTAGCCTCAGATTAGCCTAATTTTATTTATTTATTTATTTATTTATTTATTTATTTATTTATACATACCCCGCCCATCTGGCTGAGTCTCCCCAGCCATTCTGTGTGGCTCCCAATCAAGTGTTAAAAACAATACAGCATTAAATATTAAAAACTTCCTTAAACAGGGCTGCCTTCAGATGTCTTTTAAAAATAGGATAGCTGCTTATTTCCTTGACATCTGATGGGAGGCTGTTCCACAGGGCGGGCGCCACTACTGAGAAGGCCCTCTGTCTAGTAATGCAACTTACATGCAGCACAATTTGCACTGCATTTTTATAGCCCCTACTGCCAGAGAATTCACCCTTGCACTGCAGACCAAACTAGTAGGTCTCACAGGGTATCAGAGCTGGAGTCAAGGGTAGGTCGGCAATAAAAAAAACATGGCGTCAGTGAAGTTAACTCTTTATTCAAATAAGCCGAAACAGCACAGGTCTAGTGATCCTAGCAACTCATCCCAGTAGGGCTTGTCCCAGTGAGGCAGTTGTGAGGATGAAGGTCCCTGCCTTCGCACCACTCTCTAAGGCTCCTCCTTTCCAGGGTCTTTCCCAAACAGTCACGAACTGTGTCTGTGCACAACCAATCTCTTCTCTGCTCTGTTCATTTCTCTGTGTGGTCTGGGAGACCAGCAGGCAGGGGATCTAGTCGCAGCAGGAGGGAGAGACTCCCTGGATTCTTCAGCAGCCTATTTCAACTCTGCCTCCTGGCCCCTCTCCTCTCCAGCCTCTGCTTCAGACTTAAAGTTTGAACTGCCCTCTAGCACAGCCTCTTCCTGCTCACTAAACCCTGTTACCTCTTCTACTTCCAACACATCCTCCTCTCCCAAGTCTGCTTCCTCTGACCACGCATTGTCATCTGACCACCACTTCCCTAGCTCTTCACCTTCTTTCTCATGGCATTCCCTTGAGGGTTCCCCAGCTGCTGCCTCCCACAACTCTTCTGCATCCAGCCAGTCCATGGCACAAGGAGGGGGTGCTTTAGGGAGCATACCCAAACTGTAAGATTTTGCTACCCCTTCTGTAAAAAGATATCTATACCAGCCACAGTAATAAGTGGCCTATCTGCCTTAGCCAGATAACATGAGGTTAATGCAATCTAACCACTCAACAAAAACTAGCCTAGTTTAGCATTGTTAACATCAGTTCGACTTCAGCCCCTCACTGCTTAAGGAATGACAAATGCCCAATGATGCAGTATTAGATTCAGAAAATTTAATCCCCCAGATTGAACTAGCAGTTGTAATTTAGCATATGATATAGTAGCTTTATCTTGAGAAGGCAAGAAGGGCATAGCTATTGATAGACTTGTTGTTGTTGTTTTTGTTGTTGTTGTTGTTGTTGTTTTATTTGTACCCTTCCTATCCGGTTTGGTTGCCCCAGCCAATTGAGCTGAGAGAGAAACCACATGTCTACTATGCCATACTGAAATGCTGCTATAGTATTTTGCAAACCACACTTCATTTTGAATGTCATATTCACTATGACATCAACATACCGTATTCACACTGGCGGAGGAAGAAGGGTGCAGGGGGAGTGCACTGCCCCTGGCAGCGCAATCCCGGTGGTGTGCAATCGCGGCTGCACCCCCAGCCCTTCTGGACGCCACGCCCCCACAGGTGGCGTGCCATGCCCCCAAGACACGTGTCACGCCCCTGCAGGTGGTGTGCCGTGCCACGCCCCCCCATGCCAGAGCATGAAGCTCCGCCACTGCATATTCACTATACAAAAAATGCATTTGCTTTGAAAATACAAAGAGAACTCAAATTCTCTAGGACTAGTTTCTTTATCATTTAGCCTAAATGAAGTAACATTAGCACACTCTCCAGTATTTAAAAATTTCAGTGATGTATTATGCTAGAGATAAAAAAGAGAAAAGAATAGCTACTGTACACAACAGAAGAAAATATTTGTGAGAGGTGAACTTTTTTAGAAACCAGTTTAATGGCAAGGAAGCATGGGAATGGTTTTCTTCTGAAGGTGCTGAATATTTATCTGCCTTTAATAGAAGAAGAATCCACCCTTTGCACCTTTTGTCAAAATCAAAGGAAGATAGTGGCTCCAAAGCAGTGTGTATATTATGGTAACAGTGGAGTGCCACATTGTTTAAAAATGCATTTACTAGAAGAAATCTTTTGATACTCCTGATGTTTTATTATTATTATTCATTTATATCCCAACCTTTATATGATCAATCTTACTCGGATTGATTTACAAATAAAAATGTGTCCCAGAAAATTAGAAACAATGTTAAACAATAGGAAACAAATGAACAGAAGAATGATAAAACATGCTGCATATAATTCACAGTGTGTGTGTGTGTGTGTGTGTGTGTGTGTGTGTGTACATCCTTCTTTTTGAGCTACTACTTGGCACTGAGTGAACCATCACTGTAGCAGATATTAACTGTTTTCTGCAGAGTTATTAAAAATAGAATTGAAAGTGAACATTTTCTCAAAAGTGTAAGCCAAATGAACCCAATTCAAGCCAGAAGAAAAGTTATTGTATTTAACTGAACATTTAAAAATAGACATTGACATTTGCTTATTTAATACACAGTTCACTTAATTGTTTTTGTAACGGTAAATAAGATGCCAAATGCACTTTCCATGGCCAGACACATTAAGTTCATCAAATAAACTCCAAGATTAACGAGTTCACTAAAAAATCCTCTCATTTGTGGTATACAAACTGACACAACTACAGTTAAGGAAGACAGGACTTCCTATTTAGGGATTAGTAGATATGAAATAATTATCATGGGAGAAATTTGAATTGTATGTGCTTCCATCTTGACACATACCAGTCAAAGTCCTGGGCTGTAAACACAGCAAATTTATTGCTGTGTTTTGCTCAACACTTCTGAGCAATGTAAACATTACTTGCATGATGGGGGGAAATGCTTACTTCTCAGAACAGTTTAGCTGTCTTACGATAGTATTCTCTTTTTTTCCTCAGGCAAACTGCTATATTTTGGAAAGAGGAGACAGGCAATTGTTGCCTTACCTCTAGTTTCCTTTCATTTGCCTGCACTTCTGTTGAAGGGTAAAATGGGTATATGCCTTTTGATTTTCCCAGCACATCCTGCTTTGTTTTTCTCTCATTGCCTGCAGAAAGCATAGAGGGAAGGCAAGCAAGGCAAGGCACAGAATGACTTCTGAAATAGCCAAGGCCATGCCCACAATTAAGAAAGGGCTGCACTGATAAGAGGTTTACTGATCTGGCAAGAGCAGTGTGGTTAGACATTTCCATAGAAGCCAACTCCTTAGGCCTGAGGTCCCTTTGCCCCCAAAAAAATATTTGAGGGGGACAGCCCCCCCCAATTGATGGATATTGCCATTCAAATGGTGTGCGTGTGCCGTATCTTGTAATTGATTATTTGGAGTGGGGCTTGCCTGCCCCCACTAATATTTTATTCAAGTTGCCAACACCTGTTTCACCTGTGCCAAGACAATACTAGAGTCTGTCATGTGTAGTTGTTGGTAGACCGTACCTTCTATAAAACTTGAATACCTAATCTTACAGTCTTGACATTCTGTAATAATGTATCAGCTTTCCAGTCCACAAATCTGTCCCTTCATTCACCATCTCTAAACCAAATATGGATGGGCATATTTGTGTGAGGTAAAGCCCTGTCATTAGAAGATTGAAAGCATGCACAATGTTAGTTTGAATGCTACTGTTGCATGTTACGTTACCATCGAGTTATGAGGCTATTCAGCATACCTATTCTATGTGAAGGAATTATACTGAATATGTTTGGGTGTTCACAGATGGATATTTGTCTTTTTTAAATTCAGTCCTTGGTGGTCAGTTATGTAGTCAAGGCAAACAATAAACAGATGGGTTTTGGTTTAGCTCACAGAGCTATCCTTATTGTGAACAAGCCTTGGACTAAACAATGTGACAGATATAACACCTTTCACTCCCAGAAAGCAATAGCCTCTGAGTCAAGATTAACATCACACTTGCAAAGCACTGCAAATACAGCAATTGGCTAACAAGCACCAGACAAACTATGCCCATGAGGTATTTGTTTCTGTCCTTAATCAGAAAGCTTCATTACAACTTTAAATCATGATTCCAGTTCCTTTTCCAACCTAGATTTCAAGTTTGAACACAGCTCCACCAAGTCTATGGGAAACTTCTCCTTCAAACAGAAACCTAAGGCAGTGTGGTTTGCAAATTAAAGCTGATCAGTCTAGACAAAGAAGAGCCTTTCCAAAAGCAAAGCCAAACTCTGCCTACAGGGTTTTTTCTTGAGCCATGGTTTAGTTTTAGTTTTATTAAAGATCAACAATTGGATACTGATTATTTAGCAAAAAAAAAAATACTATCCAAGGGATAGCCCTGACCCCAAATTTTACTGTTGGGATTCCTCTTGGTGTAAATTTGAAGACTGGTGCTGGTACAGTAGTACACAACCCAGTGGATTCAGTTAGGGTGAAGATGGAGTGATCTCTGCATGAATAGGTGCAGGCATGCAAGGTGTTTTAGTCTATGCTAATCCTCTAGTTGCAGACAACTGATAGAGACAACAGTGCAGACTAAGTAGTCTACACAGCCAGATGCAGTCAGTGTTAGGGAATCCCAATCCAGGGGTTTTTTACCTTCTCATTTGCTAGAGTGTCTAGTAAGTAACCAAATAAAATCATCTGGTAATGTCTCAACGGGCCACAACTATGGCTATAGAGGTAATGAGGCAACATTACCCCCATTTGGTCAGGTAAGTATAGCTTGTAGTTCAGTTTGCTTGCAATAATTGCTGAGTAGGTCTCCACAGTGGGTGGACAGAGCTGTGGCAAGTTGTCTGATAGTTTAAACTGAACTCTCAACACAGGCAATAGGTAAGAAGTCATAGAGGATTAGGTAGATTTGACATCCAGGTGTGAGGTCTTGACATGTTGCGGAAGGCAGGTTGCAGAAGAAAATGATATAAAGCAGAGTCACCCCTGGTTCCTGGCCCAGGCTGCCCTGAGAATCCATAACCTGCCCGAGGCCACTAAAATTACCATTGAAAATGTATCACATCTGGATGAACATTAGTGTTGCATATTTAACTGGTGAGCATACTTAAATGGTGAGAGAAAAGAAAGAGAATAAATGAATTCATTCCACAATGTGTGCCATAGGGGGAAAGTACATAAGAATCTGGAAAACTCATTTTCAACTGTGTATGTAACTGCAGGTTTAGCTATAAATTCAAAATCCTTTTACACTTTAGATGAGAGTGCTTTTCTCTTCTAATTTAAGGTGGGATCACCCACGGCTCTCTCTTTTAAAAAAAATGTAACTCTTTAAAGGACCATTGAACCTGAACCACAGACAAGTTTCCAATTATTAAACAGCTTCATGGCATATACAAAGGGATATGCTTTGCCCACTGGAATTGGCACATACAAACCAGCTGTGCAACAATATAAAAAAAAGTCATTGGCCCCAAAGGAACAGCAGAGAGAATTTTATTGCTACCAGTGGGAGTCTCTTCTGCTTTTACAAACACTCTGTGTATGTGTATGCATGAAATCACAATACAGCATGGGCACTTATGTCCTGTGAAAACAATATTGCCCGCTTCACTTACTCCTGATTTTGTAGGAAATGCTAACACCATTCACCTTAGGGAAGAAAATCTGTTTCCAACCTTTGGACAAGAATACCTATCTGATCGTTGATAGGACATAATTTTGGTTCCACTACCATGGCATTGTACAGGCATTCAACATAGTGCAGAGAACACTAAACAGATTTAAGGTCACATTCAATCTTACAACTAATCTGCAGGTATGTACTCAACTCTCAGTGGCGCGTGTCCTTTTCTTATTATAAAAGTCATCTTGCCAAATGGCAAAACTCAGGCCTGATTTCTGGGATGGGGTTGCTTTTTCGACATCCCCACCAGCTTTTTACTCAAGTCGGTACTCAAGTCCCAAAAACCATGTACAAAAATTGTGCTGTCTCAACTAGCATTAAAGCACACACATCTTCCTCTTCATTCTATCCATTATGTTTCTCATCATTCTTCAACAAGTGCTGTATTCCCAGATTTATTTCCAGGTAGCTGAAAGCTGTTCTCAAAAGCAGTGACTAAAGGCAATTCACTAGATGTGAATGGGGTGAGGGGAAGACACACCATGTATGCCACTTTGAAAGAAATGTGGCATAAGTAAATAAAAATCTGAGACAGGTAGATGTAAAGTAAATCTTCTAGGAGCTTATTGTGTCAGCTGTGAGAAGATATGTCTTCCCTCTTGCATCAATTGAAACAGAATGAAGAGGTGGTTGCTACTTGAGTATATAGACATAAATGTCCTGATCCAAAACTCCTGTACAGATTCAGATATAACCCAAAACAGATTGCATCCAAAATGTGAGGGACAACATATTTCATTCAAGAAGAAATACATGCAACTATATCAATGTCAACTGGATACTGTTAACCTCAAGTACAGTAGAGTGTTCACTGCCTTCTGCTGCACCTATGGCTCTTGAGATAAGAGCAATGCAGTGTTATCCAGAAATTTAAGAATGCTTAGATTCCATTAGGTTTCAGTCAATGGTGCTTAAGTACACAGTTAAGAGCTTGAACCCCAATGACTGCAATGGGAGTCAAGCATGCTTAACTCTATCTAAATTGCACACAAGACCATAAAATACAAATTTAGCAACAACAACAAAAAGCATACTAGCATTGCATAAAAAGTATTGTAATGAATTTCTGAACCTCTTAACCATATTGTATAGGAAACAAACTGCTAAGATTCATTTTGTTTAAATTTGCCAAGTTTACCTTCACCTATGAAGAAAAACGTCAAGTATTTCAGTGACAATGAAAAAGCTGTCAATAACATTTTTATGAAAGATTAGGTTAACCTTAATGAAGCAAACCAATGAACAGCCCTTCCTACATGTTATACCTCTTTGTGTCTTAATTTAGAAAATATATATATATAAATCCTGAAATTTTGATAGGGCTTGTGACTTTCAACTGCTGGAGCACTTGAACTTGCAATTTCTGAAAATTAAGCTCATATTAGAGCAATATATAATTCTGCAAAGGAGATGGGTTTGCAAAAACACAGCTGCTACTACTACTTCTCAAAGTACAATATACATGCAATATATACCAACACACACTGGTAGCCTACATACACCTGTATTCATGAGAATGAAGTGCTATGTTGCTCACACACAATACTGATAGCCTGTGCCCGTCAACTGTCATTAAGAGCAGCTGTATCATTTAGTAAAGATTAAACAAAATGTAAACTAAAACACAACCCTGTTTATTTCCCTTATTTGATGAGTTCCAAGCTGTCATTAAACTAGAAAAACAAGTTCTGGCCTGACTCAAGTTGGTATCAGTATATAAAGCCTATGTTGAAAGCAACTTATGATAGAACACACAAGTTTATCTCTGTCAATCTTACTAAATATAACTCTTGTAGATCTAAAAGCTGTATTACAAAACTGGCTAAGTTAATGTGGAAGCTGGAACCTAACGAGTTAAGCTTTTCCCATGATGCTACACCATTCTGACGTCATTTTTAGAAGCTCGGGCGGAGCTTGGGCAAAGTTTGTCCAGTCCCACTTCGAACTTTGTGGGGAAAAGACGTGGGCTTGGAATGGCTGCTAATAGCCCTGGAAAATCCTGAGAAATGTTGGAATAAATGCTGTATATAGACAAACCTGGACTCAGTGTGAGTTTGTCTGAATTCAAGCAACGTGACAGTTTTCACCGCTGTGCAAAACTCTGCTTGGCCGTGACGGAGAGCTCGGAGCAGAGCATGCGGCAGAAGAAGCGTGCCGGGCAAGGAAGAGCTAATTGAGGGCCATAAATCAATTAGCGGGGGTCACGGCTGATAAAATACGTCACAGGTTATGGACCCATAAATTACCGCTTGTAAAACTGTCGCGGGAGCTGTAAAAACTCTGCGGTGTCGAGCAGAGGCTTTGATCTGCTGTGTCGGCAAACAAGCAAGCGGCAGCTGCAAGACGCAGAGAAGTGCCTGCGTTGCTGTGGAGCCAGGTTGCAGAGAACAGCTGAGGTATCGTTTCTCCACGGAGCTGAGGAGCCGGAGGAGCTGGTGCGTTTGTAAGTACAGCTTGGGGCCCCTTTGGGAGAACGGAAAGAGATGGCGGACGGCCATGAATCATTCTCCGTACCCTTCGAAAAATTAAACGGCCAAAATTGGGGAGAATGGAGCAGAAAGCTGAAGGCCTGGCTGGTAGCCAAGGGTCTGTGGGACGCGGTCCTAGGGCCTCCACTGCCTCAGCCAGCCGCCGGAGCTGCAGCAGCAGTAATTGCAGATGCGCATGCTTCGCGGAGGAAAAATCAGAAAGCCCTGGGAGCTATAGTGCTCAGTTTGGAGGGTTCACAGTTGCCCCATGTGGAGGGTTTGGAAACTGCGCATGAAGCTTATGCTGCTCTTGAAAGAGTGCACCACAGGACCACGGCTGGTGCTAAAATCCATACCACCAGGCGGTTGTTTGAAATGAAGCTACGTCCAGGTGGGGACATAAGACAACATGTTACAGAGATGCTCTCTGTGTTTAATGAACTGCGGCTGTTGCAGGTGAACTTTACTGATGAATTGAAGGTTTATATTATGCTAAGCTCTCTGGACAAAAGTTATGACAATTTATGTCTAACTTTGGAATCTATGAATCCGCAAGATCTGACTTTGGCCTACGTCACAGGACGCTTGGCTGACGAACAGGAGAGACGGCTCAGGGAGAGCAAGTCTGGCGCAGCAAGCTCCACCGGGAGAAAGGGGGGGGCGAAGCAAGATGAGAGCTTTGTTCAGGCTTTTGCAGCTCGTCGGTGTTACGTGTGTGGTTCTCACGGGCATTTGAAAAGAGACTGCCCACAGAAAGCGAGAGCAGCTGGGCAGGAAGCCTTCAAGGACACCTACCATGGAAATCAGCAGGGTTTCCATGGGAACCAGCCTGGGAGACAAGGCCAGCCTGGGAACGCAAGAGGAGGACGTGGAAAACAACGTGAGGAGACGTATCAGATAGCAGCGAGCATGGCTTTGTTCGAAGACGGCTGTGTGGAAAATTCCCAGTTTCGCTTTGTTATTGACTCTGCTGCTAACCGCAATTTGATTCCAGAGACACCTGCTGTTGAGAGGTGGAAGTGCACGGCAATACCTGCCGGGAAATCTGTACTGTTTGCAAATGGACAGAAAGGAAATCTGACTAACGTTGTAAATCTGCATTTTCGTGTTTTGCAGGAAACGCTGGAGTGTTGTACCGTTCCTGGGATGCACCACTGTCTGTTATCTGTGCCTTATTTACTGAAAAAGGGATTTACGTTTTCTTTTCAGGATGATGTGTGCACAATCTCCAAAGGAGGGAGGATGCTTGCCAAGGTTAAAAAGGGGCAGAATGATCTTTTCATTCTTAAAACGTCTCTGGAGGGTGAGGGGAAGGTTGAGAAAGCACAAGCCCTGTGTACTGAGATTCCCGCTCAAGTGCAATGTGCACATATTTGGCATGCTAGGACGGCTCATAGTTCAGTAGAAGAACTACAGGTACTGCCGGAAGTTTCTAAAGGGTGTAAGATTTCAGAATGTGGACATGATGTAAGTTGTGAAACTTGCAAGCTGGCAAAGATAAAAGGATGCAGTTATCCAAAGATTGAGAGGATAACCACTAGGCCTTTTGAACAAATTCATGTAGATTTGTGGGGTCCTGTGAAGGAACCAAGTCTGGGAGGGTCAAGATATCTGCTCTCAATGCAGGATAATTTTACCCAGAATTCCTGGACACATGGTCTCAAATCCAAGGATGATGCAGCACAGCTGATCAAACGTTGGATTGAGGAGGTGGAACAAAAGTTTTCCACCAAAGTGCAAGCTGTCACAAGTGACAGGGGAGCTGAGTTTACAGGTTCTGCTTTGCAGAAGTACTTTCGCAAGAAAGGAATACGTCACACAGTGACTGCACCCAATCAGGGGGGGAAGGCAGAGCAGATGAGTCAGGCTCTGGTTAAAACTGCTCAGGTGTTGCTGAAAGATTCTGGGTTACCTCCAAGGTTTTGGTTGGAGGCAATCAAGTATGTGAGCTTCACCTGGAACCGCACCTACAATTCCATGGTAGGGGACACACCGTTTGGGCTGTTGCATGGCAGGAAACCCCAGATTCATTTTTTGCGCAGGTTTGGATCGCATGCATCTGTGTCAGTACCTGCAGCGTTGCAGGGGCCAGATGGATCCAAGTTCCGGAAAATGATCTTCTGTGGGTATGAGCCAACAGCAAATGCGTGGAGATTTGCATTTCCATCAGGTGATCAGAGTAAGTTACTGATCAGCAAACACGCTGAGTTCTATGAGCAGGATGAAAAGTCAAAACCTGCTACCAAGCGTGATGTTCTTTCAGAATGTCTCTCTGATTCAGAACAGGAAGATTCTGAGGGGGAGGAAGAAGAAACTGAGTCTGATGATGACGATCAGGTAACTGACCAAAGTCAGGAACAGGAGGAGGTATCTGTAGTTTCTCCACAGGTTAAGAGAACACCCAAAAGCGAGCCCAGTTCTCCGGTAAGTGTAATGGAGAAGGTCCGAAAACGTTTTAAGTCAGAGGGGGAATCCCGTGAGGATGAGGACACAGGTCCTGGTGGCAGTGAGTCAGAGGTAACATCTGAGTTTGTGCCCAGAAGGTCCAGTCGCTCAACGAAGGGAATTCCGCCGGACAGGTACCAGGCGACAAGCGCATGGGCCTGGTTCACACAGTGTGATTCTGGGAGTGTTGAAGGGGTTCAACGGGTGCCTGGGAAAGATGCTGGAAAAGAGCACAAGGCAAAGGGGAAGGTGTTGAACTCAAAAGGGTCTTGTCAGAAGGTGCAGCAAGGGGGGGTGTGGAAGCTGGAACCTAACGAGTTAAGCTTTTCCCATGATGCTACACCATTCTGACGTCATTTTTAGAAGCTCGGGCAGAGCTTGGGCAAAGTTTGTCCAGTCCCACTTCGAACTTTGTGGGGAAAAGACGTGGGCTTGGAATGGCTGCTAATAGCCCTGGAAAATCCTGAGAAATGTTGGAATAAATGCTGTATATAGACAAACCTGGACTCAGTGTGAGTTTGTCTGAATTCAAGCAACGTGACAGTTTTCACCGCTGTGCAAAACTCTGCTTGGCCGTGACGGAGAGCTCGGAGCAGAGCATGCGGCAGAAGAAGCGTGCCGGGCAAGGAAGAGCTAATTGAGGGCCATAAATCAATTAGCGGGGGTCACGGCTGATAAAATACGTCACAGTTAATGTACCTGTGAATGAGATGAACATGTAAAAAGCAATTGTTTGTTGCAGTTGTAGAATTTAGATTGCTTTTCATCTCCAGTTGACTAAGAGGTATTTAAGCCCTGTTTGGGAATTAATAACTCCTGTGTTTGAAGACAATGGAGGACACCAGGACACTCTCTTGGCACCAGTATGTATTTTGTGAACCTCTTGGGGAGGGCCCCCGATTGTTTACTGATCCATTTTCCAAGGAAACCTTTTCAAATATCACTATATGTGTGAAGGTGTTCTCTTCAAACAAAGCACTCATATTTATTAAATCCAAATGAAATATGAATGGGATCTTTCATCTTTGTGTCAGATTGCACATCCTAGTAATTATGCAAGCATTGTTGATTTGGGATTCTATTCCATGCTGATACTTCAGCATATACTGGTATGTTCTCGTTAAGGTATATGGCCAAATAAATTCATTTGTTTTAACAAGTTTTTTATAGGGTGTTTTTTTTTAAGAGACTGTTTAATCTGTCTGAGGCCATTTTAAAAAGCAAACAAGACGGTGTGGGAATCATTAAAGGAACACGGTAACATCAATTTTTGCTGACAGTGCAAGCCTTTATTACTCCCACTAAACTTCGCCTAAATTTTATCCTGGTTGAGGCAGCATGAAGGGAATCTGTTCATTTGTATTGCATCCCATTCTGCAACAACAGAGCCTGCCAACACCAAAGGAATGAGAAACCTATTAACACTTCCTAGTGTCTATTGATAGGTTCTCACATGCTTTTCAGAATGTGATATTCACTACATGAAAATAAATCTACTATGGGACAGCAGGATTATGCTTTCAGGTTTTCAAAAAAAAAAATCATTTTGCAGTTGGGAAAGAGGAAATAGATTATAAAATGTCAGCCTTCAAATAGTATTGACACCAATGGTGTTTTTTTAATACACATGTTAACCAAATTAAAAACTTTTGTGGTACCTTGGCTGGCTGGCATTTTATATATATAAAATGCACACACACACAATGGCGCATACAAATGCACCCTAAAGGTCATCATTATTTCACAGCGTATAAAAATTTTAGACCTGGTCCTAACCAATGTTGATGACCTGGTTAGTGGGGTAGAAGTGGAAGGATCATTAGGTGTGAGTGATCATGCTCTTCTGAAGTTTACTAAACAGCGGAAAGGAGCAGCCAAGCATACTAGGACTCAATTTCTTGACTTTAAGAAAGCCGACTTCATAAAACTTAGGGAAGTGCTGGGTGAGATCCCATGGACAGTAATACTAAAAGGAAAGGGAGTTCATGATGGCTGGGAGTTTGTTAAGAGGGAGATAGTAAAAGCACAACTTCAGGCAATACCAATGAGACGGAAACATGGAAGGTGCCTAAAGAAGCCAGGGTGGCTATCTAAAGAACTTTTAACTGAGTTAAGATTAAAAAAGGATGTGTACAAAAAATGGAAAAGGGGGGAAACCACCAAAGAGGAATTCAAACAAAAAGCCAGCACGTGTAGACACAAAGTCAGAAAAGCTAAAGCACAAAATGAACTCAGGCTTGCTAGAGAGGTTAAAAGCAACAAAAAAGGCTTTTATGGGTATGTCCCTAGCAAAAGGAAGAACAAATAAACAGTGGGTTCACTCAGAGGAGAAGATGATGAAATGCAAACAGGGGACACAGAAAGGGCTGAACTCCTCAATGCCTTCTTTGCCTCAGTCTTCTCCGATAAAGAAATGCCCGACCTGAAGAATTTGGAGCAAATGATTCAGCAGAGGAAACACAGCCCAGAATAACTAAGAAGATAGTACAAGAATACTTGGCTAGTTTAGATGTATTCAAGTCTCCAGGGCCAGATGAACTGCATCCAAGAGTATTAAAAGAACTGGCAGGTGTGATCTCAGAACCACTGGCAGTCATCTTTGAGAATTCCTGGAGAACAGGCGAAGTCCCGGCAGACTGGAGGAGGGCAAATGTTGTCCCTATTTTCAAAAAGGGGAAAAGAGAGGACCCAAATAATTACCGCCCAGTCAGTCTGACATCAATACCAGGGAAGATTGTGGAGCAGATCATTAAGCAAACAGTCTGTGAGCACCTAGAAAGGAATGCTGTGATCACCAATAGTCAGCATGGATTTCTGAAAAATAAGTCATGTCAGACTAACCTGATCTCGTTTTTTGACAGAATTACAAGCCTAGTAGATGAAGGGAACGCAGTGGATGTAGCCTACCTTAATTTTGGCAAGGCATTCAACAAGGTGCCCCATTAAAGAAGCTGGTAAAATGCTGTCTTGACTATGCTACCACTCAATGGATTTGTAACTGGCTGGCTGACCGAACCCAAAGGGTGCTCATCAATGGTTCCTCTTCATCCTGGAGAAGAGTAACTAGTGGGGTGCCACAGGGTTCTGTCTTGGGCCCGGTCTTATTCAACATCTTTATCAACGACTTGGATGATGGACTCAAGGGCATCCTGATCAAATTTGCAGATGACACCAAACTGGGAGGGGTGGCTAACACCCCAGAGGACAGGATCACACTTCAAAACGACCTTGACAGATTAGAGAACTGGGCCAAAACAAACAAGATGAACTTTAACAGGGAGAAATGTAAAGTATTGCACTTGGGCAAAAAAAAATGAGAGGCACAAATACAAGATGGGTGACACCTGGCTTGAGAGCAGTACATGTGAAAAGGATCTAGAAGTCTTGGTTGACCACAAACTTGACATGAGCCAACAGTGTGACGCGGCAGCTAAAAAAGCCAATGCAATTCTGGGCTGCATCAATAGGAGTATAGCATCTAGATCAAGGGAAGTAATAGTGCCACTGTATTCTGCTCTGGTTAGACCTCACCTGGAGTACTGTGTCCAGTTCTGGGCACCACAGTTCAGGAAGGACACTGACAAACTGGAACGTGTCCAGAGGAGGGCAACCAAAATGGTCAAAGGCCTGGAAACGATGCCTTATGAGGAACAACTAAGGGAGCTGGGCATGTTTAGCCTGGAGAAGAGGAGGTTAAGGGGTGATATGATAGCCATGTTCAAATATATAAAAGGATGTCATATAGAGGAGGGAGAAAGGTTGTTTTCTGCTGCTCCAGAGAAGCGGACACGGAGCAATGGATCCAAACTACAAGAAAGAAGATTCCACCTAAACATTAGGAAGAACTTCCTAACAGTAAGAGCTGTTCGACAGTGGAATTTGCTGCCAAGGGGTGTGGTGGAGTCTCTTTGGAGATCTTTAAGCAGAGGCTTGACAACCATATGTCAGGAGTGCTCTGATGGTGTTTCCTGCTTGGCAGGGGGTTGGACTCGATGGCCCTTGTGGTCTATTCCAACTCTATGATTCTATGAAAATTTGGTTCCTTTGAGAAGTTAAAAATTAATAGCAGCTAATAACTATAAATTGTAAGAATGGAGCCACTCTAAGATACTATAACTGAGGAAGTAATCACAACTTTGTCCAATAATTATTGCTTGTTGTTTGCAGGGTTTTAATCATGTTTGTATTAAAAACACTTTAAATGTGTTGAGTGGATTGGCCATAGACTCAGAAAACATCTTGTTGGACCACCAGCACAGTCACACAACAGTTTGAGTTCAGTGTAACACTAAATTGAATATAATAAGGGTTTCACATAATAGCACTATTACCCTATCAGAACATTTGTAGCAGTACACCTTAAATGAAACAGGTCTTTTTAGTGTATTTTTGGATATATATATGTGTGTATATATATATATACACACACACACACACATATATTTATAAGCATTAAGGTATTATTTGCAGAGAGACATTGGGACTTTTCCTTTTATATCTTGCTTATGAACTAGAGGAAGCTGGGTGGCTCTTGTAAAGGACTAGACTAATCCAGTAACTCTAGTATTTTTAAAGCTTAGTGGATTATTAAATGTTCCTAATTTAAAAGAAAAGAAAGCCAGAATTTACACACACTAAAGAAAGTATGTCTTATTTTTTTTTTTTCCAGAGCAATTGTTTATGTGTAAAATCATGTCATGAAACGTGATTGGAAAATAAATACAACATACAATGAGATAGAAATGCTGTGTCCTAGTAACAGCACAAACTGAAACAAATAAGAGACAGAAATAAAATTCTAAATGTTCAAAAACTGTTTTCTTAAAATGGCAAGAAGTCAGAATCACTAGTAAAGCTCAAAAATAAGCCAAACTGTATTAGACGCTGACCGTGCCAGCAGATAAACAGTCTCAGATTATTTTTACATTTGATGTTGCACAAATACATAAAGAAATCTCAGTTGTTATTACTAATGATAATGTTCAAAGAAATTGAAATGGGAGGCCTATTTGTTACAGCATTGCTTGAAGGATCAATGGCACCTTCAAAAAGAAAGTGATAAACTACCTTGAAGCCATTCATAAAGGCAATGATTCAATGCACGAAGAATCACCTGTTGGGAAGTTGCAACCACAGAAACGTAGAGGGTTGGGTTGCATTCCAGGTAAAGACAGATGTGATATGCTCAATGTTGACACCAACCTTTTGAAGAGCGGAAGTGTTTGCTAGGAGCTGTGAAGCCTCTAGTTCCATGCACGTTAATGGCAGCCACTCGGAATTGGTACCACCTGCTTGGCCTGATGTCGGACAGTTGTATTCTCTCCTCTGTAGTCTGCAGTAGGAAACCAGGTTAACACAGAGAGTTAGTTTACTCTGAGTGAGTGAATCCTGTAATCACTTATACTTTGTTTATTCAGGAAGGCGGAAGCCTTGGGTCATCTTTTTCTCCTTCTTCATATCCTTAGGTGCACAGAAAATGGCCTTATGTCAAGCAACTCTTTGTTTATTGAGTCTTTCCTGTGCTACCTGATAAAGGGTGGAATTCAAAGTAGCACTAAGGAGATCACTGTCAGCACATACTTGCCACATGGACCAATTTCCATTCTCCTCCACCCCACCCCACACACATGTGCTGTTCTGAAGGTTCTCCTGACCTTGCAGTGCCAATTTGGAGAGGCATAGCAGGAAAGAGGGAGGGAGCCCTATTGTGCTGGAAGGACTTGCTGCTCTGGCTCCCATTAGTGCAATGATTTAGTTGAATCAGGGCCTTAATTTAACTAAAGTTTCTACAGACTGAATCTGGGACAGTCTGCATGTAGAGCAAGTGAACTACCACCATATGAACTTGTGAACCACAGATGTAGGTTGGATCTTCATTAGTAATTTCATACCGCACCATTTTGTATGACTAGCTGTATTTCACTCCTTCATGGAATGTGTTCCTTTGGTAATGCAACACTTGGGTTGCCATCTTTCAAAAAGTGAAAATCCAGACAAAAAATCAGTTGAGCTTTTTTTGTGAAATCTTTTTTAAAAAATTGAGTTTTTGAGCTATTTTTAATGAAAGTCGCCAAAATCTATGCTACCAACATGGGCTGCCATATGGCCAGATTTTCCCAGATATGTAAGCGATTTCTGCCCGGACGCTGTTTATAAGGGCTAAATACCAGCTGTGTCCAGGAAATTCTGGACGGATGGCAACCTGACGCAACACCAAGAACATTTATTTGCCATAGATGGGAATTTAACTTAGCTTCTTTTAGAGTTTCCCTATATAGTGGATGAAAAAAGTTTTTTCTCTACACTACCTTCAGTCCATCAACTGTAAAATGGAACCTATCCCAGTATTTGATGCAACAGATTAACAAAGATATGCCTCTGTATGCAAGCCCAAGCAACACAACATTGAACAATGCATCTATGAATGAATACCAGGGATCAAGATTTTTGCTATACTTGTTTTTGGCAAGTAAGAGAAGCTCTCTCTCAACCCCGGAGCCGTGAAACAGAACTGGAGATGATCTCCACCCCTCAAAGCCCAAAAGCTCAGCAGAAGTCTGGAATTTTTATTGGCTCTGTGCTTGTCAGACATATCAAGCCTCCAGCTCCTGTCTCCAGCTGCAGGCTTCCCTCTGTGTCTGATATTTGACACCTAACAGGCACAGAGCAAGCCAATGTTTCCCCACCTTGGAGCTGAAGTCAGGAGTTCCATGGCTTGCCCCTGCACCTGGTGAGTCTTCTGAGTCCCCAGAAAGCACAGAGTCAAGAAACCACTGACTCCTGTCTTACTCTGAGCTTAAGGGGACCAGGGGCTTCTTTTTAAATTGGCAGAATCAGTCATCTACGCTTAACCCTGGAAAGAGGAGCAGCAATTTTTATGGACCTTGCTTCACTTCTTGGTGCAGCAAAAGTCTAGATTAAAGGCTGCACTTTGGAGGAAGTGAGTCTCTGGGACAACAAATTCATAGCTGGCCACCAAGACCAGCCAAAACTATTTCACTGCCTGATACTCAGAATGAATGGCCTGAAAATAATGCAGATTTATGTAGAAAGGACTAACCTGAGCTACAGTTTGCCAACTGGTAGCATCATCTTCGCTGGGATGAATCCCATAGTTCCATCTCCTTTGCACCACATAAAGCACAGGCTCAATAGAGATATTGAATTTTGAAGACCACTTCACTTCCAGCTGTCCAGATTGAAGTTCGCTGAATTTTAATTCTTTTCTGGGTTTCAAAGGGACACCTGAAACATAAGTGATGCATGCAAAGAAGCTGTGTGTAAGTAAATTTGTAGATCAACTATATATTTAGTACCACTAAATTTACAGCCCAAAGAGATCTATCCTCATTATCATGCACTTTACCTTACTGTTCTTCTCCAGTGACTGAATCAGAACAGAAGCATATTGATGAGTCACACTATTCAACCACAAGCCATCCCAAGAGTTGCAAACAGTGCCTGTGGTTGCAATGACATCTTCAAAAGCTTCCATTAGTGCCCACAAAGCCTCTGAGCCACTTCACATGGTCATGAGGTGGCCAAGGTGGTTACCTGTCCCCTGTCCCTGCCTCTCCCCCCCCCCCCAAGAAGTATGTAGAGCTTAAGGAGGAAGCTTTAAGAGAAATGCTTTTTCTTTCCCACTTCCTCTTGTAGCACTCTGTGATTTCAAGGCTCAGATTAATTCTACTGAATCCGACTTTTACCCAGATGGCTTGGGAAGCAGTGAACTGTGCACACACAGTTTCTCTTCCTGTGTCTTGGGGTGGTGGGGCTGAGCCAGGGGAGGGAAAAGTAGTGACCAAACAGGGGTGGCACCCCCAGAACTTGTTGAAAAATCAAAATGTTCCCATTGGTGACCCTTATTCCATTACATTTGTTTGATTAGTAGTACTGGTGAGTTTCCAAAATGAAACCAGCTATTTAATTCCTCCAGGTGATCCTTTCTGCAAAGAAAGTCAAGACTGAACCAAGCTCTTTGCAGATGCAGCCATTTATAGCAGCAAGCAGCCATTTCTGTGACCACGTTGGTTGCAAAAGGCATCACTATACTAGGAAAGCAGCTGCTAGCTATTACATACTGTTTCACATTGGGAATTATCTTCAGAATATGGTACCTGTAGAAGGGTTTTCAAGGCAGTGGGGTGGAATAAAGCCAACATCTGTGTGATGAGCTAATATACAGGTTAAATGGGGGACGGTGGCAGAACTCACATATTGAGAGCCCCACAAGTCTTAACAAATTTCTATGTAATATTGTTAAATGATACATCATCTTTAGAGAAAACCAAAGGCTCAGCCTTGACTTCAGAGTATGGAGTTCTAAAATGGACTGCGCATTCAGTACAGCAAACAAAGAAGCCAAATCAGTGAAAACTATAATTGAAACAAGATTACTGTTTTCACTGACTGCTCTATGTTTGTCATAAAATTCTCATCATCATTCTTTGCACACCCTTATCCCACACGTAATATGGTTCCCTGCCCACTTTCCACATGATTGGCTGCCATTTGTGAGGAAGGGCACACTGTGCTGTAAGTTCACAGGTAAGTGTACTTACATCTTGCAAAAAAATGAGAATACCTTAACAGTTACAGTGGTACCTCAGGTTATGGACGCTTCAGGTTACAGACTCCACTACCCCAGAAATAGTACCTCGGGTTAAGAACTTTGCTTCAGGATGAGAACAGAAATCATGCGGTGGGAGCATGGCGGCAGCAGGAGGCCCCATTAGCTAAAGTGGTTCCTCAGGTTAAGAACAGTTTCAGGTTAAGAACGGACCTCCAGAACGAATTAAGTTCTTAACCCGAGGTACCACTGTACTGGTTTTAGCAGCTGCTCCACATTTATCATAATAGGCAGTTCTGCTTCCAGAGAGGTCAAGCTGGAATTTCTCTCTCCCCTCCTCTCCCATTTTTTTGAAGTGAGTGCAGATTTAGAGGACTGTTTGAGATTTACATAAATTCCCAGCTTAGTTTATGACTTTGGCAAAATCTGAGGTTTATTGTTTCAACTTCTACACTTCTATGGATAAACAAACCACCTTTCCTAGAGATCGAAAAACAGACCCTTTCTCCAAGTGTTCCAATGTATTACACACACACGAGAAAGAGAGAGAGAGAGAGCGTCCTAAAATTACCAGGAATAAAGCATATCATCAAAAGGTCATGCATTTATTTCTGGATATCACTAGATAGCCACCAGTCTTCATACACTGTAACTAATATTGCTAAGAATGATATTTCAGCTTTATGCATTTGAAAATCCATGCTTAATTATTATGTATAATAACCCTCCAATCTGAATGCTGAGAAACCTTCCATCTGTTTTACATTAGGGTTCGTTGGATTCACTTGATTGGAACTAACTTAGCCCCCCTGGTGGCTGTAATTGTGTTCAGATGGTTCTCATGAGTGCAAGCAGAACATAGCACAAGTGCATTTTGGAATATTCCAATACAACCAGAATAATCAATTTCAAGTCCAGATGTACATTTGCAGTCATTTAGAAATGTGCTTTTTATTAGATAAAAAGATTTGTATCCATCGTTGAAGCACAAATTAGTCCTCTGAACTCCAGATTTCTTGGCTTTTAGAAATATGTGTACCTCTTGGCCTTTTACTGGGTTAATACCAGACAGGTTTTATTTCTTCTCTTCCCCCTGCCATTTTTTTATTATTTTTTTACATGCAGAGCTGCCGTTGTAGAAACGCTGTTGTCCACCATGTAGACTTAGCATTAAATAGTGACAGGTTGGGCTGAACTTCCACAGTAGGCAGCATTCAAAAGAACATCAAAGGCTTACTAGCTTAGATTCTAAATTTAGATCCTACAAACCTGTGTGGCAGCTTGAGTAGCAGCACATGGGACACAAATCAAGTTCAACACACCAGTGCTCCTTAGTAAATTATAAGAACAAATATAGATTTGATGCATTAAGAGTTGTTAAGTCAGGTTCTCCAACAACAAATAAATAAATCTCCTTTTACCCACAGCACATATTAGCAAGAATTGTAATGCCTTTGTAAGTTACAGTGAATATCTGAAGTATGGTGAAAGTTAGCCTTCACACCCAGTGCGTATCAATATCCAGATACATCAGAAAAAACTTATAATCAAAATGTGATTGCCAGCATTCATTACTATAACTCCCCAAAGATGGTCCTGTGAATGGGCGGCTCTCAAGCCTGGATAAATGGTCAAATGCCTGCTTTGGAAGAGGTCATACTCCCCCTGAAGGAGCAGGTTCATATTTTGGTGGGGTGCTCCTCAATCTCGGTCACTAGAGGCTCGGGTGATCTCAGCAGCTAGGAATATCTTTACCAGCTATGCTGGCAAGTTGGAGCCTCCTAACAGAAGGTCCATGTTGTGCTCGGCCCTGGAACTCTTCCCCAACCGGCTTGTGGGCAGGGTTTGCCCCGCTCCAGCCGGTGATGCCACACTTATGCCACTGGCCTTTAGCCAATCGGCAGCGTTGGCAAGTTTGGGGGTTGGGGGTATTTATTTGGCAGCACGACATGGGGACTCCCTCTTGCTTTGCACTGCCAAACACCCGCCCGCCCACCCGTTAATTAGGTTATGTTCCGCCTTGCTTTGGACTTCAGTTGGTCACCTGTTTTGGAACGGGGGCCGGGTAGGAATTTTTTTCCATGTGGCAGATTGGCTGTGGCCACTTGGTTTTTGCCTACCTCTTAGCAATTGTCACAACTTTGTAAGATTTGGTAGTTAGGCATTGGTTTAGGGGAATGTGTGGGGGGGGAGGTGCGGCCATCACCTGCCCCTCCAATTAATAGGGTATTCCATTAAAGGAATCCGGGGGTCTGGATCTTGTCCGAAGCCCAGAGAGGGGCTAGGGCCATGCCAGGACCCCCAGGAACCCCAGGGATGAGCACCAGTCATATACATTGATGGAGCGCCCCTTGCTGGTAGTTTACCCTTCCAGGCTTCCTGCAGGGTGGGGCAGGAGCCAGTTATAGTTTTGATACCAATGCCTAAGCCAATACCAGTCACATTTGTGTATTTAATAAAGTTGTGGCCAAAATTTGCCCATTAACATTAAAACTAAATTCTGTCTCCACTGTGTCTTTATTACCGTGGGGGGTGGCTTTTGGAGCTCGGAGCACAAGACAGATAACATCTGTTTCTGGACTGGAATACTAGTCCACTACTGTACATACACTAATGAGCCTCAGCTTGGATTCCTGCAATGAATTCTGTATGGGGCTGCTCAAAATTCATCTCCGATCATCAGCATTCCCCCATATGTCAATTCTTGCTAAATTAAGGGCATTTGCTGTAGTGTATGAATTGTTTTTCTCAAGCACAGCTTACCTCTGCCCCTCTCCCCACCCCAAAAAACTTCCAGTACACTTCCAGCATGTTCCAGTTTCTGGCAGAAGAGCTAATCATGTAATCACCTACAAGCAACAACTCCGATTAGAGTCGGGATTTTTAAAATAAATGTAGGAGTGCATTCAAACATGCAACACCCAATAAGTGGGTGTTACCAATACTGTCTGTTCTGCCATCCCTTTCCTGTGAGGATATATCTAAGAGTCACTAAGGTGGGAATGGAGAAGAAGGTCAACCAAGGTTAATCATTTTTCATTATTACAGAGGGTCTAATCCCATGTCCATTAAATCTAGTGAAATAAGTGAATTATTCATTTGAAATATCTTTCTGCTTTTAAATCCAAATTAATTCATTCAGCTTTAACCAACTGAAATTTTAAAAAGTATTTTCCTGGGGGGAGGGTTCTATTTTTTATCTTAACCTAACTAAAGTAATAGCGATGTATCATGTCTGTATTATTTTTTTTATAACAATACAAATTTCTTCTACAGTACAATTTTTCAGAGCATAACATTGTTCTTAAGAAAGTTTGTCTGCTGCAACTTCCTGTAAGAAATCATGGGAACTATAATCTTCTGATGCAATAAACTTAAAAGCAGGAAGTGCAGTCATGTAAAATCTGACTTTGAAAGTATTTATGAGGAAGAAAACACAACTGTTGTCACCTAAAATGTTAGAAGGTATAAAGCAGTAGTTTTCAGCCAGTGTGCCATAGCACCCTGGGGTGCCTTGAATGATGGTCAGGGATGCTGCAGGCAAGATTAGCTTGTGTCCCTCTTTCTTTCCCTCCCTTCTGTGATGCCCTTTTGCATCTCTGCCTCCCAAAGGCTTGCACAGCTGTTTATTGCAGCAGCCCTGGCTATAAGCTCCACAGGCAAATGGTGCCTCTTGGAGGCACCTCTTTTTGGGGTGGGAGAATCTCAGAGACCAGGGGCTGCAGCAGCTGCTGCCCGGAGGACTCACAAGGAAAGAAAAGCAGAGAGGAGTCTGAGGGAACACTCCACAAGGGCGGGTGTTCGAAAAAGGGTGAGAGGCTGCCAGCTCTGCAGGGAAGGGGTGACATAATTGGGCTCCTGATCCCCACAGGGGTGCCACAGAAAGAATGTAGTTGGTCAAGGAAGTCGTGGACTCAGAAAGGTTGAAAACCTCTGGTATAAAATAATTCCAGCATTAGCCTGAAGAAACCTTTTGACAAAATATGAACAAAGCTCAACTGAACATTGGAAGCCATCAAACTTCTATTCCACTAAGCACTTTAAAAACTCTTCAGTTGTTTTTTGGGGAGGTGCAGAAGTAACCACATACACCCCTTAACTACTGTCAAATGATCCAGAATAGCTGCTTTCACACTCTCTTTCTCCAACTCCTACCACCACATGCATGAATTAGCCTTGCTAGCTTTAATAGATTGTCATAACCACCCCACCAATGTTAACCCTTGTTAACACAAACTAATGTTCACTCTTCATTTTCTTTTTTAAAATCACCTTTGGACTTATGTGTCAGTCCCTGATTTAACCCTCCAAGTTTGCACACAATGACTAATCATGCTTCTAGCAACAGAGAAAAAGGGGGGTGGGATTGATGGACTGGAAGTGCTTAGATGGGACAGGGAGTATGAAATTCCATGTACTAAATTGTATTCTGTAGGCAGACTTATGGGGCTGGAAGAATTATGAACCTCTGTTTCATTTCCCCCAACCCCTTCCCCTTTTCCCATTCTCCAACACACTTTGCACTCCTGCTACAATATGCAATAGCCTACTTTTATTTGCCACAGGCTCCAAAATAAATGCCTACAAACAATCTCTACCTTTGTATAAGTTTTTTGGTACTTGGCATGTATGTCCACATCCATTGGAACAGCATTTTTTCACGCCAGAGCATTCGCTGTCAGCCTCACAGCTTTCAACACAGGCAGCCGCAAAGCCACTGGCCTTCTCAGGTGCCGGGCAGTCTCCTTGCTTCACCGACAAGATGTATTTGAGGAATTCACAACTAGTTAAGCATTCGTAGTTCTTCTTGGGGAAAAGAGGCTAAAGGGAAAACAAGAAAATTATACAAAGCCTTCAGTAGGAATATCAAAATATTGCTGAAATATTTCCAAGATGTTGCTGAAAAGATCATTCAGATTACAGGCAGTAGCTGTCCAGCAGAGGTCTCCTGACCTGCTGTTGCTTGCATTTCTGCTGCTGGACAGAAAGCATAGGGGAGTGGCAGCAACAAGGTTGGCATGGGGCGAATACAACAGTGGAGCTAATATGGCACTACCACCAGTGCAAATATACCACAACAACATCCCCCTACATCTTCTGGTAAGCAGTGGCATGGGAGGGTCAGGTGAGCACCACTGCCCTACCCCCCCCCCAACCAACTGCTACCAGTTACAGGTCTAGCCTTGATAATTCATATACATTTATAGCTTCTGAACAATAGCTGCAAAATACAGAATGGTGATGTCTCTGAAGCTGTATCATCATCCCTTACTAAATTAAATCATTTGCCTCTGCCAGGTCTTCCATATAAAGCTTTCCATAGCCACAAATCACTGCAGAACTGATGGCTACATTGCAAAGTACTGTATTTGCAAATGAGTATATGCAAATTTATTTCATTCTTCATAGGCCAAATCTTTGTGTCGCATTCATATACAAGAAGGAAAAATCCAACTGCTTTTCCTATGAAAAGGGAGCTTCAGGAGCAGAAAAATAGCAGGAGGAACAGAAAGTGCTTAATCCTTGATCTGCTCTGCCCCCTAAGCCACTTCCTGCTACCCACTCACTGTGGCTCCTGTCACAAACATGTCTTTGAAACTCTGAAGAGGGGGAGGACCAGAAATGAGTAAGAAAAGGATGAAAAATCCTTTCTATGTTCCAACCCTCATCCACTGCAGCTCTTCCCTGTGAAAAAAGCAGCAATCAAGTTTGTGATACAGATGCTTTGTCCATAATGTGTCCTTAGTTCAGTGTTTGCTGTTTTGCACATTCTATCCCATCATTTCTTGCATTCACACTCACACCCACTTTATACAACACATTTTGTGCTTTAGTGAAATATCACTCAACAATAAATGTACAGCATTTGTTCTTACAGTATAGCTCAGAATGCCTCCATTTTGATTATATGGAGAGAGAGAAAGAGCTACATTTATTGAATCACTATTTCACCATATATCATCAGAGATTGCAGTCTGGTTGCCTTTCTATGGCAGCCATGGGCTACAGTGCCTGGCAGAGCTAGAAAGTCTAGAATGGCCATCCATGGAAAACAGAGCCTGGGGAAGAGCTCTCTAAGCTTGCTTAACTTATTCTCTCTTTTGGAACCATGATCATAGCTAAATGGTTGCTTTCAAATATAATGCTGGGTAAGGAGATTGTGATTTGTGATTGTAGCTGACAAGGGCAGAGGTTAATAGAAACAAAATGCACCTGCTTTTGTGATTTATGTCTGTGATCAGAAATGGGCAGGTGTACATGTCTGGGTATGTGCCTATATAAAACATCACAAATTTTCAGCTACTTAATTAAAAATCTTTTCTAGTCCCTTGAGGCATACTCTGCCTTTGAAGCTTCTGTTCTTCACCCTAGTTCACAACTTATTTTTTCAGTGAACTGTTAAATGTGCAACTTTTTACTTACAGCCTTTTAAGTTTCAAGCTTAGTTTCAAACTCAAAATCACTAATTAAACAGGGATATTAGCAGTTCCTAGCTACAAGTGGGAAGTGTTTATTCTCCCAGTCAGCCAACTCCTTTTACTCAATAAACATCTCACAAACATAACAACTTCATATTATACTTATAGCTCATCCTTGTCAAGCTCATCATTATTCTTGTGATTTGATTTTGTTTTGTTTTTTATTTATTTTTATTTTGTTTTTTAAAGACATATAAGTAATTTCCAAGTTACAAAATCTGAAGCCCACTTTCTACACAACAAACCTTCCCTATTGGTGCACACCCAGACATCTGAATCAATAAAGAAACAAATTAAGATTCCTCTTATCCTGTAAGTGCAAGTGTACTTAAAAATAAATCCAAACATCTGCCCTTAAATTAAAAACCTAGTGCAACTTATTTCTGTCTTATAGTTCCAAAGTCTACTACATTTCTGCTTCAGATTTTACCAGAAATATAGCATGATGTTCCTTATCATTCAGTGGATAGAAATAGGATCCACATTTTACATAAACATTAGATATGTCCAGCAGGGTGATCTACATACAATATGTGATAGCCAATTGGATATCTGGGATTGAATCCAACCAACGTAGTTTACAAAACCACCAATCTCAAGGAATCTTCTGCACTATCCCTGCCAATGTACAGTTATGCACCTCAGTCACTTTTTACCCAAGCTAAGACACAAGCAAAGTGCTTTTTAATTCCCTTCTACTGAAGTATGATAATCAAGACACATGTGGCAGATGCCTCTATTGCTATGCACTTTGGCTACATAATTTTCATGCAGAAGCTAAGGCACAAGAAGCAGCTAGGAATAACTATTTTTAAAAAACCTGTTATTGTTTACACTGATAAAAAGGGAGTTAAAGAACACAGGATCCCACTTACTTTAAATGAAACTGAGTCAATGTAGCTCGATTGTTGCTACTAAAAGCTGTGCATTAGGCCCTGTTAAAAATGAGTTGCCATAATTTAAAAACAATTTACAGTGTATGTCAAAGAAACCTAAAACTTGATGAAGTTGTAAACATCAAGCTTGCAAATTTTAGTTGGAATTTTAGTTGGTCTTATGGATCTGGTTTTCTATATTACTTTAAGAGTTTTAAGATTATCATTTCCCTATTTTTATATGCATTTTTGTAGTGCTTTGTTAACCATCTTGAACTATGGGGAAAGTGGAGCACAAATGTATAAAATAAAGCTCAGTGCCATTTCCTTAAACCCAAGGGACAGAAGCAAAAACAACAGAGACTAAGCCATTGCAAATTCATGCTGTGTTCAGCCCAATAATGTAATATAGTTCAACAGAGACATGCTGAAATCATATTTAGTGCTATTTAACTACAGTACTGGTGAACAATGTTGAATATAATTAGGTTCCACAGTGGAACCTGGCATAATGCCTCAAGGTAAACAATGTTATGGGAGTGGACTTGTGCAACCAGTTTATGAGGAATATAGAGGTGGTGAGCTTATGACATTACAGCTTGTTTCCCATGAACAAGTACAGTGCTCACATGATAAGAAGGTCATATCCATCATACCTATTTTGGGATGGTCTTTTCACATAGTACTATAGCTCTAATATAGGCCAAACACAGTTGTTCATGTCTCAGAGATTTCTCTTAGGAAAAGATCTGTGCCCACATAATCACCGCTTTTGCTAAGAAGGATGACAATTTACACATGTGTATCATCAATAACTGACATGTATTTTGCATTTACCACTGAATGAAACTGTGCTAACGAGTAGCAGAAAGATGTGCATTGTAGCCAATTCCTAGAGTCTAGATGCTTCTGATACTGCACAACCCTCCTCACAGGCCTAGGCCACCTCAAAAAGCATATGAAAAGCCACTTGTTTGAAAGTACACTCATGCTGAAGTCCTCTTGCATGTGGACAGCTTCCATATCAGTAAGCCAACTTCCAACATAACCATAACGTAGGACTTCAACACCTGCAAGTGATTTTGAGGTACAGTTGCTTTCAGACAATTCCGCATGTGCTGTATGGATGATTGTATCACATGACTGTGTGCACATTTGAATTGGTCAATCAAAAGTTGGTAGGTTACTTTATGCATTTAAATAAACAAACAAATGTGGAAGACATCTTGCTGTTGCAGCAACGAAAGGAAAAAGGACACTGATGACTCATGTATACAGCAATTGTACATATAAGACAGCAGCCCAAGAAAGAAAAGTTAATTGACACATAACAACTTGATAGGAAACTTATAGAATGATACAACAGCAATTATTTCAAAGACTCTGAAGACCATTTCAAAATGCTTATGGTCATCGATCAGTTGTAGTCCTGTTCAGCTACTGGAAATAGAGAACATATCCTATTTGTTAGTTCGCTGTCATCAAACAAACTCATTTACTAGTGTGAATGAAATATACAGGACAGAATTTTAAAAAGAGGTCTTTAGAAATGGCATACCTCACAGAAACTTTGGCAATGGTTTTTCTTCAAGTCCCAGGATTCTTTGCAGGGCTCCAGACACTAAAAAGAAGGAAAAATTAATAAATAAACTGTCAGGAATATATATATGTCTTAACTTGTTCAGCCTACAGGACAAGCCTGTTTATTGGAAGCATTAATAAAAGAAATTTTGAACAGAGTTTATCAGGAAGACAAGGCATGTTCCATAGCTACCGAGCAAAGACTAAAGATAGATGTAATCTAAAAGGAGCTCAGCACTGTGAATGTGCTGTCAACATTCTTTTCATATTAAAGAGAACTAGCAGCACATTCAGAATACTTTACGTTACATCTGTCACATAACCGAAGTTATTCTGAACCATTATTAGATTAACATTTCCAATACTCTTCCTCTATAGTAGCATCTGTTTCTTATGCCCACGTTCCATTAACATGCTTGCTTAACAAGGGTTCCAATTATAGCTCCATTGCCCTTGATTATTCTACAGAGCTTAGAGACATCAGAGGAAGATAGAGAAAATCATTTCTACAGAGTATTAACAGATGAAATAATATGATAGTACTTTGCCTACCCATGATATCAAATTGTACTTTCTTCTATAAAAGTTCCACCTCAGTCACATATTCCATTTATATAGGAGGCAAGTGTTCCATGTGTAAAAACCTATTTATTTCACCCAAGGCTACCAGTTTGCAATAGAGCCCATATGTCCTGAACTGAAATGGGAGAGGAGATGGAAGCAATTTTTCCAGTCACACAATACTAGAAGGCATGACATAGACATTGGGTTGGTTGCTGCAAGAAAAGGATACAGAACTAGATAGGTCTTTGGTCTGATCCAGCAGGGCTTTTCTGATATTCCTACTCTGAACTGTCCCTGTTCACCTTTCTGATCTGTCAAAGATTCCTTCTCTAATTTTTCAGGCTACCTAGCAGCTGAGGATGAAAAAGGAATTGCAAGCTCCCAGCAGCTTTTGACCCTTAGGGGGTTAGAGACAGCTTTTTCTTTCACCCATTCTTGCAGCAAAAAATTCAACATTGTTTCCAGGATCAGAACAGAGTTTTCTTGATCAGCAGTGAAGAAACTGTGGCCCTCCAGATCTTGTTGGACTCCAGCTCCATTAGCACTGGCCAGCATTGCCAATGGTTGCAGATTTGTAGTCCAAAAACATATAGAGGGCTATAAGTTTTCCCATCTAGATATTTTGCACCTTCTAATACAAAACACTTGTAGTAGTCACAAGTACATGATACAAACTTTTGGAGATACTTTCCCATTACCAGTTCCTCTACAACTCCAATTGTTCCTTAATAACATTAACAAATGATTGTGAACCCTTCCTGGAGGGAAAAGAAAATCCTTCCTGATTATAACCACATCACCTTAACATTTTTCTCTGTAAAAACCATGTGGTGATTATGAAGCCTCTGATAAAGCTCAAAGTAGGAGATTTGTGAGACTGTTTTCCAGATTTTTCCAGCATCCATTTTGAACATGTTTTTAAGGAAATAGCAAACTCTAACAGCTGTAAATGGGGAACGGGGGGGGGGGGAGTCAATTAAGTGAAATAACAGTTAGTGGGTGCAAATCTGATCTGACTGTGTTTAAGCGACTTTTGGTTAGTGAGCACCACCCTTTGGTGGGAAGGGGAAATTTTATAATCAAAGCCTAGAGCCTTAAGTCAATTAGTTCCAGCTAAGGTTTACTTGGCAACACTGTCTTGTATACTGGGAAAACAGGCAATGCTGCTTGAAACCATTTGATGACTGAAATGCCACTTTTGAAAGAAAGCCAGGCCTTGGATTTGCAATGGTCATTAAATTTGAAGGGTGAGACATATGATTAGATTTACATTGTTTTTATTCGTGGGTTAGATTTATATATATATATATATATGCAAGTATTGACATAAACACAAAAAGGACGCAGAGTGAGAGTCTTGATGGTAAGCTAGTTGGAAAGAAACCCTTTTATTGAATTTGTTATAATCCACTATCTACTGTTTTTATTGCCTGTCAAGTTGTTGATATCCAGAGAAGGCATATCAAAGCAAAAGGCAAGCATTGATTAAGGAACAATAATTTAAAATGCCATTTTTCACAATCGGAGGGGCTACAACTTCCTATAAATAATACACTTTCTACAAATTCCATGGCTATTCTTGCTTGCACATAATTTATTTGCATGTCATATTTCCTCAAAGTAAGGCCACCCGAAGATATGTTGGCACCTCAGGTGAATTGCAAAACGGAGCCTGCTCCCAACCAGCGAAGAAGTTGAGAGTGAAGTTCTACAACAGGGAGAGGAGGAAATAAATATCTGCATCAGGGTCCCCTGCCCCTGTGGAACCTGCTGCCTGAAACAATCACCTCAACTTGCCTCATGGGCGGGCTGGCCCTGTCTCTAAGGTCTTCAAGGGAGAATTCACAGTGCTCATCTCCCAGTTTATTCTCACAGCAATCTTGTGAGGCAGCTTAGGAGGAGATTGTTTCTTGGGCCAATCATATAATGTCTTAGGGGGGCAGCTATATAAATTTAGTTAGAAATAAATAAATAAATAAATAAAGGCTGAGTGGGAATTTGAACCCAAGTCTCTTCACACTTAATCTAATCACCACACAGGTTAGCTAAGTTATACCAGGTTCTTGTTCAGTTATCTCAGTTTCATTCCTCTCTGAAATCTATTTTCTTTATTCAGATTTCTCTGAAATCTATTTCTTTACTCTGCTAACAGGCAAAACCAAAAGACATAGCCAGCAGTGTGATACCACAAACCTTAGAATGCCTTTCCACATTATCCGTGCAAGAGAGAGCTTATGTCCTAGATCTGTTTTAGTCAGTATTTTTATTAAGTGTATATTTAAAACATTTGAGGTTATTTTTCGTGATCTGCAAAACAAACATAAGAAGATACCACAATAATCTCTCTCCCCCCACTCCGCCAACTTCCAAAAGGCTTCAGTTACCACATAATTCAGTTATTTAAAGTTACAATTACTTTACTACATTTAATTAAGTCCTCAGGGAACATTATTGGCATTCTACAAAAAACGCACAGAAAACAAATTTATTTAGCTTTTTTTTGGAAATGAAAATGGTACTTTAAAGCTATTGAAGGATAGTGACTTGGCAAGTTTTCCATTTCTAGCTGTTACAAGGTGGCTTCAGATAACTTCATTCTGCCTCTTGAAAACCCCATCTAGTTATAGCATTAGATGGTCAGAACATCAAATCTCCGTTTTTTTGTAAAAGTGGTTGCTTAACTTGTAAAACTGCAACCAACTTATATTTTAGTTATTAGAATTGAACTGCCATCAGATTATTCCTCTTCTTACACTCTATTGCAAACTCACATTTGTGCACCTTATTGAAGGAGATGCAACAAAATACTTTTGCTCAGTTTCTACTACAGAACTTGAGTTTTACAGACCACCGAACAGTCAGAAACAGGGAGAGAAGGGACTGTCTTTGTCTGAACTGCTACTAGGTTTCTCTTTTTGGCTTCTGGCTTCTCTTTCTAGCACTACCATTGCCATCCAAGGCGACATATTCCGCATTACTAAATAGCAAAAAAGCTGTAGGGCTTTTCACTTCTAATTTCACGCTATAATAAGATGCAGTAGTTGTTTCGCTGAAAGACCTGAAAGGGCTTTCTTTGTGAGGCCCATTTGATGGCCAGGTTACCACATTCCGGCATTAGGCATCTGTACTTCTCCAAGCTGGGATGGCGGTGGGAAAGAGAAAGCGTAAACAAGGAAAGCGATGCAAGGTTCTTAATAATGATCTTCCTCACTAAAGAAATTAGGCCTATTCTGTTCCCATTATACCAATATAAGTGAAGTACAGATCAATTTAGGTTCTCCCTTGGGGTGCACAAATCAATTAGGCCCTAATTATTAGAGTCTACTGTGAAACTATTTCAGCTAGATGCATTTTAAACACACTTAGCACTACAAACGTTGCTTTACTTTAAGGGTTGATATGGTTCTTGCTTAGAAGGATCACGGTTAAAATCACACAGTCCTTTACTAAGGGCCCTGACTCATGATGTTACTTCCATGGTTTGGCAGGCACTGCATAGCAGGTTTTTCCACTGTTATGAAGGCAAGATCAAAAGCCATAGATCATGTGGGAGGAGGCCACAATGTAGCTTCTTGTCACACCAACACTGGCCCTCCCAAAAACTGGAGCAATGCTGGTATGGACAAGAACCATGCTGTGAACTCTTTGGGTTTTCAAAATGACATTTTCTGACATTTGCAGTGTAGGAAAGCAGCGTACTGCATTGTGGCTACTACATTATAGAGGAAATGGCAGAAAAGTGCTGTAGGTGAAGACGATTACAGTTCATATTAATACTGCTTTCCCACAGCAACAACCCCTGAGATTCCTCAGAATATTATCAGGAGTTCATTTACTGGGAAAACGTTTAAGCTGCCTTTTAAGGAAAGCTCTCACAAGGGGGTTCTCAATGTTTCTTATTTTTTTATTCCCAACTTTAATAAAGAATAAAATAAAAATATTATTATTATTATTATTTTGAAAAAATAATAACAACAACAATAAACCATCACCTCACATTAAGGATTCAATAATAAGCAGTATTTCTTAAATTAAACATATAAATTACCATCTGTCATGGATGATTTAGTTGAGATTCGTGGCAGAGCTGGACTAGATGACCCTCGGGATCCCTTCAAACTCTGCAATTCTATGATTCTATGGCCAAATAGGTATTCACCACTAATCACTTTCTCTGGTGTTTGCTTTAAGACTACTGCTCAGGGGAGCCAACTTGAGTCCCCAGTTATGGGTGCCCAGTGCATGTGGCATCATAACATCATGTACCACCACCACCACCCCACCTCAGAACCTGACTTCCGGTGCACTGGAAATCAAGTTCCGAAGCCTTGAGAGACCTTGGGGGCCCTGAAGTGTGGGTGCTGAGCACCTGCAATAAAAGTTTTGTGGGTGTTCAGGTACCCAGATCCCCCTATAATTGGTGTCCCTGCTATCACTACTCTGCCCCACCATTTGACTGGTCTTCTTTCCCTTCCCTTCCCTTCCCTTCCCTTCCCTTCCCTTCCCTTCCCTTCCCTTCCCTTCCCTTCCCTTCCCTTCCCTTCCCTTCCCTTCCCTTCCCTTCCTTTCCTTTCCCTTCTCTGCCTTCTGGAACCTCTTCTAGTTCTCAGCCTGCCTCACCAAATTATACCAGTTCTTAGGGATGCGGGGCGAAATCTTAATTCCAGACAAGCTGACAAACTTCTATCATTCCTTAGGCTTAGCGTTATGTGCAAACCTGCCCACTGTCAGATGTATCAAGTATTGTAAAAAAAGCAGGGTGAAAAAAATTCAGAACTACTTGGTTTCTCCTAAATTTACTCCCAAAACAAATGGCTATGGACAATTTCCGTATTCAGCAACAGTCAATGAATATGTCAAAGGCATCAGTAGGCACTGACTAGCCTGCCCATCAGGTCCAGAGCTGTTTGTTTAATATTAGCCTGTGAGAAAAGCCATGCATTTGACTTTGGGCTTAGCATTGGGAATAAGTCCTACAATTAACCACACATAAAAAAATCACAGAATCTTAACTCTAGTGGCCAATTAAGATTCACTAACCAAAAGCATTTTGTAGACCATGAAAGATTGAAGGGAGAGAGGGACAGAGCACCGATGCTTGCTGCAGTAAGACCAAGCTTGGAAAGTTACAGTAACAATGGCAACAGCAGCAATAGCCAACTTTGAATCTGCTCTATAAACAGCCAAGTTTAAGCCTTGTTCAAACTTGGGCACCAAGTCTCATTAACAAATATTCAGGGAGAAGAAACGGAATACACTAATAATTATTCAACAGTTAATGCGTATTCTCTCTAGGCTCTTTTAAAAACCTCTGCATCTCCTTAAATATACTACAACCCAGTGTATTATTTTTATTTAAAAAAATTAACAACAGCTCTTACCCATTATGGTTGGAAATAAGATTTGTCATAAAAAATACTCACATTAGAAAGCTAGAATTATCTAAATAGGAGTTACAATCCATAAGAATAATTGCTAAAAACATTTCAAAAGCCACTCAAAAGGATACCATGGAAGAGTCATGAGATATAATATCCATAACTAATTCTGTTACCACTAACCCAAAAGAATGATGCTCAACTTTACAGGCTACAATGTTTGTACTTACTTATACAAACTGCCAAGTTTCAAAGACATTAGGACAAATTTATCACAGAGAAAAATCTAAGAGGCCAATATTTTTCCACGCAGGAATATAAACAAAACCCTTAACTGTGTTGTATGCTTCCACAATTACTTTGCTGGCCAAGGCATGGATGAAAATATGCTAAGCATTAAAAGGGAGGGTAAATTTTATTTTCATAAATATTAAGTTTATATTTATAAAAATAAGACTGTCCTCCCTTCTTTCAGGCTATAAATCTATCTTTTATAAAAGTAACAAGCAATCTCTCCTTAAAATGTAATATATCTATCAGATTATGGAACGCGTCCATTGCTCATATTTTTGCCTTATAATTTAATAAATCTCTTTACAGAATTAAGCTAATTTTCCAAAGTATCCATGCCACGTTGGCTATAAATGTCATTTCAAATGAAACCAAACTGTAACAAGGGGGGCCACTAGGGGGCGCATTGGAAGATGGCCGACAATACCATCTCTCCGACCCACACGGGGTAATTAAGAGGCTGTTATGGGAGTAGGCAGCCTCCCTTGTTGCCCCAAGGAAATGGGGAACACTGCCCTTGCCTGCCGTGCCCATAAATCACCCCCTAATTCGAAAGAAGGGGGTGAGGGCCCTAGGCAGAATGCCCCCGTGTGGACCTCGGCTCTCCTGGACGCTGTCTCTGATCGCGCACTAGTTGCAGCAATTTGGAATAATTAATTACAAAAGAAGCAAATGCACATATTTCAAGTGAAGAAGGGGAGTGAAGTCTGCTAATTTAAGTGACCTCTGCGAAAGAAGACGACGGGCTGGAGAAACAGGAATATTTTACGATGAAGATACACCAAAGGCGGGGTATGTTGACAATGGGGCTGAATGGGGGGGGAACCTTTTTTACTTTCCTTCTATGTGATTTACAAGAACCCCTCCTCATTAGAACCGTCGGTTGAACTGACCCAAGCAGGATGATTAAGGTCTGTGTGGAGATAAACTTTAACCAAAAGTATGCTTTATGGAGACCGAGAAGCAATAAGAGCTTTTGGGAATGGCGCAGCAATTAATTCGGAGTCGCCATCTTGCCAAAGGATTTATAGCCAGGAGGAAGAACGGATTTGTTTTCAGACTGCATTCCTAGTGAATCTCCTCAGAGGTTTTGAGAAAGGAGGCAGATTGGTGAAGATTAATGACGCTAAGACTGTTTTGATGTATGGAAGTGATGTTATATGGAAAACGTCTGGATATGGCTACTGGATAAAAAAAATAATATCCACGCAAGATTACAAACTGTTCTAACCAGCTTGCGGAGACTATCAGAGGTCACAAAGAGAAAGGAAAAATATATGAAAATAACAACAAGAGATGTGGAAAAATAATAAGAAAGGACTGGATAGTACTGTGAACATCATAAGGTTAGATTTGTGGACATTAAAAGAGCAGTAAGAAGCAAGAAGTTGATTGGATCCCTTCGGAACCTGAAATATGGGTACCCCCAACAAAAATTTAAAATTCGGCTGTGTAATTTGGAATTTATGTAATTTGGTTTGATTTGATGTGATTGGTCGGTTAATAAAAATTATTCTTAAAACGAAAAGCAAAAAAAAAAAGATACCAAACTGTAACAAACATCTTGTTATTTTCAGCATAGTGAATAGAATTTAAGGTGGGATTCCATGCAGTGTGTGTATTGGGGGGGGGTCCAATGTAATATTTCAGAAGCTCTATCGTCTCTAATGTTCCATTCAAAAGCACAATCTTTCCTAAATATTGCTAGAAATACATGCTCTGCAGAGTTACTTTCAATTTTTTTAATTTCAATGATTTAGACCAGTGGTCCCCAAACCTTCCCCCCCCCCATGCACCACTTTAAAAATTCAAAGTGTCTTGGCTGACCATGGCCTAACATAGCAATTGTAGTGGGCATTCTATGATTTTTTTAATTGTAATTTTATTGCTTATTTATTGGGGGGAATCAATATATTTAATGTGATTGGTGTGCCATCTCCCATTTTCAATAACAAATCTATAGGTATGCCACAGACCATATGAATGAAGCTTGCAGCCATAGTTTGGGAACCCCCTGGTTTAAACATTCCTGCTCAGATGTTTAAAATAGTTCTCCAACTGACATAATAACAAGAGGTGTTTCCACTTACTGTAAGCATTGGCTGCCCACAAGTGGTAAATAAAATGTTACTTGCAAAGCCATGCTTTTAACCAGGCCAGATTAAAACCCTATATTTAATACATTTTTCCAATAATGTGCAAAAAGCCTAAAACTGTAAACAGATGGTGCACATCATGCATACGGAGCCAAAACAAACCACATCCTCAATGACCATGTGACTTATTCATTTATGTTGACAACCGTCACTATATCATGAAATCGGGATCAGTTGCAGCAATATCATTAAAATAGAAACATGGGCAGAGTTCACACGTACTACTAAGCGAAAAACCAAGGCTCTTGGTTCACAGCTCAAGCTTTGCCTGGAGTGGTACAAACCATGAGGCCAGGTCTGGATGACATGCTAAGCTAAACTATAATTTACCTCACAGCACACAGAAGGACAGGAGGAAAGCAGCTGCAATATCTTATCCAGGAGCACATGGGATCACGGGATCACATAGTTTGGTGTAGCATGCTAACAGTTTCAGTGAATAACAAGTCACAAAGAACTGGAGAGGAGAAGTGCTTGAATCCAAAGACCCTTCTGCATGAACATTTTCACTGAACACTAACTAACCAGCTTCTCTCCAACTGTCTTCTCCTCAGATGCCACTCTGTTAGGACTCCAAATCACTGGACCAGATTTTGGAAACGATGTGGATCCAGATGGTTCTACCACAGCTTCCATGCAAATGGAAGATAATTTTCACTTGGATCTACACAACCTGAATCTATCAATACTCTGGAGTGGGGGTGGGATCCAAAATTTTCCACCCCATTTCTCTCTTGCTGTTCCTCTTTCAAAATGTTCTGACATGGTTCTAATCATCTAGATTTAGATAATCTAAATCCAAATCCCACCCCATATTATTTATTTTACTTCTTATTAGCATGATAATGCTGGAATATGATAGACCATGTATAAGCATGAATGTGCAGGAAAAGCAAACCAGGTTTTGAACCACCAGGTAAGGGTAACGATTGTACCAAAAACAGCGGACTACAGCGGAAGCAAACATTTTGTAACAGAACATCTGAAGATGCCTTTTTCCCTAGACACAAGATTCTACAGAGGGACAAAATTAACAAGTGACATTCAAGCTCATAGAAACAAGATGGGGTACCATCTCTAACTGGAAGAGCATGGTGCATGCTCTAAAGAGACAATAGCAACTGTACAGCAACAAAGTTGTTATTTGCCTGGCTGAACTGTGCCTGTTGCAGATACTGTTGTTGAGAGCTACTGTAATAGATTTATCAGTCTCCTCAAAGTAGTTACAGGATGGCCTGTGTAACAGCAGCCCACTTATTTGCATAAGAATAAAGAAAGTAAGCTCCTTTACTTCTCTTTGCACAAGGAAATTATTTCTAGGCACATTTGCATACAAGCCAGTTGATTAGCTAAGCACTGTTTGAGCTACAGTGAAAACAGAATCTAATTTCTGCTTTAGTTCTTTAACAAGATATAAAGCTGTCTCAATCTACAGCGCATACTTTTCATGTGCATATATACATTTTATAACAAACTGGTGAAGTAGAAACAGGCTACACAATCTGCAGTAGTGAGCTGCTTACACAGATTCAAATTAGCATTCCCTGCCTGTGTTTCACAAACAACAGCCTTTCAAGCTGCAAATAATTTGTAATTCAAAAAAGGTCTATGGTCAATAGACTGAGCATGTGAAACATGTTTTGCACTTAAGAAATCCAAGACCTGCTGAACACACAAAGTATTAGTTTTCATGTTCTATCAGCTACTGAAAAACTATTAAAATAGTTGTACAATCAGCAAGAAGTTAGGGATTAATCTCAAGCAGTAAATTCATGTGTGTCAATTAGATGGTATCACTTTTGCTTAAGTTATCTCCAAATATCTACTCAATATCATGTGTGTTCTTGACATTAAAAAAAAAAACACTGGCAGGGATGTTATATGTACATCAAACCATAAATTTGTTGATTTAAGCAATCACAATTTAAGATATAACTAAATGTAATTAGCTGGAATCCAACACAATACAAACCACAGGGTTAGTTTCACTAGGTATAATACATATTAACCTTCTGTCTGGACTTTTACACTGCAGCGCCTTGTTGTATTATGGAACTGTGGCTTTTTGATCAATATACTGACATGATGCACAAAATTTTACATGGCAGGATTCAAAGCGGCTTAGTCATGCTGGCCACATGACCCGGAAAAACTGCAGACAAATGTCGGCTCCCTCGGCCAGTAAAGTGAGATAAGCGCCGCAACCCCAGAGTCATTTACGACAGTTGTCAGGGGTCCTTTACCTTTTTATGCATGTTTACATGGAACTCATTAGATTAAGTTGACCTGATTACATGTAAGTTTGCATGATTGTAGGACATACAAAAGTTTGCTCAGAAGTAAGCTTACTTCAATGAGGCTTACAATGCAACTGGACTTAGCTGAAACTGAAAGGAGTCAGAAATTTCCTGTGTCTGCTCTGTTCTTATTTCAGAGAGACAATTAAACTCCTCTTTAGCATATTGACTGATGTGCTCTCTAATCCGTCCATGACATATTTGTCCAGGTAGGTGTGCTTACAACCTTAAATCAAACAACAGGTATTGGATTCTGAATTTCACAGCCTTTTGTTAACAAATACAATAGAATCAATATTAGTGGAACGAAATTCTACTCTGCAGAAATGTTAGAATAAATTCAATTTAAAACCATAAATTATTATGCATGCAGAATTTAAATGGCACTTGGCCTATGCACTCCACTGTGGGATTGTAAATTTAACCTCTGGCATTTGTTAACAAGTGGATCTTTCATAGAGCATAACTGTGGCTCCCAAAAGAGTGTACTAAAACTACTACTGACTGCTCTAGAATTAAAAATGGTCACAGTACATAAAACAGAGATTTATCAAAAAGTTGTCATGCTTTGAGCTATATGCTTCATTCCTGCTTAAGAAATCTTCCACCATTAATGTTCCCCCCCCCCCACTTTCACAGGTGTACAGGTCTTCAGTGAACAATGGAATCATAGAACTGTAGAGTTGAAAGGGACCCCGAGGGTGGGTCAACCCACCTGTCAATCACATGAAGTCATTATCACTCGACTTGACTGTCAAGTGCTTGGGAAGTGAGGCACAAGGGATGTTGCCAATTGTATGCTCAGCCCTTTAGAAAGTTCTCTTTTAAGTATGAAGATTAAATCCAATTAAACAGTGGTACCTTGGGTTACAGACTCTGCTAACCCAGAAATAGTACCTCGGGTTAAGAACTTTGCTTCAGGATGAGAACAGAAATTGTGCAGCAGTGGCGTGGCAGCAGCAGGAGGCCCCATTAGCTAAAGTAGTGCTTCAGGTTAAGAACAGTTTCAGGTTAAGAACGGACCTCCAGAATGAATTAAGTTCTTAACCCAAGGTACCACTGTATTAGGTTAGCTCTTTGTGTGAATGCAGTGCCAATGTATTTCCACTAAAGGTATCTTTTCAGGCTGCAGCCCAATTCTAGAACAAATGGAAAGGTGTCCTTCTAGGAAAAAGTCTACTTCCTGAAAAGCTGGAAAGACACTGACAAAGTATGAAGTCTTCACTACAAACATTACTGAGGTGGACAAAACAGATGTCTGACTCATAAGGCAGCTACCTACGTTCCTAAAAAAAGCCTGAAGTCCATTTTTGCATGACATATACTGAAACATGTGTGCCCAAACAGTCCTCCCCAGAAAGCATTAGGAGAAGCAATACTGCATTCACATGTATGCATTTTGCAGACATACACTCACACCCCAGAGATCACAATACCCACAGACCTATAGGGCAGGTAGCAAGTGGTCAGCCATGGCTTCAGGACAATTTAGCTTGTATAACAAGGAATATTATAACAGTGGCTACAATAACTAAGAAATGGCCTTTTAAAAAGCTCATTACAGTAATGTCAAAAGAGGAAGGGAAGAGGTAAGAACCAAGATTCATGACATTGTGTTCCAGTTTTTCAGAGTGTGCTCCAGTTCAGCCTCTTTAAAACTCCCCTTTCAACATCTTTGGTTGACCTCTGCTGTATACTTACAATCACAGACACACTAATCCCCTATTGCCCCGTGCAATGTCCAAGTTATTAACTTCAGTATATCAGGAAAAAAACAGTGAGCAACACTACAGATATATTATCTGCTGTATATGTGTCTTCTCAACAAGCACATGTAGCAAAACACATTTTTTTCAAAGTACCATATTTTTCTCTCCATAAGATGCACTTTTTTCTTCCTATAATGTCTGTGCGTCTTATGGAGTGAATGTGTGGTCCCTGGAGCTGAATTGCCCAGGGGCGAAAAGCAGATCATGCTTTCCCCCCCCCCTTTTTTTTTTTAAAGAGGAAAATGGATGTTGAAACAAAGCCGCTGATTGGCAAGCGATCAGGAGGGAGATAAGGCTGCTGGTAAAGGAGGCTGCCAGGGGAGGGGGGAGGTAAAGACAGTGAACTTGCAAGGAGAGTAGACAGGAATACTAAAACAAGCAACGAAGAGAGAAATTAGAAGAAAAGGAGGAGCAAAAAACTGCTTCAGCTAAGGAAAAGACACTAAGGCAAACAAGAGGGAAGTGGGTGTTGAAAGGAAGCAGCTGATCAGCAAGCAATCAGAAGGGAGATAAGGGACGAGGCTGCCTGGGAGGGGGGAGGTAAAAGCCCATGGATCCTCAGTATTTTTGCATTGGATCACACCAAATTCACCATCAGATCACATAGCATGTCCATGGCTACAGCCTGCACCCAAAAAATCACACATCCACTGTTTCGTGGGGCTGCAATGGGACAAAAACATGGTTACAAAGCATGGATCCACATGGTTTCTCAGGATTTTGCATTGGGCTACCCCAAACTCACCGTCAATTCACATGTCTGTGGCCACAGCATGAACCACAAAAATCATACATCCACTGTTTTGTTCAGAATATTTTTTTCCTGTTTTTCTCCTCAAAAAACTAGGTGCGTCTTATGGTCAGGTGCGTCTTATGGCGCGAAAAACACAGTATATTAGGTAGGAGGCTGTATTTTCACATCTGTTTCCCTACTGGTCAACTGTACAGGGGGCCTCTCCAGTCACTGATGCTGACAACTGATGAACAAGTTGCACAAAAAACTAAATTCATTTTCTACTGCCAAAGCCCTTTTGGAGGATCAAGAAGACACAGCCAATATCTTCCCTCTCCAGGCCCATAGAGCTGCTTTGCTTATTACAACAAAGCAGGAATGAAAGTGGGAGACCAAGTCAAAACTTTAATACTGCAAATCTGTGTGTTTTTACTAGGAATGGGGGACAAATTTGATCTTATTTGCATTTCAGTGAGAAACTACCTAATTTGCACCCTTCGAACCAATACACCAGTGATGGCCAAACTTGGCCCTCCAGCTGTTTTGGGACTACAGTTCCCATCATCCCTGACCACTGGTCCTGTTAGCTAGGGCTTATGGGAGTTGTAGTCCCAAAACAGCTGGAGGGCCAAGTTTAGCCATCACTGCAATACACAAACTAAAACACACTGATCTTTTAAAATTGGAATTTTCCTGGATTTTGCAGAGCAGTTTTCCAGGCAAGTAATGTGCTCAAAAATGTAATGCTTTGCTAATACATGCATTTTATGCACACTTAAACCACAGTTCACATACAAAAATGCATTCTATTATGGAAATTGCTTTGCAGAAATTATATAAAGGCAAAATTGCATACAAAAATGTACACTATATATTCTATTGGGGAAATTTGCACTAAAATCCCAAGTTTTTATGAGGGGTTTTATTTTATTAAAAAAAAATCACAAACTGATTTGGAAATATGAAGAACTTAAGATTGTAAAATGAGAAACCAAAATTGACAGATTCACCTCATCCAAGTTAGCTTGAAGCTAATAATCAGAAGGTTTTTATGCACAGCAAAGCCAACACAGCTTAGAGAAACTTATACCAGCATTAAGCATCATTTGGAATTGTAAGAGTCATACAAACTTCTGCTTGGCACTAATATTTGGAAAAATAAATAAAAAGCCACCCACCACAAAGAAAGATCTATTCTAATGCTCTTCTGCTGGCTGCACATTTCCTGTTATTCATGGAATACTATATCCAATTTCCATTCTTAGAAAATTTGTGTCCAAAATTTATCAGTTGTCTGAAAGCTTCCAAGTCCCATTCCAAATAAAAAAAGCAAAATCCAGATTTGCACCACAGGGATTTTAGCAAAGAAAACATAAGCATTTCATCTATCACTTGGCTGTCATCTTGATATGTGCTTTGAGCACAGGGGAGGGAAGGAATTGAGAAAAAGGTATATGGGATAACTTGTGTTTTTATTAAAAAAGCGACACTACACATACACACACCCCAAAGCATCATAACACCAGATCAAGCTGAGAGAACCATTACTAATAAGCCTGATAGCATAACATTTTTAAACTATCACTGTCATAATTTTAGGGGGGGAGGCCACCAAGCCATAAAGAGTTAAGGGGTAGATGAAGGTGGGAAATTGAATGTTTAGAAATACAAATGAAGAAAGAGGGACATGTGGGGAATCAGTGGGGTATGAGGGAGTGGCAATGGTGTCCTCCTATGGGCAGTAGCACTGCCACTCACCAGGACACAGCACACGGAGGTTGGGGGAGTTCTAGTTTGATGGCTTCCCCACAAGTGTGCACATACCTGCAGGCCAACCACTGCTGCCAACCATAGCTCCCCTGGCCTTGCTGGGTAAATAGCAACAGTACCACCTGCCTCACAAACTTCTGCTGATGGAAACTGCCACTCCTTGATTTTCCTTAGCAGTAGCCAAGCCTTGCTTCTAGTGCAACGCTAGAATCAAAAATCAAACTCCTCTCGTTCTCACTATGAAACTTCCACAAGACTTATTTCAACCTTCCTGATGCTGAATCCAAGCTATGATGTTCCCTCATAGAGAAGTCTTTCAAGAGCGTCTCTGAGCCCTCCTGCCCTGGGCTGAGGTGAGAACCAGTTTCAGTTTTCCCAGTTCTTCCTTCTACTAGATGAACTTCCTCTCCACCTTAGAACTCTACTTTGCCTTACCTGTTTATTAGGCAGATCTTGCACCTTACACAAGCATGTAAAGCCAGAGCACAGACTCCTTATAATATAGGTGCACCATATGTTTAACTTCTGTTCTGCAATATTTCCCACCAGGGCTTTTATTCAGGGAGAACTCACATGAACTCAGTTCTGGCACCTCTCAGGTAGACACCATTGTCATTCTAAGAGAACAAGGGAGATGTTCATGGTGAGTTCTGACACCTCTTTTTCTAGAAAAACACCACTGCTTCCCACACACGACGTTACCAAATATAATGTTCAGATTCTTGAAAGTCAGTATCCCTTAGCCAAATTGGAAAATAAAACATGAAACACATGAAACACAATATCATCTCAGGAGTAATATGCTCTGATTTTTATAGCCTTCTAATCCAGTTCAATTTCTTACTTAAATAATTTCACCTTGCTTGGATTTGTGGAAAGCTTCCATGAGAATATCTACAGAGCAGTAAACGTTTGCCAGGCCATAACTTCCTTTTCACACTAAGAACTCACACTGACTACAATGAAAGATTAGCAACAAGAAAAAAAAGCAAAGCTTTAAAGCATTTGGCATTTAGGGATTTTATTTCATGAATCCTTTGAGTCTCTTTATCAGCACAATTGCTGTTCCAGGTGGTCAGGGGCAAATAAATTATACTTTCTTTACATTTCTGTTTGTTTCAGCCTAATTTTAAATTTACAAACTTGCAAATGGAAGACGTATGGGTTTCTCTGAAGCAGAGAGAAAATATGTGGGTATTACAGTTGGGACATTCATCAGGAGCACACATGTTTTCAGCAAAGGAATAGTTATTCGGGTGGATGGGGGAGGGCATTTTAAAAACAGTTGAGTCACAGAACACAAACCAAAGTAGTACTTTTTAAAGATACACATCTATTTCACCTCCCCCCCCCCATATGACTGAAGGTTTAAATATAGAAATGAGAGTATCTTCTCAATGGCAGATCCTTTTGTTCTATTGAGTAAATGTTGAAAAAAAGAACATTTGCAAGCCAGAAAATGTTAAAATAGCAAGACAAAAGTGAAGCTAGATTCAAACAGTTGATCTCATATGAAAAAAGCAAAGATGGGAACAGGGGACCAAGCAGGACATAATAAAATGGTTCCCCTTTCTTGCCCCTAAGAGTGTATGGCATGGACCTAACACTTTTCTAACGGATTTTACCTGGTACTGATCCAGAAGCACAAGTGAGAACAAAACCCATGGAAATTGAATTCCCCAAGTTCAATTACTGGGACATACTGAACAACTGGAAAATTTTATATCTCTGCAGATCCTTTTTAGAAGCAGAGTCATATTGTTACCATCAGATATTACTGTGGGCAGATATTATCATGCTAACGTAAGCATATGCTATTAATTATGCTATTTTATGAAAATTCAGTATTCTAGCCAAACATGTAAAAATGGGGCCAAGAACAAAGGACGGTACCTTCTACTGAGTCAGACAGTGGGTCCCATCCAGCTCAACATTGTCCACATTGACTGGTAGTGGCAGCTCCCCAATATGTTGTGTTAGGCAAGAGTCTTTCCAATCTCCACCTAGAGATGCTGGGGATTGAATATGGGATCTTTGGCATGAAAAGGATGTGCTCTGCCACTGAGCTTCCCCAAATATCTTCTGAATAATACAAATCAATAATTTCTACTGTAAATTGAAACACAACTCCAAGGTCCAGTTTATGTGCTCACTGGGCTAGCAGTTTGAGTCAAAAACATGGAGGAAAGGCACACTCATTTCCCATTCATACGGCATCACATGTTAAGGAAATGTTCCACCTCCAAGGCCCATGATCACCTCCACATAGAGCACACACTTCACATCATCACTACTGATCTGTTATAATTCAACTTACACACATCACTTCCCCTTAAAAGGTTACCATGCATATGGACCTTGGCCCAGAAGGCTCAGAAAAAGGTGCTATGTATGATTAAGTTAACTGGAGAATAAATCAGGCCTTGGACTTCAAATCTGACAAGCTCAATAGCATTCAGTACATCTCTCTCCAAGAGATATTCCCCGAGTCAATTTGTAAAGACTCAAATGCACATTTTTAATCACATAGGGAAGAAGAAGAAGAAGAGTTTGGATTTGATATCCCGCCTTTCACTCCCCTTCAGGAGTCTCAAAGCGGCTAACATTCTCCTTTCCCTTCCTCCCCCACAACAAACACTCTGTGAGGTGAGTGGGGCTGAGAGACTTCACAGAAGTGTGACTGGCCCAAGGTCACCCAGCAGCTGCATGTGGAGGAGCGGAGACACGAACCCGGTTTCCCAGATTACGTGACTACCGCTCTTAACCACTACACCACACTGGCTCTCCAAGGGAGAGGCAAATATGTGAAAAGAAATGTAGTGAATACTACACATACACCTCTCCAAATAGCTTCTGAGCATGAGCATGATCAACCATTCGCTGTGGATGAGAGTATTACTAATAGTGTTGATATGCCTTTAATCAACAAAATATGAAATACTGTAAGTACTTTTAATGATGGCATGAAAAATGCTGACATGAGCTAACAGAAAATTAATCAGACAATTCAGATGCCATGAGTTTTGCCTTGCGCCACAAGATCAAAAGGCTTCTGGAGAACAGCCATATGTGTATAGAAAATTGCTAACAACAGATCCCTGCTACATAAATTGTGGATATATGAATATTAGAATATTTCAAAAGGCAAAAATAGACAAGTCCAAACTAAAATTATTTAATGTTCAGCCAAATAGGGATCTCCAAAGACTCTGAATGCTAATGCTTCAACCAGCATTAAGAAACAAGTAACTGGGTTAATTCTGTCCATTACCAAGAACAAAGAAGGGGCATCCATTGATTTTATTTTCTTTAAAGTTCTTAAGAATGTAGCTAGTGTCTTTTCACTTGTATTGTATACAGCAAGTGGCATTTTTAGGTTGTGAGCGATAAAAGCTCAATGTAACACAGTTAAATCTTTTCTTACTACAAGGCAAAGATAAAATTACATGACATTGCCTTGAAAAGTCATGGCAAGGGGGAGTGGGGACTTGACAGCTCTTCCAGGCTCTATTTACTGTTCTTGCAGCATTCACAGTAACTGTGATCCATAATCAAACAAGGACACAGTATCATGTTATCCACAAGCTTGGTAGAATATAACTCAATGTGCAAATTGGGTACAACAGTGGAGCTCATGTAACTGCTGATGCACATAATGTTCTGCTTCAATGAGGTCATGAAGAAGGACTGGCCATGATCCTAAAATTTTCCAACCATGAGAATCATTTGTATTTGAAGAAGTAAGAAAGCAGGCATTAAACACATATACTTTTAAAAGGTCTGTGACTTTTAAATAAATAAAAATGGATTAATTGTTCCACATAGTAAACAACAATTAGGATGCCTTCTTATCAAATAAAGCAGTGTATCATGTAGCAATTTAAATATCAAGTGTGAAAATAGGTGCTAAACCGAAATCATGAGAGTAAATAAAGAAGCAAAAAGGTCAAAGAAGGTCTGACAACTTTATAGTCTTGACTTTGCCATGACAGATGTCCCAAACAAAACTAAGCTTCTTGTTCCAAGTGACACAAGTTTCATCCTGGTTTCTAATTAAGGTGTTAAACAGCTCTATATCCAACAAGCTGAAATTGTTCACCCATCAAAACTAAATACAAATGTTGTTTTTTTATTTTAAAAGAAATTGTGAAACTCAGAATTTAACACTTCACGAAGCTGCGTATATCTTTCAGTTTTATCTGAGATAATGATGGAAACAAACTAATTCACTTTCTGATTCTTCAGTATATGCTAACTGTATAGTTTTGTCTAAAATACTGATCTCGTATGTATAAGTTATGGCCTCAGTCCTGTATACCTGAAGGAGCGTCTCCACCCCCACTGTTCAGCCCGGACACTGAGGTCCAGCACCGAGGGCCTTCTGGTGGTTCCCTCACTGTGAGAAGTGAGGTTACAGGGAACCTTATTGGCAGTGGCGCCTGCCCTGTGGAATGCCTTCCCAGCAGATGTCAAGGAAATAAGCAACTAGACCTATCTTACTTTTAGAAGACATCTGAAGGCAGCCCTGTTTAGGGAAGTTTTTAATGTTTAACTCTGTATTGTGTTTTTAATATTCAGCTGGGAGCCACCCAGAATGGCTGGGGAAACCCAGCCAGATGGGCAGGGTATAAATAAATTTATTATTATTATTAGTGTTACAGATCTTGTTGTAACAGAAAAGATACAAGGATAACCTTGGCTAAGTACTTCACGCTCACCTTCACCTACCCTACAGGCTTGTGGGAGGATAAAATGGGGATAAACTCCCCTAAATTCCTTAATGGGGAGAGTAGGATACAAATGTTACACTACTATTTATCATTTTATATAAAGGTCTTCTTGTATTCTTTACAACATTTGCCACTTTGGTACCAGGCCAGGTTTAAGGTTCTTGTGCTAGTTTGAAAAACCCTAAACAACTTGAGCCTAAAGTACTTAAGGGCCGTGCTCCACCAGACCATCAAGATCTTCTGATGGGGCATTCTTGTTTTGTTTTTTTAAAATGATATTTATTAGGAATTTAAAGTTACATAAGAAAAAAAGAAAAAGGAAAAGCAAGAAAAAAGAGATTAAACAATACAAATCAATAAAAAGAGAATAAAAAGTACAAAGCATAGAGCAAGAGAATAAATTTAAAAACAAATCCAATATTCCCATATCCTTATCTTCATTAACTTGTTTCATCGACCTCCTCACACCTCCCTTTTTGTATTCTAATTATTAATTATCTCAGCAAATCCTTTCCACCTTTCACTGTATTCTGTCCTTTAGTTGTCTTAATTTATTTTAGCCTTATCTTACCATTAAAAAAAACACACCTTAGAACTTAAAAACTTATTTATACATAACTCCTTATAACATTTCTACTAAAGCCTAATAGTTTCATTCCAAGATTTTTCTAACAGTCATTAATTTTGCAATATTTCTCTAAATGAATTTTTAAACTTTCTGCCAATCTTCATCCACCGTCTCTTCTTCCTGGTCTCGGGTTCTGTCAGTCCTTTCTGTCTGTTCCATCTAGTCCATCAACCTGGTGATCTTATGTCCGAGGCTCTTAACTCTTTTCCATGTCCCTTCTGCAGATCTTCTTCATAATTGTACCTGCACTTTACTTTGTCTTCTGCTGGTCTTGTACTTAATTTCCTTCCTTTGTCTCTGAGGAGTAGATCTCGGGGGAACCACCTAAGAATGTCTTTATCCCTTCTCGACCGGTCAGCCCGTTCTCCATGGTTAGCACTAAAATCCAAAAAATATTCCAAAGCATACTTCAATGTCCCTCCAAAGTTGAGGGCCTTGACCACTCCAATCTCCTCCTGGCCCAAAACCAAATCCCAAAAGTCAGGACATCCCTGCATAGGAGGATATGACCAACTTGCCATCTCCAGTCCCGACAGGACTCCGTCTCTCCAAATCTGACTCACTCCAGATTCAGTCATCAGAAATGACAGCTTATGTTCCTGCAAGGCCGCATCTCTCTCAACTTGTATTACTTGAAGTTCAACAACAACCTCCTCCTTTGTCTTCTCCGCAGCTTGCCCTGTCAGGGCAAATTCCTGGGTCAGTTCTTGAGCAGGTTCTATATCAGTGTTCACTGTTTGACCGAAGTTATCAATTGCAGTAGTCATCAAATCCATCTTCGCATGAAGCTGCTCCAACAAAGCAGACACTAAGGCTTCCTGTGTCAACATTCTTGTCCAAGGTCAATGTCTGTTTCTCACGATCCTTAATCTCTACAGCTGTAGAGTTCCTCAGGTCCACTCCATAACAGTTCAAAAGCTCCCTCTAGAGGAAACAATTTCTATTTGTATCCATCCTTTTACAAGCAGATCCAGCAACAAAATTGCTTTCGTTTTTCAAATCTTTATTCCTTTTTAGTGCAAAAGGAAACATTGGAGTCAATATGTTTCCCTTATTTGACTATCTGTCAACATACGTTATTATTCACAGTCAATGAACTTTCCCAAAACGTCTATCTTTGACAGCCCGTTCCCAGGTTCAAGACGATAGAAATTTATCTTTCTTTACTCCCTCTCCTGCAGGCTTGAACAATTTAAGATTTCCCCCCTCTTCTCCTGCTTCCAAGGGGTTTTTTGTAATTTTAACCGATGGAAATTTAGTCCTTTACAGATAACTTTCCAGACTTTAGCTTGCGATGCCTTTGCTTCAAACTATTTACAAAAGCGGAAGGCGGACTTCCTGTTTAGACCTTCCCGCTCCGGTGCCAAATTACGAAGTTTAATAATCCAATTTTCCGTTCTGCTCACGGGCACTTGTTTAGAGTCCAATTGTCCACAGGAAAAAAGTCAGCGCTCTCCGACAACAGCAATGCGGCTTCACACCGTGAAAAGAGCAATCAATTCGAAGCACCGCGCCGCTCACCGCACGTCGCTCCGGATCCCCGTAGTCAGGTTTCCCCGCGAGTAGGGGAGGCGCAAAAGGTGCCAGCCAAATCCCAGGTCCACAGGCTTCTCCCGCCTGTGGTTTTTGATGGGTCTCCGCCTCGCCGTGGCAGTCAGACCCTGATTTTCACGGAGCGGATTCCTCCAGATCAGAGGAAATCCGCCATTGCCGGTGGCGCTAACCCGGAAGTCCCCTGATGGGGCATTCTTGGTGGTCCTCCTGAAGTTCAGCCTGCCTTTAGAAAAGTCCAATATTCAGGATTGGTTTCAGATAATAGCACTGGGTGATTAAGTGTTTCCCCCTGGCAACTGCACCACAAGATGCCTCTATTTAACATCTACATGAGGCCATTGAGAGCACTCATTAGATTTGGGGTGAGGTGTGATTAGTACGCCACTGATACCCGGCTCTATTTCTTTGAATCAGCAGAGACTGTGCAAGCCCTGGACTGGAGCCTGGACTTAGTTGTGGGCTGGATGAGGGCCAATAAATCGACATTCAATCCTGGCAAGCTGGAGGTGCTGAGGGTGGGCTACTCCTGAGTCCAGGCAATTGGTCAACTGCCTGCTTTGGATAAGGTTGTATTCTCCCTGAAGGAGCAGGTTTATAAACCGGATGTGCTCTTAGATCCATCTCTGTTACTCTAGGCCCAGGTAACCTCAATAGCTAGAATTGCCTTTTACCAACACATCTAAAATATTTATTGCAGTTGGTATCTGTCCTGGATCTGAATTGATTTTATGTATGTTTTGATGTTTTAAACTGTTTTTATATTTACCGTTCTTGCAATTGTTTTTATATGCAATTGTATTTAACTGTTTTTATATATGTAACAGTTTTATATGTCATTTTTATTGCAAATAACTTCAAGAAACCTCATGGTAAGCAATTCATAAACAAAATAAGCAACAACAATAGCCAATTTGTCCTGAGAATCCCATCTGTACAGAAGCAATGACCGCAAGTACCAAAAGTTTACAACCAATGCTTACACAGGAGGATGCTCAGAGTAGATAAATTATATGATCCCACATAAAGCTTAGGTCTTTACTGTTGCTAAGGATGAAACATTACAAGGAATAAAACTTTATGTTCAGGTTACACGGTGTTGTGCTATGTGGGGATGTGGTACTAGTTCATAACATTTCTTCATCTTTTTGATGTTAAATTCACATCTCTATAGCAAATTTTACAAGTGGCGGTATTTAAAAAATACTAATTTTCAAATCTTTAAAAAGATATTAATAACTTTAGTTAGAGAATGTCCAGCAACCACAGCGATATTATTCAATTACCCGATGCCATTGTCATGTAAATATACTTAACCAAAATAAGGATACCAGAAAATGTAAACAAACTTGAAGTTTACTCCAACACCACCAAAGGGGAGGAAATGTCCACCTCCCATTTAGTTGCCAGCTGTAATTTAAGAAATACTTAGCAAATCTGTAATTTCCTCGCAGATAGCTAAAAATGGATGGATATTTGTTTTCAGAGGCTTAAATAGTAGGTGTCAGCTGTCCATCTTGTGCAAGTTTTCAAGCAACAACTTCTGACCCTGCCTAGATTTTTTCTCAGCAAATGCTTTTAATGAACTTTACATCCGTAACTGCCACCCAGTGAGTGAATAATGAGAGTTACAGATATCAGACAGCAGTATAGTCCAGAACCAAACAAATATTAACAACCGTTAAGCGGACAGCTCCCTTCCTGCTGAGCACAGCCAAACTCCAAATCAGCACTTTTGCCACCCAAGAACAAAAATATCTAGCTCACAGAGAAGCACTGGATCAAGACCCATCTTTTAAGGGGAGAAGTGATGGGTATGTGTCTCTTAAGACACTGAGCCCATACAGATGGCAACAACCCTGCAGAGAGCACTGTCTCATTCCAGAGTAGTTGGTCATCTATATCATCTTCCCAAGAGGGAAAAATATAGTACTTTGCCACATATGAAATGCAGGTCTATGGAAAAGCACGTGGTGAAATGATCATCTGTATGGTCTTATTCATCCATCAAGTCCTGTAAAATCAGTATTTGCATTGATGACTAACCTTAATGAACAGTGAGTAGCTTGACACTTGTGTAAAAGGTTTTATATTGCCCCTTGTATCTTTACTTCTTGGGAGGAGGAAGTCAAGCCAAAACTGAGACCAGAAGCTCTTCTAATGAGATGCTTTTGCAATGAAACAAAACTTAGATTTAACTGTAAATGTCAACCCCCTGAATACACAAAACCAGTAACCCGGTCAAAACAAGTCATTCAAGAAACAGAAGTTCAAGAGAGTCTCTCTTTGGGGAGCTGATAAGAAAGGCTGTCCACTCATTCTCCCCCTCCAACATTAGGACCAAACCAACTGAAATTCAGATGATCCATGATCTGGAATCCCAACGTTTTTCCCCTTAAAAGCAGCTGTGAGGGTTTCCAAGTTGATTATGACCCAATTATGAAGGAAGGGGATTTAATCCTGTAAATATACAGCTTCCCTGTTCAAGATATTTCCTTTCCCTCTTCCACCCCTCAGCAAAGCTGCAGTTTGCCCTGTAGGAGTAAATATAAGGATAGAGAGGCAAGCAAAAGAGTATATATTTTCCAGGTAATGACTGGAAAAGAGACAAACATGGTAAAGGCTCCAAAATAAATTCTGCATTTGCTTTGACTTGTTTTTCTCAGACAAAAAAGAAAGAAAGGACTAAAATAGTGAACCTGTGGGCTAGTTTGAAATTTCAAGAGAATTATATACCAAATGATGAACGGAGCCTGGTGTGGCTTTTTCAAACCAGAAATGTCTTCTTCATTTACATCGCAGGACCAAATCAGAAATGGTTAAATGCATTTTTGTGTTTGACACAAAATATTTTTTAAATGCAGATAGCATCAGCGCTGGGGCTCATAATTATCAGGATTGCAGCAAGCATGTGCTCTTTCCTCCCCTAGTGCACTGCTGAGAAGCCATTGATCCTCCACTGATAATATTTTCAGTAAAAGTGAAAACAAGGCTTCTGGATAAAGGCCCTGTCAAGTAGGGTTGTTATTGGTTTTTGCTAGTCAAAGTTTAGTGTCCTTCATCTAAACTGTGCTATAACATCTTCCACCACCTACTAAATCACTGAGCAACAGGACTCTAGGATTAGTTACACATTACAAATTAATACAGCTTTAGGTCCAAATGGCACACAATGAGAGTTCTTAATGTCAAATAAAATTGTCTATCTTGTAACACAAATATGCAACTCACCACTAAAAGTCAGCCTTCTAACCAAATGACTAGAAGGTAGATATTGTAACAGGGATCTGTCAAGGCACATTAGTTGAAAGCATTATTCAGTGCTAGAACTGTTAATCATATAGAAGAACAAGCACTGCTGATAGGAGGAGTCAGAAAGGCTTCTGCAAGCAGAAATCCTGCTTCACCAATCCTTTGCAGGACTGGGTTTCTTCTAGATCAGTAAGTGATTAAAGATCATGATGTGAAGGGTAGGAGTAAAACAACAATTTTCACAATTTAAACAAAAAAGTAGTGAGGTCCCCTACCTGTACTTGGAATAAGTGTTCTATTTCATGTATTTATAAGTAGGTTTGAATCAAAGGTAGCAAAGTTGGTGGACAGCACCAAAATATTCAATATGGTTTTTAAAAATGGAAAAATGGAAAAATCAAGTAACTCCAAAGGATTTCTCCAATCTGGGCTCAACAGGCAACAATATGCTGAAAAGAAGTTCATTGTTAAGTAAATATAAAGGTATAGCCATGGCAGGGGATGGGGTTCTAATTTCACCTATAAACTAATGAGGTCTGAAATTATAGTAATAATCAGAAAAGATATCAAGGTGAAATTTTCAATAAAAATATCAACCAAGTATAGTAATGGTGAAAAGGACATGTTAAAAATTATCAAGTATTTAAATTAAGTCTTTTGGTATTATAAAACCTTTATACAAATGTATAGGACAACTGTATGTAAAATACAGTTCTTGCTCAACTCAGCCTCAAAAAAAGCTTATTTGTAGAGCTGGAAAAGGTGTAGAAAAATATCTAAAACTTTCATGAAGTTCCAGATTATAAGGAAAAGCTAAGGTATTAGGACTTCTTTATTTAGGTAAAAGGCAACTGGGACATAATATGACTTTATGAAATAATTCATCATTAAGAGAAATTTCTCTCTCATAATACTAGAATTTTGGTCCACTGGATGAAATCAAATAACAATATTATCCATGTTTCCTCAAAAGTGAGACTCAGTGTTCAGTGTGGCTTGTTTCATGAATCTGAGGAAGTGGGCTGTAGTTCAAGAATGCTTGTGCCATAATGAAGTTGTTAGTCCCTTGCAACAAAAACTAGTCTAATATGGCTACCCCTCTGAAGACAGTCTTCAAAGTTATACATCATACTTCTCCTGTGATATGAAAATGTTTGACGAACAAAACAAAATATTTCAATGTTTTCCCAAATTTCCACTTTTTCTCTAGGGGCGAAACACACACACACACACACACATACCGCTTTTACATGGCTTCAAAATTTCTGCAAGTTTTACATCTGTAAGTCCTAGAGCCATTGATTTCATACCTTTTCTCCAATCCCAATTACGGAGAGCAAGACATACAAAGGTTACGGAAAACTGTGCGACTAGAGACATGGGAATGCTGTTTAAAAGTTTTACGCAGTAAATCTGTTACTTACTTTGAAATAGACTTGACTGTTAATTTGTCTACTGTCTCAAAGCACTGTCTGTCTTTAAATCTGTTTGATCAACTCTGCTTCGGCACTGATTGAACTACTGTTACATGGCACTTAATCAACTGCTTTATAGATGGCAAAGATTTACAGCTGATTAGCCTGCATAGTTCAGTTGCTTTTGCTAAAAGTTCTAGGAAAGGGTTGTTTTTGTGCCCAAATTGCTCAAAAGAATGGAAAAGGGGCTTGGTTAGAATCTGCAGTGTGAATATCCCAGATTCTCAACACAGTGCTCACTGAAGCAGATAAAGCCACATTAAAGGAGCATTTACTGCTTCAAAATGCCAGCCTTAATAAGTATCTTTTTGTGTGTGCTTTTTTAAAAAGCCTTGGTACACCACTTTCCCCCACATCCCTTTATTGAGCAGACACGCATATACTATAGCTGGAGATGTAAAACTAAGCCTCAAACGTTTCATTAGGAAAAAGCTATGAGGTTTACATTACTAGTCCTCAACAGTGGCACAATTCAGAAGTTAGCGATGATTCTGTGTCCTTTGGAGCGAGGGGAAAGCAGTACTCAGCAATGAATACTTTATCCTTGGCAAGTTAAGTTCAACAATTCAGTTACAGACCAAGAATACAGTGATCAAAACAGGGACAAATAATTCAGTAGAAGAGAGAAGCAAGACACCCAGTGGTTTCCTCTGCAAAATATAATCTTAGTGGAAATTTGTATCAGTGAGTAAATGCAGGGTGTCACTAAACATGAAACGCAAATCCTTCTTACTGAGAAATGGCTCCTTCTCTCCTCAATGGTTACAGAAACTGCAAGTATAAAGGGAATTACATACAACTAGCTCAATTCTGACAGACAGACACATCGTAATGTTAGAACACCCTATCCTTCAATACATCTGAAGCAAGTTCCTGTGTATTTACTGCAAGAAAGTACACTTGAAAGCATAGATTGCATCTGCATTTAACAAGGCGTTTTTAATGCAAAAGAAAATAACGTCTGAAACATAAAGAGCATTTAGAACTGGAAAAGAACAGCTTTTAAAGGGTAGTTTAAAGCAGCTGTTTTTCAGCATGGCCAGCTATTGTCTTTTGATAGATAGGCACAAGGCAGAAGGGCTTGAAACTGTTAAGCAAACAAGTGTTCTAATCACATCAACAGGAAACATGCTTCCACTTTTGAAGTCAGCCACCCATTGAAGGGGCTTGATGGTAACTTCTTTGTTAGCAATTGTTTCCAAAGTGGAGAGATTCTTTAAGAAAAATGCAGGAATCTTAATACTTATTGATATGGACAGGATTCTAAACGCTGGCTACTTGTACAAAAGGAATTCTGTAATGTGTTTTGTCAAAGGTAAGGCAGGAATGGGAAACTTCTTCAGCTCCAGATGCTGATAGACCATTGCTCCCATCATTCTAGACTAGGGCAATGATGGAGTGTGTTTCCATGGTGCCTGGGGCGGGGCAAGGCACATAGGATGAACAGACTCCACCACACCCACCCAGCCCTCGCCACTGCCAGAGGGACACTAACCTGATTCATCGCTGCCTCTTGGTCTCCCTCCTCTCCAGCCTCTGCTTCTAGACTGCTCTATGCCACAGACTCTTCCTGCTCACTAAACCATGTTGCCTTTTCAGCTTCCAGCACCTCCTCCTCACCATCTGCTTCCTCTTCTCCCTCTGATCATTCATTGTCATCATACCACCAATCTCCTGGCTCTGAGCCTTCTTGGGGGTTCCTCAACTGGGGCCTCCCTCCACTCCCCTGCATCCAGCCAATCCATGACACTTGGTAGCAACAGTTGAATGAGTCAACTACTGTGTGCATTTGGCCATTTTGTTAGTAGGAATATGCACAGGATCTATATCATTTGCTGCATTATAAATCCAGCTCTGCTACTTTGTAATTTATAAGCACCCCAAAACATTTTAACTATTACAGATAAGAAATCCCTATATAGCAAATTTCATGAGCAGTGACCAGTGAAGATAGGCTTGTAGAATGCTGTTTTCCTTTATGCAGGGGTGCCCAAACTTTTTTCAAAGAGGGCCAGATTTAATGAAGTGAACATGCGTCAGAGCTGACCAAAGTTGTTGAGCTTTTTTTTAGGATTTTACACCAGGGCATTGCTGTGATGCAATTTTGTTTCCTGCTTGGCAGGGGGTTGGACTCGATGGCCCTTGTGGTCTCTTCCAACTCTATGATTCTATGATTCTATATACTGCCACAGGGGCCAGATTAAATTGATTGACCGACTGACTGACGGGCCAGATTAGGCCCCTGAAATAGATTTTGGACGTGCCTGATTTAAGGTCATCACATGTATGGGAAAGGTAAGCAACATGCTTTCTTAGGTATATTTTTAAAGCTAAAACACATTCTAAGCAAATATACCCCAAGATAGTCGAAGTAAAATGTGCCCCAATTTCAAATATCATCCATATTACCATAATTTTCATACATATTTTGTGAATATGCCACATTTTAAAATAAATCAGCATTTTTATTTTTATTAAGATACACCAGTAGAGGAAGCCATTCTCTTTCTTCTCTGTTGGTATAAAGCCTGATTTCAAAAATAACTTATCCTACTCACTCACAAGTAATACTTAAAACCATTGCTCTACTATAAAGTTACAACCTTGCATGTTTTTTTAAAAAAAATTAGAGCTGGGATGCAATTTTATAAACCATACAACAGTAACTCAGCATACTTTCCAAAAGAAAGGGCTGCTCGTAGAATTATATTTGTATTTTTTGTAATGAAATGTTCCCATTAGTCCTCAAATGCACACTAATATGTTTGATAGACGTCTCCCAGCATGAAAACATAGAACACTTACCGTAAGAATGACAGTACCATGGGGCAGGGCAAATCACAACATGATTTCAGGCTGAGTTTGATGCTGGAGGCACAAATGAAAACTGTGCACTTTTATTTCAGCGGACTTTGACAGATGGAAGGGTGCAGCAAATCTCTAATTGTTTAGATCATTAACTCATCTTTCCACCTGCATTCTCTCTGGGAAGAACCCAGTTGGAAGCCTGAAGAACAGCTCACAGCAGCATTTTGGAGTGTGAGCTATTCTACAAATAAATTGGTTTTTTCCCCTGAAACATGATGTTTATCTGGCTGCTGCGTTTGTATCCTTAGTTAGCTTTTCTTTCACAAAATCCTCTCTGTTCTGAAGACTACAGATGGCCTTTTGGCCTTGCCATTGGGTCAATCAATCAATGACTATTGTCAATGTATTGTCGGCACAGAGAAGAAAAAAGAAAAGAATACCAGATTGAGATTCATGGTGCGTCATGATGTATCACCACTTATTTCCAGCCCTTGTAAATGCCACTGAATAGGCATCCCTAAATTATGCTCTCTGGTCACTTAGTTTTCAACTGTGCTCAAACTGCAGTACTAGAATTCAAATGTGTAGAATTATCAGTGTTCAAAAATTACCTCAAAGTAGAATTTCCTTTCTCATAAAACGCTTGCACGCTTAATTATGTTTGAAGTAATTCATCCGATCAGAAACATATCATCAGTGTTTATTCACTATAATGGCCTGTTTCACACAGTAGGGTGGCCTTCTTGCAGTAGCCTGTTGCCTTCACAGAAGTCATTCATTCATATGATCAACTTAATATATGAGCTGGAAGTTTACAGTTCTCAGCTACTTCTGTCTCCTATGCACATTTCAAAGTGCCAGAGAAAGTTCTTGCAGCTGCAATTCTAAACTATAGGCTCATAAATTACATTGCTGAAAGGAATGAGCAACCCTTGCTAGTGCTAAAATAAGTAAGTTAGCCCACTATGAACCAGCCCTTAGTAGTAATGAATACTATTTAATAACAATTAATTAGCAGTATTTAAAAGCAGTTGGGGTCCTTCCCATCCATGTTGTTACACTGATTACAAATTACAACAGCATGAAATTATATTAAGTTTATATATAACCAGCTTATTGTGCTGAGGAAGAAGTGATTTCTTCTGCTGACATATAGGGGGCTTTGGGGGATCCAAATGTGCTTGTGTACAGAAGCCTGTAGACAACCATGCAGCACAAAGGTATCTTATTAGAAACTGACAAACAGGGGTGCACACTTAGGCGTATTAATGGAGTGGACAGAATCAGCACAACTTGACACTTGTCAGGCAATGGATAATTAAGGAGGGATGATGGTTATGCAGATCTTTGAAGGTGATGACAAGAAGATTAAATCAACTGCGGTACATAATTGTGAATGAATGGCCGGATTCAAGAAAGAAGAAAAATCAAAGACAAGACTCAATGGAACAAAGTTTAGATTTAATTAACTCTTTTTCAGTTGATGTTTCATTCGACAAGATACAGATATCCTTGAGAACATTCAGCAGCCTATCATATTCCACAAACAATCCAACAGCAACAACTTCAGGGTTCTGATATTTGCTGTTAATGGAGAAATTTGGGAAACCTGAAATAGTAGACCATGCTTCTATAGAAGTTAAATTCTGGCCCTTTTCCCCCCCTAGGCATTGTCAACTGCCTTAACTAAGACTTGCCAAGAGTCTGGAACCAATATAACAGAAGGAAAAAGGGAGCTTCAATGCACATTATATATTTATTTCCTAAAATTTATACACTGTTTGATTGCGAAAAACCTCAAAGCAGTTTACAAAAAATAGCAGAATAGCATAGCCTCACATGGACCATAGCATGAGTCAGTCACCACTTTTCTCCTCCAATGCAGAATCTGAATAAATAAATATCTTAGAACCAAAATTCATGTTGAAGTCGAGTTTAATGAATAGATTTCCATGAACATTTGCTTCCTACTCTCGTCTGTGTCTTCTACCATGCTGCCCCTCTCTACAGCTATTGCCTCCTTATCCTTTCTTGGCCAATAAATTATACTAAAACTGGACTTCCCCGTGGCAAGCAAACTCAGCAATACCACGTGAACCTACTTGTGGCATTAAGAACTGTGATACTGCAAATCTTCAGATTCTCAAATTAGGCACCAGAAACACATTCCAAGTCCGAGATGCACAACATTATGGAGGACAACCCCACCATACATTGTTCTATTTGTTTCAGCCACAAATCACTCACCACATAACAACTTCCTTTGGCAACAGCTCTATGGCTATGTTGTTTAAGGTGTACTGTTCACCCCACCCCTAGCAATGGTTCCTTTCCAGGACAGAGTTGGCGTGTATAGGCACCTTGATAAAATGTCCTATTCCGTGATTAACCATGGAACATGTGTGCCACAAGAGCTAGCAATTGCCAGACACCAGCATTCTTGTTATTTCCTAACTAGATACCAACCCATATACAGTGGTGCCTCGCAAGAAGAAAAGAATCCGTTCTGTGATTCTCTTCGTCTAGCGGTTTTTTCGTCTTGCGAAGCAAGCCCATTGACGGGTTAGCGGATTAGCGCTATTAGCGCTATTAGTGGCTTTTAGCGGCTTATCTGCTGATAAGCGGCTTAGCGGCTTAGAAAAGGGGGGGAGGAAAAAAAACCAGCTGGAACTCACAAGACATTGTCGTCTTGCGAAGCAAGCCCATAGGAAATTCGTTTTGCGAAGCACCTCCAAAACGGAAAACTCTTTCGTCTAGCGAGTTTTCCGACTTGCGAGGCATTCGTCTTGCGGGGCACCACTGTACATAGATATATAGCACAGAAGAGGGTAAAGGGCTAAAGCTCTCCTACACACACCCCATACACAAACAAGTAACAATTCTGATTGGGCTTTCAGTACTGGTTATTTCTGAATGAAAAATAATGAATTCAGGGGCAATGAATATTCTTAACATTTAATGTAGTCTGCCCCTCACATTTGAACCAATTTTGTGGCAACCTAAAGAGAGAAAGTTGTGTGTGTGTGTGTGTGTGTGTGTGTGTCAGAGAGAGGGACAGAAAGATAGAGGGGGTGGAGTGAGAGAAAACATTCAGAACAGAACAATATTGAAGAATAAATGAATGTATGAAATTGTTTTCATTGTTTCATTACAGTTTTGTTTTCAGGTAGCTTACTTTGGGTCATAACAACCTATTCATGTCAACATTAATTACCAGCAGCAATCATGAGACAGTGACAGACTTTGTTGCCCTTCGTTGGTTTTTATGAAGTTTAGTAGTCCTAATTTAAAGAGTCGCTTGTGAACATCACATGGGAAATAGCTTGATGGATGTTCCTTATTTCACAGCACAACTGCATCACTCAATCAATGGAGGAGACACCAGGGTTAAACATTATTTCTTAAAAGAAATCCTGTATCTGTACAGAAATTCTATAAAGGACATGACAACTAATCCCTAACTAAACTAAGTAATTGTGAAATTTGGAGGATTACCTCCCTAACTGACCCTTTATGTGGAGGACTCCCACCAACATCCATCTTACATGAGGCCTATAACTGCTTCCTTAATCCCCTAATTTCTGCTGCTACCAGCCATTTCTGGTAATATCTTATTCCCCAAATGACACATAAACAGTAGCAGGCGTAAGACAGATAAACAAGACGGCTTACTTTAAAGGTTAAGCAAATATATTATTTATTCAATCAATACTAGTAGCAGACAGCTTGGTGAGGAAGTGGTGCTCACCTGAGCTCCAGTCAGTCATGTCACTGCTGCTCACTAGGTGGTGGAAGGAACAAGGTCAGTGCAATACAAGTGCAACAGCAGGAGCAACAGAACAGCGCAGTGGAAATGGACTGTGTAGCCAATCCACTGATCCCACGAGTGCATTTGCACCGCACCAACCTTGCCCCTCCTCCTCCTCTATCTCCCTATAAGCAGCAGCAAAATCTTCCAGAAGACAGGTGAGCACAGTCATGCCACCCAGCTGTCCACTGCTGTAATGTATTTACAGGATAATATGATTTAGCAGGTTAGATAGAATTGCGATACTTGCATTCTTGCTTGTATAGTAGCTATTCTGTTAAACCAGTTCCTCTTCTAATCAAAACAAATAGCCCTTCTCCCAACTTCTCCTCCAGTTAGCACTCATAGAAGTCTCAACTGAAGTCTTCCTGCTGGTCAGGAACTCACAAAGAAAACATCACAGAAAAGGTATTTCAGTTGCACGCACAGACACACACACCAGCTTGTGAGAGATTCATTGTTGTTGAGAAATCCATGTACCTTTTTGTTTCAAATGGAATGTCTCAATTCATAAAACACGGCAGTTCTTCACTGAATATCACTCCTTACAGCACCTCAGAGCTTCTGAGATTTTGGTCCCTACTTAATATAAATTCTACAGAATGTCAACTACGTATTAAATATAGATCTCAGCATACTGCAGTGCATGTCCTTGTACCATTATGAAATCATGGAAATTTTGGCTAAATACTGTTTTACCTACCATTTTTCTACAACACTGGTTTAATAGTTTAGAAGGTAAAATTCTAAAGCAGGGAGTAGACGCACTCGGCATTGTATGGGAATGAAAAGAGCAGTCAGTGGCTAAGCCCTGTGGTTCCACTCTGACCCTCTAAAGCTGAATAATAATTGTTGCTTCTCTCCAGGCAACTTAGCAAGATGGTTTTCCAGTAGAATCAAATAGTTATTAGCTCACTTGCACTCTAATCTTTCAAGGGTCAAAGAGTCAACACACATACACAAAGACAACAGTAAGACTAGCTGAAAGCACCAAAGAAATTAAATTAAAGAATAGCATAAAATATATAATCTCAGGGAAAAGCACTTCTCCCTTCTTTAACAAGAATTGCTTGTAGAATAAATATTAAGTACATTTTAGGTCATGTAAAATTAACTGGCACAATCCAGCTCTAATAAAGCAACTGTAAAACCCCACGGGGTGGTATCCAACTACTAAGTCATACTCAGAATAAGCTCAGTGACTTGGTTTGCACGTTGTCTTACCGTTCAGCACAACGTTCTGAAGCAGCTTTGCTTCTCCCTGGCCTTTTGAGCTCCATACAGCAGCTAAGTCATGGTGTGGTGTGGTGTGGTGTGGTGTCCAAGCCTAGGCTATTTCCTCCTTAACCATCATTTGTAATTGGGTTCAGATGTTACACCAAGCAAAACATTGCCCAAAGGGGCTGCTATCTCCTCCTCACGAGGCCAGCCTTTTTGCACTAAGCCATAGTTTGGGCTTAGTATGAAATGTGAGCTATTGAGCTCTGTTATATTAATGGGTCTACTCTGAGTATAACTAACACTGACTATTGCCCATTAATTACAAACAGAACAGAGCCAAGATGTTTAACTGAAGTAAATGGAACAGGGAAGCAGTTGCATCACAAGGTGGGGGCGAGGGGGTGATTCACCTCGAGTACCACGTCTGGGAGGGTGACAAGAAGGCACCCCATGGGGTGCTTGCCCTGCCGCCCCAGCTGCATGTGAAAGATCCTCTGTTCGCGACTGTAGCCGCGAGCAGACGTTCCCACCACCGGCCGAGCGGCACAGGCGGCAAACAGCTACGTACAACGCATGTGCAGTGTCGGATGCATGTGCTATACGTAGTGATGCCACACATGCACTGTACATAGGGGTTTGCCACTGGCACCGCTGGAGCACCATACAGACCATGGTGGGATCCCTCTTCCCTGACTCGCCGTAAGCGGCTCCTGCTTTGCTGCTTTACAGTGAGCCAGGGAGGGGTGGATGGGAACCACAGCTCCCAATCCCTCCCTCTGGGCTTGCTGAGCAGCAAAGCAGGAGCCGCTTACGGCGAGCCATGGCCCCCCCCCAGCCTCCCTCCCTCCCTGGCTCGCCGTAAGTGGCTCCCACTTAGCCACTTTACAGCAAGCCAGGGAGGGAGGGAGGGAAGAGGACGAATGGACGGGAGTCATGGCTCCCGAGAGGACAAGCTGCACAGCTTTGCCAGTGCCCCGGCAAAGCGGGATAGCTCCCCACTTCCTCCAATGGCTTAGGTTACTTTAGAGTTGTGGGGGTGGGGCGCAGAGGCGTAGGAAAGAGAACAGACATTCTGCACCCACCCAAGACTTCCAAGCCTACCCTGAGCTGTCGATGGGGGGGAGGGGGTGACAAAAAAAAAATTCGCACCAGGTACCACATGGGCTTGCTATGCCACTGCAGGGAAGTTCTTACAGGGCAGGATAGAAGAAGAAGAAGAAGAAGAAGAAGAAGAAGAAGAAGAAGAAGAAGAAGAAGAAGAAGAAGAAGAAGAAGCAGCAGCAGCAGCAGCAGCTACCACAAAGTTTTAATATACAGCAAGTGATTACATACATATATTCATTGTTAACAAGATTTTAAGAGTTTTGTTGTTTGCGAAGAATATGGAAATAAATGCATTGTAGTGCTTAGGACAAAATGAAATGTATAGCAATCCATAAACAATAAAGTACAATGAAGGATAACATTTTTGTACTGTATCTTTGAGAGAGAGAGAGAGAGAGAGAGAGAGAGAGAGAGGGAGGAAGTTTCATACCTTTGAACACTGTTTGTGATTCTGGCACCAGACTAAGGAACCATTATTCTGGGGGAGAGAGAGAAAAGTAGAAGTATTAGTGACATATCTCAAGCTAGGCCAATATTTCCTGTGCATTCCCACAGTACCTCTTTCCCACTCTGAAAACAAAACAAGAATTTGTTTCCATTTCTGGTTAGGTTGGTGACTTTCTAAGAATTTTTTGTGATGCCAACTTCCGTTGCTGACTTGACCAACAAGGTGATAACAAGGGTGCTCAGTCGCAAGCTTATTCCCCACATTTAAGCCACTTGTGAAGAACATCCTGGAGAATTGAACCCCCTGCTCAGTCAAGGGTGAGGAATGATGACTCCTTTCCCACTCCATCATGGTTGTGTGTCTAATTAGGTTCCCCCCCCCCCTTATTAAACATTAGTCCCTGCCCACAAAGTAACTTGGGACTATATCCAAGGTGCAGAGGGTGGTCCCAAGTTGGCCCAGGGCAGTTCATCTTGACTGGGGTCTGCAGACTGGAACCAGAGAGTAGACTGGCAGAGTTGTGTGAAGTCCTAATAATTAGTATATAGCTTTTATTTTATTTATTTTAAAAAATTATATATACAATTCTGGACATATACCTCACAGCAGATGTAAAATAACATTGGATGGAGCACTAGCAGGCAAAATCCATATGTTCATCCACCCAGTTCCTTTGATCTTTTTATCTTCTTTTTTGAAGCGTAACTGATAAGAGACAGGGTGCTGTAGCTCTTGACATTGTGTGCACTATCCCTAGCACATGTGGTGCTTTGGAAAGGTGCTTCTTGAGTCATTACCATGCCTCAGACTAGTCAGGATGGTCAAATAAATACCTTCCCAAATACATTAAAGGTGGAGATTCTTCCTCCCAAAATATTTAGAAACATAAACATTTCCGCCTCCCCTGATCTTATCCTCATTATCACATTACATCTTCAGCTCTTAAAACCATGTCATCTTAAAATCTAATGCTCTTTGGTTAGCAGCAACTACCCATAAAGTTATGTTAAATATACTAAAGCACACATATAAATAAATGTGAAACATAAGACTCATGCAAACGCTTGTGAATGGACAGGAACAGAAGACATAAAAGTTTAGGAGGATGTCATAAATAACATACAGTTAACAGAAGTACTTTAGCAGTCCCCGTGCCAGCCAAGAATTTATTATTTCCTTTTCCAAAACCTAGCCAGTAGTAATGTTAAACTAATATCTCATGGACTGCTTTCAATCCTTTATTCTCCCTATAAAGGAATGACAGAAGAGAACAATGATTGCAGCTGCAGATTAGTAGCAACTAGCTGCATAGTTTTACAGCTCGGTGGCCTCTTTTCACTAAATCAGATGAAGCACTCCTGCTTTTGGAATATGTTGGTCACCTGGAACATTCTACCACGATAAATATCCAAATGCAGAGGCTGCTTCTTCTTGCCTTGAAAGCTGCCACACTAGAGGCTTCAAACACAATTTCAAAACGCAAACAAAATATGTAGCAAAGTCATCTGCTTATAAATTGCTAAACTAAAATGCTACAGTGGGCCCACAACTGGCATTCCCTTTACATATGTGAATGCAAACTTGTGCAGGGAGAAAATAAATAAATAAATGGAGAGCAGGGGAAACTTGCCATTCCCTGTTCTCTATTTACTTGTTTTTCTTCCACCTGCACATCCAGGTTTTCCTTGCTTGCCATGCTCTCGGAGGGTCCCAGGGCCCTCCTACAAACTTCCCAGAACCCAATAAGTAGGACTACACCTCTCAGGGAAGTGGTTCCAGGGGTTCTTGACATGATTTTGCCTTTGTACATGGACCTTTGGAGTCAAACCCTTGTGTAAGTGGCGGACCTGCTAACTGTGTGCGCTCATATGCCAGATACATTTGCAAGACATGTCTATACATATTTCCTCCAACACAAGTCCCACAGTGTTCAAAATCCCAGGTAAGGATTCATAGGATTGTAGCCTCAGTCAGAGCGTAACCTCTGCACATAGTCCAATATTTGTAGCCATTTCTTTCAAATCCCAGTGTTTGGGATAGGTATGACTGCAATTATTCAGGCTTCTTTGGAATACTAGGAAGAATCAGGGAATGGGTTCTTCATAAATACCACAGACAGGCTTCAGTTCTAACAATGTCTACTTCAAAGGAACCCTGCTGAATTCAATGGACATACTCCCAGGAAAGTGGGGTTAGGACTGCAGTCTAATGCATCAAGTGGCAAGACTTTTGCTATGGCAAAGTAGAACTATTTCCTTTCAGAATCTGCCATTGCTGTCTTCTAATTCTTAGTATTATAAGCAATATAATAGAAGACTAGCTTTTTGTTACATTTAGAGTAAATTTCCCATTTTCTATCCCCTCTCCTTCTGAAAATATTTCTGTTCACAGTATGGGTGCATTTTAACTTTTAGTGTAAAGTGCAAAAAATGAAAACTGGGAGGAGGTCATAGGAACCAACTTCTAGGGGCCAAGGTTCCTTTAGCTTCCCCCAATAAGATATTGAGGGAGCTGCCCCACCCAAGTTGATGGGCATTGCCATTCAAATGGTGTGTATGTGCTGCGTCTTGTGGGGTGGGGCTTACCTGCTCCCCCAATATTTTATTCAAGTTGGCACCCCTAAATTAAAACAGCCTACAAAAGTTGCTTGCCTGCAAAATTATTTAGTATGTATAGCCAAAATGGGAGTAAGATTTACAAGCCAATTATCACTCATGCAATTATTTTTCTTTCTGAGGTCTCTGTGGTTTAATCAAATTTTAACCACCCATGTAAGTCTTTTTCCACTTCTTTCAAAATGAGGAATGGGACTTTCAAATGAACACCAAATGTATATCTGAGATACAGCCATGGAATATGCAAACAAATGTTGTGCCCCCACATTCCTTCTAATACCAAAGTTGGTATGTGTATCACTTTGGCTGTGAAATGGGCCACTGTCAGAAAAAGTACTGGCTTCTGCAAATTCAGGGAACTCCTATCTCTTTATATAGCTATTAAGTTTTCTGCCCCTGAGTCTGAGCACTTTAGCAGTATTTAGCACAAGGATGTGAAATCTGTGGTCCTTCAGATATTACTGGACTACAATCATTCATGACCATTGGTCATGCTATCTATGGGCATTGGCGGAGGAAGAGTGCGGAGGGAGCGCACTGCCCCCCGGCAGCGCGATCCCAGTGGGGTGCCATCATGGCTGCCTCCCCCCCCCCACTGGGCACCACGCCCCTGCAGATGGCACGTCACGCCCCCAAGACACGCACCACACTCCCGGGATGCGCGCCAGCCATGCCCCCACCTGCTCCCCCCCCCCGGTGCCAGAGCATGAAGCTCCGCCACTGTCTGTGGGCTGATGCAAGTGAAATCCAACATCCTCATCCCTGACACAGCACAACAGGAAAGGCTTCAGAAGTGTGGGAAGAGACAAATGTGTACATTTCCCCCCTCCTAAAATCTTTCTCCTCCCTGCCCTGCAGTGCTATAGTTTCTGTTTCAAGAACACTTCTGTTTATGCAAGAGGAATATTGTTGCAAATCCCAAATTGTATACTTTTATATGCAAACATCAGAAAGCAACTTGTGCAGGTCTCTCTCACTTTCAGCTAGCTCCAGCCAGACACACTCAGCTCACTCATGCACAAACTCTGGAAAGCACTGGTCTGAGACCCTAATCCTGTAAAATGAATTGCCCATTCAGGGGACCATCCACAGTCATTAAAAACATAACCCTGAGAAAACAAAGGCCCTAGCCACTCATTCACCATGATGAAGCCAGCCAAATCCACAACAGTGTTACTGCCCACAGATACATACATGGTATATCTACAGGCCTCCGGGCAATGTGCAAGTAGTTTAAAAATTCATTCAAGTTCTTTTCCAATACCTTTCTTTTCATAACCAAGAATGACAGAAAATCTATCTGCGGGAATATGGAAGAAAATCCTTTTGAACAAGAAGCAACCTTCTTCTCATCTGTTTTGTTTCATCACAGTGCCCAAGGACAAAGATTTAAATTGCAAGATCATGAAGTATGCTTTTTGCAGGCATGTGATGATTTGATGGTATTTGACAAAATTGATCGCTGCAAATGGAAAAGGTAGAGCATCTAAATCTTGAGCTAAAGCACAAAGGTAGGTAGAGATATTTATTGCACATACAAATGATGAACAATACTGATGCATTTCATGCATTTAAGGTTATTTATTGGTGGATGAATCAAATTTAAAACACATGGTATAATTATCAGAAAGTGTCTTGGAGGAATTGATTTATATAAGAACTATTCATGCCCAATAAAATGCCAATCTAACAGTGTCCCTCCATTCTTACATTTCCTGGCAATAAAGTTATATGTGCTTGGTGCTTGGTTGGTACCACTTCAGAATGCAAGCTTAGAACTTACAGTAAATGGCTGAATAATTCTTGAATGGTCCTTCTCCCTAGCTTCCTTGACAGATTCATCACACTGGACATACATGTACATATAGGCTTCCCTACTCCAGACATCCATGACCAACAAGAGGAAATCAGGGCAAGGAAAATTGTGACATCCCCCCCTTCCCTCTGCCTTGTGTGCCGTGGATTTTTAAATTGTAAGGCTGTGGGCACGGACCTGTCTTATCCTATTTGATTGTATGTAAACCACTTTGGGAGGGACGTGGGTGGTGCTGTGGTCTGAACCATAGAGCCTAGGGCTTGCCATTCGGAAGGTCGGCAGTTCGAATCCCCGTGAAGGGGTGAGCTCCCATTGTTCGGTCCCAGCACCTGCCCACCTAGCAGTTCGAAAACACATCAAAGTGCAAGTATATAAATAGGTACCACTCACGGTGTTTCCGTGCACTGCTCTGGTTCACCAGAAGCGGCTTAGTCATCCTGGCCACATGACCCGGAAACTGTATGCCGGCTCCCTAGACCAGTAAAACAAGATGAGCGCCGCAACCCCAGAGTCGTCCACAACTAGACCTAAAGTCAGGGGTCCCTTTACCTTTACCTTTAAGCCACTCTGGGAGACCTTTCTGGTGGAAGAATAGGGTACAAATGTTCCAGATAAATAAATTGCTATTTTTCAATTAGCCTATGTACCCGTATATTAGATGTAGAATTATACCGCAATGCAATTATGGCATTCAATATCATTCACCGTTCATTTAGCACCTTTTTAATGCCCTTTTAAACCCTTAAGTCAGTGGTGTCCAAACTTTTTTCAAAGAGAGCCAGATTTGATGAAGTGAAGGGCCATGAGGGCCAACCAAAGTTGTTATCCTTTTTTTAGGAAAACTGCCTTTCATTCAATACCAGAAATGTGGTGAAAGAAGAAGAAAAATAGAATTCAGATAAATGATATCATGGAAATGGCACTCTCCCTCATTTTACGAGAACTTTTAACAACTTATACAATAGGGAAAATCCTGTTCAGAAGCACTTTAAGTCTAAGAAAGTGCATACTTGCTTGTTAACTATTTACAGCAGGCATCCCCAACCTGCAGCCCTCCAGATGTTTTGGCTTACAACTCCCACAATCCCTAGCTAACAGGACCAGTGGTCAGGGATGATGGGAACTGTTGTCCAAAACATCTGGAGGGCTGCAGGTTGGGGATGCCTGATTTACAGTATAAGAATATAAAGTGTTTAATTCTTCTGCATCATTTAGGGCACCAAGGATCCCAACAAAATGCAACCCATTCCCTTGCACAAGGGAGCACAATGCTAACTATTGCATTTATCATTACTACCTCAAACTACCTTGAAACACTGGCCAAGACTATCTCAAACCAAGGCTACAATTTTCAGAGTTGCAACTGCATCTTACATATAGCACATGAGCAGTGTGGCACATGCTATAGAGCTCAGAGAAGTCCTTTAGTCATGTACACATACATACTATACACATCTGCAAACATGCACACACCCTCAGTGGTAGAGAACATGCATGTAGAAGTTCCCAGGTTAAGTCCTTGGCATCTCCATTGAAAAGGATTCAGGTAGCAGGACTGAAAAATACCCTGGGAGCCCACTGCTAGTCAGAGCAGGCACTATTAGGTTGGAAGGTCTAATTCGCTATAAGATAGCTTCATACATTCATAAAATTTCCCCCTGAAATAGTCTCCCTCTACAGCTTGACCACTCCCAATTCTTCACCCAAATTCACATAAACATGGGAGAATTTAAGTACATATTCTGATGTAGTACTGTGCAGGTCCAGATTCCACTCTGCATCCTAAAATTTGTTTGAAGAAGTGAAGCCTTAGTCACAATGCATTGTTGAAATAAATATTAGCAGGCACTTTACATGTTATTCTGATTTATGATTCATTTTGACTGATTTTATCTAGGGTGTCTCTTTTGTAAAATATATTGTACACCACTTAGAAACTACAATATTAAGGGATATATAAGTTGTTGAAATAAACATAAATACATGCATACATTTTGGTATGGGGCATCAAGGTTCACTTGCAAGTGAAATTATTATCTTCTGTAAGTTTGCTTTTTCCAAGATCATTCTTGTAAAAGCTTACACAGACTCCCAATGAGCATCAACACAAAATGAAAAAAATATCACACAAATGAGATTCAAGGGAAGTATGGAATTTCCAAAAAATACTAAGAAGCAAATTCACATTAGTCAGTCAGGGATTCCCTGATGTCTGTCCTAAACAAACAAGTTTATATATCCAAGGTTTCATTTTAGAAATCTATTTTGGATTATCTCCAGAACCTTGAAATCCACCTACACAACTAAACTCTATATGGAAACATCTGCATGCCTAGCACTTAATCAACATAACACACAATGTAATTTATTAGGTAGCATTCTTCTGCCTATGTCTATCCATCTGCACTTTGCCACTCTCAAAAAGTCTGGTTTTCGTCTAATGGAATAAAGAACACAGGAATAGGAACTGGATCACACCTGTGCATATGGGCTAAGAATACTGTCTTTCCTATTTTATCACATTATAAGCAATGCTCTGCAGACTACATGGCTCTAGAGATTCCTATAAAAGCCTAATACACTGAAATCTGAAGGTTCTCCAGAGGCATCTCTTCTAGACAGACACACAGTCTTTTCAATTTGTCTAAAACCAATCAATCAATCAAACCTTTATTAGGCATTATACAAATAAAACCACAGGAGAGAAAATAACATGTAAAAGCCTTGGAATATATATAAAAAGGCAGCAGTTGGCTACATACATATATATATATATATACATATAGAATCAGTGGTTTTCCTTGTTAACCTGCTCCTTGGAGGACTGCTACCAAAAACTCGGCTACCCCCGCCGTTACCTTTTGGTCAACGTCGGATAGGCAGAATGCCACACATTCACCTTGCTGGGGTTCCAGACCGCCCAAAAGAGGGGACTGCACGCGTTGACGGAGCGTACTGTACAGTGGGCAATGAAAGAGAATATGCTCTACAGTGTCCGGGACATTCATAGAGCATCTGCAGAATCTCTTGTTTCTAGGGATGTTTTGATATCTTCCCCAGACAAATGCTGAGGGAAAAACATTCAACCGGGCCAGCATAAAAGCCCTACGTTGGGCTGGGATTATTAATTTAGTGACGTAATTGGCTCTGCTATCTAAGATATTTAAATCATAGAATATGGGGGAGCAAATTTTGTTTACAGCTGCCATAATATTTTGTCTCTCGACATCCTTTAGTCTAGTTAGGATATTATGGAAGATGTGTTGCTCATTAGAATTGTACAGGGGCTCCAGCTCGATGCCTAAAGATTCAATCTTTTTTTCGAGGTACTGATACCATCTTGATTTGTAGGAGTCTTTGAGCAAATCAGCGAGCAGGCTTGATGGAGGGCAGCGAAAATGGCAGCGTAACCAGTACTTTATTGAGGTGGACCAGGCCCAGTATTCCATTGTGTGTATGCCTATTTCTGCACACATTGTTTCATATTTGATCACAGCTGGGAGTCCAAGAATACGTCTCAGAAAGCTGGAGTGAATCTTTTTTAGATCACTGTTATATGCTTGGACCCATAGCGGAATTCCATAGAATATCTGGGCTTGCACTTTTGTTTGAAATATCTGATTGGCCGCAGGAATAAATTGATTACCTTTCTGAAAATAAAAACGGGCAACTGCTAATGAGGTGCACTTTGCCTGTTTTATGGCATTTGTGCGATGATTTGCCCACCCTAAATTGCTCTGGAATAAGATTCCCAGATACCTATAGATTTTCACTTGTTGGATTTCTTGCCCTCTTATTTTCCATTTCTCTAATTTCCAACCATTCGAGAAGACCAAAATTTTTGTCTTCTCATAATTTATAGAGAGTTTATTACATTCGCAGTAAAGGATCAGAGAAGATATAAGACGTTTCAGACCCAAGCTCGTTAATGATAGTAGGACTGTGTCGTCTGCGTATACCGTATTTTTCGCCCTATAGGACGCACCGGCCCATAGGACGCACCAAGTTTTTTGGGGGGGAAATCAAGGAAAAAAAATTTATTTCCCCCCCAGGTTTGCGCAGCCATCCCCAAGCTAGAAGAGAGAGACAGAGCGCTCCATCTCCCTCTTCTGCCTTCAGGGACAGCATCTCTAGCCTCCGTGGGGCAGCGGCTTGCCCCGCTGTCCCCCAGCTTATGGGGCTGGCGATGGGGAGAAGCAAGCTTGCTTCTCCCCCCCCCCCCAGCCTCCAGATCAGGTCCGGGAATAGCGGGGTGGCGGCGCTCCGCCTCCCCGCTATCCCCCGAGCTTGTGGGGCTGGCGGGGGGGGAGAAGCAAGCTTGCTCCCCCCCAGCCTTCAGATCAGGTCAGGGAATAGCGGGGTGGCGGCGCTGCGCCTCCCTGCTATCCCCCGAGCTTATGGGCTGCAGGCTACTGCCTGCAAGCCTTGCGACCCCGCAGCACCTCGCGCCGGGATCCGGGGGGTGGCACGGAGCTGCAGGAAGCCCTGGAGCGCAGGCAGCTCCGCGCCACCCTCCGGAGCTCCGCGCAGCTTCGCGCCGGGATCGGGAGGGTGGCGCGGAGCTGTAAGAAGCCCTGGAGCACAGGCAGCTCCGCGCCACCCTCCGGAGCCCCGCGCAGCTTCGCGCTGGGATCGGGAGGGTGGCGCGGAGGTGCCTGTGCTCCAGGGCTTCTTGCAGCTCCGCGCCACCCTCTGGAGCCCCGCGCAGCTCCGCGCCGGGATCGGGAGGGTGGCGCGGAGCTGCAAGAAGCCCTGGAGCACAGGCAGCTCCCCGCCACCCTCCGGAGCTCCGCGCAGCTTCGCGCCGGGATCGGGAGGGTGGCGCGGAGCTGCAAGAAGCCCTGGAGCGCAGGCAGCTCCGCGCCGCCCTCCGGAGCCCCGCGCAGCTTCGCGCCGGGATCGGGAGGGTGGCGCGGAGCTGCAAGAAGCCCTGGAGCGCAGGCAGCTCCGCGCCGCCCTCCAGAGCCCTGCGCAGCTTCGCGCCGGGATCGGGAGGGTGGCGCGGAGCTGTAAGAAGCCCTGGAGCACAGGCAGCTCCGCGCCACCCTCCGGAGCCCCGCGCAGCTCCGCGCCGGGATCGGGAGGGTGGCGCGGAGCTGCAAGAAGCCCTGGAGCACAGGCAGCTCCCCGCCACCCTCCGGAGCTCCGCGCAGCTTCGCGCTGGGATCGGGAGGGTGGCGCGGAGCTGCAAGAAGCCCTGGAGCGCAGGCAGCTCCGCGCCGCCCTCCGGAGCCCCGCGCAGCTTCGCGCCGGGATCGGGAGGGTGGCGCGGAGCTGCAAGAAGCCCTGGAGCGCAGGCAGCTCCGCGCCACCCTCCAGAGCCCTGCGCAGCTTCGCGCCGGGATCGGGAGGGTGGCGCGGAGCTGCAAGAAGCCCTGGAGCGCAGGCAGCTCCGCGCCGCCCTCCGGAGCCCTGCGCAGCTTCGCGCCGGGATCGGGAGGGTGGCGCGGAGCTGCAAGAAGCCCTGGAGCGCAGGCAGCTCCGCGCCGCCCTCCGGAGCCCCGCGCAGCTTCGCGCCGGGATCGGGAGGGTGGCGCGGAGCTGCAAGAAGCCCTGGAGCGCAGGCAGCTCCGCGCCACCCTCCAGAGCCCTGCGCAGCTTCGCGCCGGGATCGGGAGGGTGGCGCGGAGCTGCAAGAAGCCCTGGAGCACAGGCAGCTCCCCACCACCCTCCGGAGCTCCGCGCAGCTTCGCGCCGGGATCGGGAGGGTGGCGCGGAGCTGCAAGAAGCCCTGGAGCACAGGCAGCTCCCCGCCACCCTCCGGAGCTCCGCGCAGCTTCGCACCGGGATCGGGAGGGTGGCGGGGAGCTGCAAGAAGCCCTGGAGCGCAGGCAGCTCCGCGCCACCCTCCGGAGCTCCGCGCAGCTTTGCGCCGGTATCCGGAGGGTGGCGCGGAGCTGCAAGAAGCCCGGGAAAGCCTGCATTCGCCCCATAGGACGCACACACATTTCCCCTTCATTTTTGGAGGGGGGAAAGTGCGTCCTATAGGGCGAAAAATACGGTAATAAGAGAGGAACTGGTTTCTGATTAAGTTTAGGGGCATGTGATTCTATTTTTTGAAGGTGATCTGGCAAGTCTGATAAAAATAAATTAAATAGAAAGGGGGCAATAATACACCCTTGTTTTACCCCTTTCGAGTTTGGGATGTCTGATGAAAGGTGACCTTTGGTGTTAAGTTTGACTTGACAGACATTGGAAGAGTATAGATTTTGTATTAGAATCAATAAGCGCTGATCAATTTTTAGTTCTGCGAGTTTCCTCCACAGCTATTGGAGCTATTTGTCTAAAACAGGGGTGGAGAACCTATGGCCCTCCAGCTGTTGCTGAGCTGTTGTTGGGCTCCAATTACTATCAGCCTCAGCCAGCATAGCCAATGGTAAGGGATGGTGTGATTTATAGTTTAGCAACATCCAGAAGGCCACAGGCTGCCCATCCCTGATCTAGAACACGTGGGTAAATTGTAGTAATTTTTCCATGTAGCGAACTAAATTTTTCTAGAATTGTAGGGTTGGAAGGGACCACAAGGGTCATCTAGTCCAACCCCTGCAATGCAGGGATCTTTTGCCCAATGTGTGGCTCAAAGCTATGGCCCTGAGATTAAGAGTCTGATTCTCTACCAACAGAACTATCCATGACACTGGTTAAGTTACATATGGATACCACAAAGCATATCACAGTTACACAGTTACAGAGATCTATACATGGCAGGAAGTGAAATAGTTTCATTCTTGCCAGAGTGACTACATTTACAAAAGCAACAAAAACACTAAGCATGAAATGCAGGTATGTTGCTTGTCCATTTTCCTTTTCATTGCTTCCCTTCAAGGCTTTTTTTTTACTGTCTTGGGCCTACTTGGAGAGATTACACAGGAAAACATTAACGAATTGTTAAAAGTTAAGAAACACACCCACACACCTCTCCTTTATTTCATTTATTAAGATATTTCTATAATATTTTCCCCCAAAGCTAAAAGTGCTGTAGAACAGCAGCAGCAACAACAACACCACCACAAAGACACAACATCCAACCACAAAATCAGAAAGTTCTGTTGTGCTAAAGTACAGCAGTCTTTAAGCTTCTCTACAGTTAGTGCAGTTTTCATGCATGACAGAGAACCAGGCAGCTCAATCCAAATTAGAATTTCATTGCCATGCTCCCAAGATTATAGCAATTTATGAAGTGTATGACACAAAAAATGATATATGGAGTGATTAGACACAAGAAACACTACAATATGGTTCACAGCCAAGCAGGGATTAAGAGGTTTTATTCAGAGGTCGGCAACCATGAGGGTCGCTTAACTGGCCCATGAGCCACCCCCAAATTGAGCTGCCTGCTTGGTGAGTCCCCGCACGCTGTGCTAAACTGGCACAGTGTGGCATGGGACTCTCTTCCGTGGCTCCGGAAATTGCTTCTGCCCATGCCCAGGCACCGGAAATCGCATTTGCGCAGCCGTGATTTTCAGCATCTGGGCATGCGCAGAAGCAATTTCTGATGCAGTGGACATGTGCAGATGCGATTTCCAGCATCACGCTGCGCTAGTCCAGCCCATGGAGGATCTCCTCGGGAGCGATCCAGCCCATGCCCAGTAAGCCTTGCTGACCCCTGGTTTTATCTCACCCCTTAAAGAAGAGTACAAGCCATTCACATCTTAGAAGAGACTCAATTTCAACAACTATGGCTGAAAACTATGGCTATGGCTGTGTTCTTACTAGCCTTGTATTTGTCATGTAGATATACAGTGGTACCTCGGGTTAAGTACTTAATTCGTTCCAGAGGTCCATACTTAACCTGAAACTGTTCTTAACCTGAAGCAGCACTTTAGCTAATGGGGCCTCCTGCTGCCGCCGTGCCGCCAGAGCACAATTTCTGTTCTCATCCTGAAGCAAAGTTCTTAACCTGAAGCACTATTTCTGGCTTAGCGGAGTCTGTAACCTGAAGCATATGTAACCTGAAGTGTATGTTACCTGAAGCGTATGTAACCTGAGGTACCACTGTATCTCAAATCCTGATCTTTCTCCAAGGAGCTCAAAGTGGCACACATGGAGATTATTATCCCACTTTAGCCTCAGAACAACTTTCTTCCACAGGTTGGGCCTCAGATTTCCTAGTGAGCTTCAGGACTGAGAGGGGAAATTACCCAATTCTCCTTGGCCCAATGCCAACTAACTAACTGAATGTGAACAACAACTGGACCATGCAAGGTGAACAGAAGTTTCCTCTGCACAATGTGGATGTCTAATACAATAGAACACGACCTATTTCCGTCTTCACGCGACAAAGATTTAGCTATGTTTTCTCCCAACTGTAATCTGCCATACTCTGCCCTGCAGCGCCACACATCTATTGCTATTCACAAGTGCACAGGGGTATTTTACTACTTGAGTTGAACTATTCTTTTTTTACCAATTACAAAACACACAAACAGTTCAATCCCATTCCTCCGGAGCATTTTATGTACAGAAAAAGTGTGTATGTATGGAACTATTTTTTAAAAAAACAGCTCTGACAAAACTCCAAAGCTTGTATACTATTCCCTACAGATTGTGGCCCAGTAAAAAGCATCATTTAACCTACTTTACTTCCTTTGAGACCAGCTTAGTAACTGCCATCAAAGCAATGTCTCCATACAGTAAATCAAAGACTGGTGCAGATGAATCAGAGATCTCTTAGGACGAAACATGCAAGTCTTGTATTTCTTGCTATAAGACAATTGGTCCTGCTGTTCAAGCTATAGCAGTTTTTGCTTCTTTTAAAGTCTGAAGACAGGTAGTGGATTATTGTACTGCAGCATCATTTACACTTTAAATGTCCTTCTGAAATGGCTATGGTAAAGTAACAGTGCAAAGTTACCTTTGTTTGCATGACAGAACAATGCTGGCCACACCTGCTTGACCAGGACATCACCTGTATATCCCAAGTAGTAAGGACAATGTTATGTTTGCCATATACCTCTTCACTTCCTCTCTTTTCTCAATTAAAAGAGAACAGAAAGTTTAACCTTTGTTAACAAGATCACTTCACCTTTTGTATATTACCACTGCTTCAAGTTTTAGAAGTATTTAATCCCCTCTAATTTAGATGGATTGAATTTTTCTTTCACAGGTTAGGATTAAAGCCACTGATTTGCAATTGATTTGCATGGGGGGAGAGACCAACCAGTTATTAAGTCCTAACTGAGTAATTTGCAGCTTATTTCACCCCAGCTAATTAAAATGTAATCACTATTGTTTGGCAATGTGCATTCTGTCAGCAGTTTTTACTTCAGAAAGAAATCATGCCAAGAAAGCACGCACATAAAAAGGCCTTTCACTAAGAACTGGCTGGTGTAAATTGCTTCCTTTAGCCAGTGAAACTGTAAAACAAAAAGAGTTACAACCAACTGACAACAGTAAAAAAAGGGGGGTTAACTAATCCCCTTTCAGGATAATTAACTGGGTTTAACAATTTCCAGCTTTTGATATATCTCTTGAAGAAAAGACATGTTCATAGAAGGCAGTTTTTAGTTTGAATTTTTATCTAGTGTATGTTTATCTAATCAATACTTAACTATACTAATCATGAATGCAGATGGGTTACAGTGTGGGGGTGGGGGGTGCGTGCATGCTCTATACACCCTGCATTCTTGAAACAACAGAGTGCACTTCTGATTCTTCTTCTTTCTGGTTCACCTGGGTGAAGATTAATACATTGAGTACAAAAGTAGGCATTTTCATAGACAGGTGAAATGTTCTTGCCCTACCACAGATTGTTCCTTGAATGTGAAGTCCAAGAGCTCCATAGGAAAATAGTAAGGATGACAATCAAGCTCTATCTCTTTACTTTTTCATCACCTAGTCTGGATTTGATTTTGTTTGTCTTGCTTTGCTGTGCTTTGGAATCATCATACATACATTGTGCATTCAAATGAAGAGCTTGTCTAAAAAGTGAATGTGTTAGTTTTCACTTGCAAATGGGATGCTGGGAAATTATTATAATTCATTCAGTTCATGGTTGAGATCTTATTCTTTACTTGGTTGTTGAGACCTAGAAACAGAATAAGTGAAAACATGAAAGTGAATGAAAACTAAGAGTAATAGAAGCAGACCCATTGATTTCATTACATCTCCTCTGAGTAGGACTAACATTGGATACCTCTCCCATGAATGCAAAAAGGAAAAAAAATGCAAAAGTAGATGAATAGCACCTTTCATAACCATTCTTTAGTAAGAACCATAAGGTCTTGTAGCATTTTATAGCCTAAAAAAACTCACTATGGCATAAACTTGAATGGACCAAAGTCTACTTCAACCTTTAAAAGTGTGCTACAGAGAGCACCATACAAACAGGTGCAGTCAATCCTATACAGTATACATTTGCTTAGTACGATCTCTCATTGAGTCAGCAGGATTTTGTCACAGGTAGTAAGTGAGAGTACTCTCGTGCCATATCTTTGCTGACTAGTCTGTATTGTAATTCTTGCCTACTTCATGGAATATAAGTAATCATATATACATTGTGCTGTGCATTATGCATGTATTTAATGTGAGTGCTTAGCTCATCGAGAAATATTCTACAAATGTTGATGTTCCCCACCACCAGTTAGCAAGGCTCAATTATATACAATAGCTTTCCTCCAAACCCTTCAAAATGAGCACAGGAACTTATCTCTGCCCACTCCAATTATTACACTCCCCTCCCCACAAAGTGGATACCAGCACATGTGAACAGAGAAAGTATTTAAAGTGGGTTTATTTAAAAACCAAGCAACTGTGATGTATCAAGAGTCTTTTAATTTATCAGACTTCCTGAGTCACTGTGTCAGCAATATGTGCTGAATTTTAAAATGAAGAACTTATGGATATGATAAATATGTCCATATTGGAGTTACCAGTAGCCAGCTTGCTCTTATCTTTGAAATAAAATCTACTCGAACTGATGAAAGTAGAACTCTGTGGCACAAGATATGCTATGTTCTGTTGTAGAATCTGGAGAGGCCACATTTGTATAAATGTAACAGCAGGTGCCCTCTACAACTAGACTACAACTCTGTACCCTGTAACACACCTACATCCTATTTATTTCAACAAGGCTTAAGCACACTTAACTGGACATAGGATTGTAGCCTTAGGGGACACACTGCATCCCTCCCACCCGGCAGCTTCCCACGCTGTTGATTGAATGCTTTGCAATAAGCAAGAGATGCACACAAATAGCCTCCTTGTTAAACAAGGTGCCCTTTATCCCTGCCTTGGTTATCCCAGAACTACTCATGCAAGCTGCACTGGCAGAACAGATACCTGGATGATTCTGTTCCATGGTGTGAATTGCCAGGAAGTAAAGAAGAACTAAACAACACTAATAGATTCATGCATACCTATACGAGAAGCAAGGTTCAAAGGTCCAAGGAATATAATTATGAGACACAGATGTGCATTTAGATAGCAAGCTTTGGACTGGGGAAAAAATACAATTAGGCCACAGTCCTATATTCTATTACATAAGAGGAAGCCTCATTGGGCAAAATGAGACTTACTTCTGAGTAGGTACCAAGATAAAGGCTTATGCTGTTAGCCTCACATGATCACAGAGGTTGTGCTCATCTGGATTTTTTTTTTAAGATATTTATTAAGGTTTCAACATATCACAAAATATGCAAAAAAAGAAAAAAGAAATAAAGAGAGAAAAATAGAAAATGAAAATACAAGATAAAAACAATTAAAAAACAGATTAGTCTTTCCATGTCTTATCTTTCATTGGCTTCTTTCCCCGACCTCCTCACACCTCCCTTTTTGTATTCCAGTTCAAATTAGTTAATTCAGCAAATCCTTTCCCTCTTTGATTTTATCTTAATCTCTTATCTTAAAATATAATAACTTAAAATTTTCACCTGTTAACAATCCATTTTTACATATTCCTTTTAACATTGCTGCTAAAAACCACTTAACTTCAATCCAACATCATTCTAACATTCATTAATTTTGCAGTATTTCTGTAAATAGTCTTTAAATTTCTTCCAATCTTCTTCCACCGACTCTTCCTCCTGGTCTCGGATTCTGCCAGTTATTTCCGCCAGTTCCATATAGTCCATCACCTTCATCTGCCATTCTTCCAGAGTGGGTAAATCTTGTGTCTTCCAATACTTTGCAATAAGTATTATTGCTGCTGTTGTAGCATACATAAAGAAAGTTCTATCCTTCTTTAGCACCAATTGGCCAACCATGCCCAGGAGAAAGGCCTCTGGTTTATTCAGAAAGGTATATTTAAATACCCTTTTCATTTCATTATAAATCATCTCCCAGAAAGCCTTAATCCATGGGCACGTCCACCAAAGGTGAAAGAATGTACCTTCAGTTTCTTTACATTTCCAACATGTATTATCGGGCAAGTGATAGATTTTTGCAAGCTTGACTGGTGTCATGTACCACCTGTAAATCATTTTCATAATATTCTCTCTGTGCTCATCTGGATTTTTAGAGTAACTCTAGTTTAAGCATAGAAAGTGATGGCAGGAAAAGCCTGGATTTATTTTTTTCTATTAATTAAAAAAAGCCTGATCAGAAGGCTACAAGAATAACCCCCTCACTCAGGAAATCAGTACCTATTCTGTACAAGGTGTTTGTAATTCTATGCAATAAAACCATGGTTGCATGTAACATCCATATTCTAAGAGGCAGCATAGAGGGATGTTTTGCTGCATCTTTTTTCTTCTGGTCTGACAATGGACATTTATATAAATGGATTTCTGAAACAATGAAAATCAAGAAAACCTTTGCAGAAGGAAAAACTATTCCCCAACACACATGAATTCTGAATATAAAGTAGCTTATGGTCCCATCATCTTACCACTTCATACTTTCAGAATATCAACCTAAAACACAGTACCATCAAATCTGCCCACTTTTTAAAGGAGTGCATTAATAAGAAACAAGATACTATATTCTGCAAAAATGCTTAGGGTAGGTAACAGAAAACACAGTTATTGATTATCACATCACCACCACCCATTCAGTTGCTTTTGGATTCAAAAGCACTGGTGGAAAATTGAGCCATTATCGTCTCCTGCTTCTTTTTCCAGGCAAAATCCAAACACGATCTGCACGTGAGTGATCAGGGAAAATTGCTCCAGCACATTGCCTTTGGCAGGAAGCACAGAAGCTACATTACACACTCTGTGCTATCAAAATAACTGCCAGAGAAATAAATGCAAAGTAAATGGGACACCTGCAGAGATCCACATAAGAAATTAACTTCTTCCCTCCCTGCCTTCAGGGGTCACCTTTTTTCAAAGTGCCCTGTTTTCTGAACTTTTACAGCCCAACCCTACGCAGCGTTAGGCAGGCTGGAACATCTAAAGCCCGTGATTTTAGTAGAGTCAGGCAGCCTGAACTCTGAAAAGAATCAAGCAGCTTGTGTGCTAAACTGTTCTTGGCCAATCAACTAGCAAACCGGTTGCGAGCCTTATTGCAAAGACACAACTGTAGAATGCAGGGCTGCATTCAACCACAGCGAAATGTAAGAACAACTTCAGCATCTACCGGGACTCTCTCATTCACACATGCAGACACTTACAGGCTTGTACTGAAAGGGACCAGTAAGAATGAACTGAATGTTTTACTGGGCAAGGGAGGGGTTCCCCTGTGTACCTTCTTCTACCTTTTCAGCAATTTCAGGAGGCAAGCAATATAGACATGCCATAACGCTTTCCAGTAAGAAAGAAGCTGACTGGAAACCACAAACTTTTATCATGGGTTGGTGAATCCAGAATAACCACCTCTCTCTAGTTACTCGCACTCACTAGAAAGAATAGAGACCTCTTTGCCACTCGGATAAAATAATAATTACTGTACTAACGTAGATGGGAAATATGTCCCACACGTGAACAGGCATCGCGGAAAGGAAAGGGGACGTCAGCCCTTATTTATTTGTTTTAAAAAATTGTGTGTGTTGCTATTAGGGTTGCGAGTGACTGTTTAGGAGTAAATAATCTGCTTTCAGAGGTTCGGCGGTCGCCCTGTCAGACCAGGCACCCCTGTCGCCCCACTTCAAGATCTGCGTGGCTTGATCCGGAGTAACTGACCACCTTCTGCTCAATGCAAACACGAATCCACTTCTCCCTTAGAATCACAGAGACGTGTGTGTGAGAGAGAGACCCTTGGGTTTGTGTAAATCGGGGGGCAACTGCCGCTCTCCGCTCACTACGCTTAACGCCTCCCGAGGGCCCCCCCCCCAGCTTTACGCGTGTCTCCCGGGGAGCAAATCCCGCCGCCTTCCACGGGACTCGCGTAAAACGCGAAGGAGGCTCCTCAGCCTTGCGCGCAGGTGCCGCCCGCGACCCCTCACGTCCCCTCATCCCCTTCCTCCCGCTCCCTCTCTCCCGGCTGAAGCCCACGGAGAGGAGCGCGCGAGTTGGAGCAAGCCAGGTGCGAACGAAGTGCTGAGGGAGAGAGGCTTCGCCCTGCCCTCCCGCCCGGGAAGCTTCTCGCTTTTCCCCACGCCGCCGCCGCCCGTACCTGGAAATGCTTGAAGAAGGCGGAGATGCGCGTGATCTGCAGACTGAGGCACCTGGAGGTGCACCTCGCTCCGTAGACGCTGGCCGCCGAGAAGGAGTCGTCCTGCCTGCGAGCCGCCTCTCCTGCGGCGGCGGCGGCAGCAGCAGCAGCGCCGCCTCCGCCGCCGGCCGCCACGCCGGGCAAGCAGCCCCAGGAAGAAGCCGTAATCCAGAGGAGAAGGGTCAAAGGCACGCCGGGCTCCTGAAACCCCATGGCTTTGTGTATAACGCGCGCCGGCGAGAAGGAAGCGCGGGAGGAGGAGGAGCAGCGAAGCCCCGACAGCAGCCGCCTTCAGGACGCTCGGCGCGCGCCACTGAGGCGAAAGGAGGCGAGACGAGGCAGCCTCGGCGCGGAGAGCAAACTCGGCGAGGGGGGGGGGGGCGAGAGAAAAAGTTCAACCATCCAACTCTCTTCAACCCCCCGCCAGTCTCCGCCGAGCTCACCGCCCTCCCCTCACTCCCAGGAGGGGGTGGGGAGAGGGGTGACAGAAGGCGGCGCGATTGGCTGCGGGAGGCCTGAGTGGCAACCGCGGCGGGAGGGGGCGGGGTGTCTGACCGCAGGCAGGTCGCGCGAGCAGCGGTGCTGCTGAAGCGAGGGAATGGGTTGGGGGGGCGCTTGGCGTTGTTGAAAAGGCGGGAGGCTTCGGGTGAATAACTTTCTGCCGTGTTGCACACGGCATGGGCTGAAGCGTTGCGAAGCTCCCGCGAAGACGGGCGCCCCTCTCCAGCCAGGCGGGCGGGAATCGTGCATCTGTCGCGCGCAAAACACCTGACGGAGCACCTTCGCCAAGTGCAGCGCGCGGGCAAAGGGGCAAAGGCTCGAAGGGATGAGGGCCTGAGGGGAAGTTTGGCTGCCTGAGGCGGAGCGCCAAATGATTCCCCCCCCCCACACACACACACACACAAACCATAGCTGTCAACTTGTCCCTTTTCTTGCGAGGAATCCTATTCGGAATAATGGAATTTCCCTTTAAAAAGGGAAAACGTTGACAGCTATGGCACAAACCCACAAGTATTGAGTTATTTTGACGCCTGAGGCACGAAATCCCACAAGTGCCTCCCCAACAGTAGAAATTGAGAATTATTATAATTATTATTTATTAGCCTCCCTTTACTGACATTCTGAACCATGGGCAGGCGAACTAAGGCCCGGGGGCTGGATCTAGCCCAATCGCTTTTCTAAATCCAGCCCGAGGACGGTCTGGGAATCAGCGTGTTTTTACATGAGTAGAATGTGTGCTTTTATTTAAAATGCAGCTCTGGGTTATTTGTGGGGCATAGGAATTCATTATTTTTTTCAAAATATAGTCCGGCCCCCAATAATAATAATAATAATAATAATAATAATAATAATAATAATAATAATAATAATAATAATAATAATTTATTATTTGTACCCCGCCCATCTGGCTGGGTTTCCCCAGCCACTCTGGGCGGCTTCCAACAAAGACCAAAAATACACTAAAATGTCACACATTAAAAACTTCCCTGAACAGGGCTGCCTTCAGATGTCTTCTGAATGTCAGGTAGTTGTTTATCGCTTTGACATCTGCTGGAAGGGCGTTCCACAGGGCGGGCGCCACTACCGAGAAGGCCCTCTGCCTGGTTCCCTGTAGCTTCGCTTCTCGCAATGAGGGAACCGCCAGAAGGCCCTCGGTGCTGGACCTCAGCGTCCGGGCAGAACGATGGGGGTGGAGATGCTCCTTCAGGTATACTGGACCGAGGCCGTTTAGGGCTTTAAAGGTCAGCACCAACACTTTGAATTGTGCTCGGAAACGTACTGGGAGCCAATGCAGGTCTTTCAAGACCGGTGTTATATGGTCTCGGTGGCCGCCCCCAGTCACCAGTCTAGCTGCCGCATTCTGGATTAGTTGTAGTTTCCGAGTCACCTTCAAAGGTAGCCCCACGTAGAGCTCATTGCAGTAGTCCAAGCGGGAGATAACTAGAGCATGCACTACTCTGGCGAGACAATCCGCGGGCAGGTAGGGTCTCAGCCTGCGTACCAGGTGGAGTTGGTAGACAGCTGCCCTGGATACAGAATTGACCTGCACCTCCATGGACAGCTGTGAGTCCAAAATGACTCCCAGGCTGCGCACCTGGTCCTTCAGGGGCACAGTTACCCTATTCAGGACCAGGGAGTCCTCCACACCAGCCCGCCCCCTGTCCCCCAAAATCAGTACTTCTGTCTTGTCAGGATTCAACTTCAATCCATTAGCCGCCATCCATCCTCCAACCGCCTCCAGGCACTCACACAGGACCTTCACCGCCTTCACTGGTTCTGATTTGAAAGAGAGATAGAGCTAGGTATCATCTGCATATTGGTGGACACCCAGTCCAAACCCCCTGATGGTCTCTCCCAGCGGCTTCATATAGATGTTAAATAGCATGGGGGAGAGGACAGAACCCTGAGGCACCCCACAAGTGAGGGCCCAGGGGTCTGAACACTCATCCCTCCACCACCACTTTCTGAACACGGCCCAGGAGGAAGGAGCGAAACCACTGTATAACAGTGCCCCCAGCTCCCAGCCCCTCTAGACGGTCCAGAAGGATGTTATGGTTGATTGCATCAAAGGTCGCTGAGAGGTCCAGCAGAACTAGGAAACAACTCTCACCTTTGTCCCTAGCTCGCCGGAGATCATCAACCAGCGCGACCAAGGCAGTTTCAGTCCCATGATGAGGCCTGAATCCCGATTGGAAGGGATCCAAATGGTCCGCATCCTCCAGGCGTGCCTGGAGTTGTTCAGCAACCACGCGCTCAATCACCTTGCCCAAGAATGGAAGATTTGAGACTGGGCGATAGTTGGCCATATTGGCCGGGTCTAAAGATGTTTTTTTAAGAAGCGGTTTAATGACCGCCTCTTTCAGCGGATCTGGGAATGTTCCCTCACAGAGGGAAGCATTCACCACCCCGCAGAGCCCATCGCCCAGCCCTTCTCGGCTTGCTTTTATAAGCCAGGATGGGCAAGGATCAAGGAGACAGGTAGTTGGTTTCACGCGTCCAAGCAGCCTGTCCACATCCTTGGGGGTAACGGATTGAAATTGATTCCATGCAACTTGACCAGACAGAGCTCTAGCACTCTCCCGCCCCAGCCCTGCTCCCACGGTGGTGTCTAGCTCCTTCCAAATCTGAGCGATTTTATCTGCAAAAAACTTTGCAAAATCATCCCACAAGGTCTGAGGGACAGTGGACCAGCCCCCGGCTGAAAAGGTTTGCTGACCCCTGCTCTAAACAAGCAGCCTGAGGCATCCACCGCCTCCTACCTAATGGTAGGGCTGGTATTGTCGGGGGGCAGGGATGCCATCTTGAATAAAATATAGGGGGGAAGGTAAGCCCCATGCTGCGTAATCGATCACATAACATGGCACACACACACCATTTGAATGGTAATACCCAGTAACTTTGGGGTGGCCTGGCCCCCTCAAATATTTTAGGGGGGGGGCAAAGGGACCTCAGTCCCTAGGAGTTGCCTCCTATGGTCTGGGGCAGAGGACTAATCAGAGAGAGGGACAACTGCCCCACATCAGGACAATGTCCACTGTACCCAGACACAGACTTTAAGGCTGCGCCTTAAGAGGACTCCTTTAAGTTAGGTGCTGACTTTAAAAGCACCAGTCTTAATACTGGCACAAACTATTTTCAGTACGTAATCTTGCCTCTTTCTTCAAATGTAACATTCTGGCACTGAAGGAATTTCCAAACCTGACAATGGAAAAACAGGAGTTATTGAAACTGAAACTGCGGCCTAAGGCAAAGTTCAGATACAGCCACTTAATATATTTATAAATGTTCACAAATTCTTAGAAAAGACAGTTATGGAAGCAGAATATTTAGAGTTGTGGTGTTACCTCTTTACTTAAAACTGTTTTACTCTTTAAACATATCGTAAGAGCAGACAAATATGTTCTCCTATAAAATTAGCTGGTGTGCATATAAACACTGCACAAGAACACTAAGCCTAGTGACATAAGAACAGACATTTTTCAATTCTTGTAGGTCCTGTTGCATTTTCTTTGTTCAAATTTCATATTTCTTTGGTTGCCAGAATATTTCATGGGTTGTTGTTTTTTAACTAAACATATCATTTTGCCTTAGAAATTCAGCAAAGGGGCAATTGCTTTTTTCCCTTTGAACTACCATCAAAACAGAAAAGAGGACATATGTATCACTTGGGGCAATGCTGCAACAAGAGGGCAGCTCTGACATCCAAGATCAAAGATGAGCATAAATTTGCATCTTGGCAATATCACGAGGAGATTGGAAGAAACCTTGGCAAGAACGTTCTGTTTATGCAGCACCATGCTAAAGGTCTTTCCAGCTCCGAAGGTTCCTGGAATTTTTGCATGGTTCTGCACTGAGTCTTGCCAGTGGCTTTGCCTGGAATTTGGCAGTGATTTCATGTTGTGGCAACAGCAGAAACTTCAGCCCTTCTTGCACCCCCAGCTACCATAGCTTGGCACAACTGAACTACAAACCTTACTTTTCCTAAGGCTGTAAAAAAAAAAGTGTCAAGAGATAATAGCTTGGCAACCTAATCTTTAACATATTTATTTGGAACTAAGCCTTTCTGTTTAAAGTGAGACTTGTTTCCAAATAGCTGTGCTTATTCCAATTTCATGCTGAATGTAGCAGGTGAAGCTTGTAGAAAACCTCAGTGTGTTGTTTAAACATGAAGTTTTGAAATCATTAAGTCCAGTACCCTTAGGTAAAAACTGCAACATTTTAAAATGCCAAACATCTTGAGCTGTTAAAAGTTTGCTGAAGTTATGGATATGAACTACTTTCTTTTTTATTTTTAGCTATTATAACTGGCATTCACACGACCTCAAACTCTGTAAATTGAAAGTACTGTAGTAGAGATACTTCGCAGCCTAGTGCTGGGACCCTAATCTAGTAACAGAGCAATTCTATAAGATCCATTGAGTTCAATGAGGCTTGGGTAACGGGGTGTAGGATTGCAGCCTAAAGCTACGTGGAAGTTAGTGTGTTTGCTTATCCAGCTTATAACACTCTTTGAGTGCAGAAGGGAATAAGGGACGTGCAAGACGAGACCAGGCAATTGGCAGGCAGTATGAAGCCTCTGGATTGGCAAGGCCTGGCATAAACAGGAGAAGCCTGGCCATCTGCCCTTGCTTGTTCAAGTAACCTCTCTCAGCTGCACTTCAGTCATCAGCAGGAATCCGGAGACTGGATGTGTCTAAGGCTGTTGCTAGCTAGAAACCAGACTGGCCCTGACATGTACATGCTGGGCTATATGTATTGTGAAAATATGCCTTGGTGTGAGCATACATTTCTAACTGTAGCATGTACAGTGGTACCTCAGGTTAAGTACTTAATTCGTTCCAGAGGTCCTTTTTTAACCTGAAACTGTTCTTAACCTGAAGCACTACTTTAGCTAATGGGGCCTCCTGCTGCCGCCGTGCTGCAGCTGCACCATTTCTGTTCTCATCCTGAAGCAAAGTTCTTAACCCGAGGTACAATTTCTGGGTTAGCGGAGTCTGTAACCTGAAGCGTATGTAACCTGAAGCATACGTAACCTGAAGCGTATGTAACCCGAGGTACCACTGTAACTTGAATCCTCAAAGTATTACGTATTATATATTAGTATTATTAGTCTCCCCCCCCCCGAAAAAAAGGAACTCAAAGCAACTTCCAAAAACAAACATTAAAAACAAATATAAAAACAAGCGTTTGAAAAGGTAGGGATGCAAGTAAACTGAATAGAACAAAAGTGAGTACTTCCATATGAGACTTGAAGCAATATCCAAGACCTCCCCATCACTCCCCAATTTGTTTTGTAAATCCTAACATTTCCATTTCTCAACTCCTCTCAAGACATAGGTGTTGGACTAGATGATCCTCATTGTCCCCTCCAACTCTACAATTCCATGAAAGCCTTAATTCTTGCAGTCACACAGTCTTCAAACTTCTGATATAATTTTCTCTGTCTATCTGTCTGTCTGTCTGTCTGTCTGTCTGTCTCTCTCTCTCTCTCTCTCTCTCTCACACACACACACACACACACACACACCAGGGTGGATATACACCTAGACAGCCTATATCCGGCTACTGAGCACCCCATGACTTATTGTTAATAACCCAGAAACACAACTACCAGCTAAGTTCTCAGTCCATACCACTCAAGCATCAGCCCATCTTCCCCTCTTAAATGAAAGCCTGTAGAAAAGCACAGCTTTCCACCCACCATATTCATCATGAAGTTGCTACAGTAAGTGCCACACTTTTTAACAACAATAAAAAGAGGTGCCGGTATTGTGTGCCCCCTGAAAAAAAGCCCTGAAGATAACTATATCGCAGGTGGAGCAAGAATCCAATCAAGCTCCAGGTTCCAAATTAATTAAGTTTTATTAATTAAATAAGAATATAAAGGGAAACATAAGAAAGGCAGCTTATTGGCCTGCCAAAATATAATTAAATATAATAAAACAGCTTACTGTTCTGCCAAAACCTAAAATAAGCAGTCTTCTGTAGCAAGCATGCACCTAGAAAGTCAGGGTCACTTTGCTGTTCCCAGCAGCCTCTTACAATAGTTGGGAAGTGACAAAGCATAAAAGGAAAATTCAGTATTGTCTGCTATCTTAATCAGAAAGCTCTTGAGTGGCAGCCAAAGGGCAATTGACTGGGGTGTGAGCCTGCGTGTAGACATGTAAACCAAGATGATCAAGGGTTTGGCAACCAAGCCTTATGAGGAACAGTTGAGGGAGTCAGGTATGTTCAGCCTGGAAAAGAGGAAACAGAGAGGAGATATAACAGTAACAGCCATCTTCAAATATCTTAAGGGCTGTCACATGAAGAAGGAGCAAGCTTGTTTTCTCTTGCTCTGGAGCGTAGGACCTGAACCAATGGCTTCAAGTCACAAGAAAGGAGATTCCAACTTAACATCAGGAAGAGCTGATTCCTTGGATGCTGTTAAGCAGAGGTTTAATTGAGATTCCTGCACTGCACAGGGTTGGACTAGATGACCCTCAGAGTCCCTTCCATCTCTACTATGATTCTATATCTGAAGAAAGGAAGGTGTTATTGGGGGATATTGGAGTCTTAAAAGTGACAGGCTTTCTGAGTTCAAATTTCCATCACAATGTCCTTATACTCACACTTTTTATAATATACGTTTGACTGACTTTAGCCTTCCTCAGGCATTATTTTCATGCAAAGTGTAAGGGGGCTGCGGAACTGCATATTTAGCAATACCTCCCAAAGTCATATGCCTTGCCATTCTCACCCAATGGGCATAACCACCCAGTGGGCATACACCTCTCCCGTAGCAGTGGAGCTGCTCCAGACAATTTAGAAGCCTGGGAGATGAGGGTTCCTAAACCATGCCATCAGTCTCCATGCGTAGAACTGGGCCCCAACATGGCATGGGCAGAAGGAGCCATGAGACTTTGGGGGGGGGTCTGACTATAAGCATAGTCCCACTGCCCCCATTTTACCACCCTTGCCTCTTCATGGAAGGAACACCTGAAGAGTGCGTATGCTACATCAGTAAGTTCCTTTTCAATAGAGATGCATGTTATTAAGAGAAACAAAAAGAAATAAATGATACAAAGTGTTGCAAAGTGTATCACTTCTACCTAACATACTCTGTTTATATTTAACTGATCTGTCCCCATTAGACTCATTTCTATAATATATTAGCAGGGGACTCCATTGCCAACCTCCATTAGATGTACTTAAGATTAAAGGTACTTAAGAGGTAAATGCCAGGGAATTGAAAGAATTTAACTTGTATTAAATATGCAGCTAAGCACACATTCCATTCCATGAAGATAAGCATGACACAATAAATTTGCAGCCCAATCCTATGTAACTTTACTCAGAAATAAGTCCCACAGTGGCTACCCTCTTATGTCAATTTACTTAAGAGTAAATCCCATTGAACAAATATGCATTCCATCAATTCACTAGTGGGACATATCTCCAAGTAAAAGTGCACGGGATTGGGCTTCAGAGTGCTCAAATCACTAGTGTTAACAGATATTCAAGTAATCAATATAAACCCAGGGGCGAAACTAGACTTTATTTCACCCAGGTCAAAGACCCAGTTTGGCACACCCGCACACCCACATGCATTTACGTAAACACACACACACACACACACACACACACACACACACACACTGGCTCAGAGCCTCAATGGCACCCCTCTGGAGACTTCACCTGGGGCAAAACACCTGGCTACCCACCCCCCAGTTATGACTCTGATAAACCATGTTTGGTTTTGGGTTCTAAAGCGGCCTCTGCCCTGTTCAGTATGCACACAGAGGTTTTCTGCTCCCACCTCCAATTCACAAAGGTGTGTATATGAATTTCATCTATAGGCCACTTGGGGAATGAAACAATTCCATTCCATTCTGTAGTGTGTGTGTGTGTGTGTGTGTGTGTGTGTGTGTGTGTGTGTTCAAGGGTTTGTATATTGGCTTTTTAAGCCTCTGTACTTGTATGCTGAGAGAAAAGTGTTTTATTGGTTGAATCAGTAGAATACTGGCTAGCTGGTCACGCTTATGCTTTAAGTATTGTATCCATGTTTTTGCTTTCAGTTAAGATCTAAAACCACCCCATATATACCTAACCTGTGAGTCACATTCACCGCTGGACTACAAGTAATACTGAAGTCCTAACCCTACTGACCTGGGAGAAAGCACTTTTGAATTTGGTAGGACTTCTGAATAAACGTGCTTAGGATTGTGCCATAAGTTATATCCACCTTTGTGTGATACACCAATAGTGCGTGCAGCATAGGTCCTGTGGTATTGCTACTGTGGTTTTATATGCAGGGCACACCAATACATCTCCACTCAAAAGTAAATCCCAGTAATTTCAGTGGGACCTATTGCACTGAAATAGGCAGATTACTTATAAAATAGCATTTCATTTACTGGAGAATTTGGACCCAACAGGCTACTTCAAAAGATGTGAAGAATCATCACAGCCCCTAATGGGCCTATTCTGCTCCTCAAAATAGTTATTCATTCTTTTATATATTTTTTCTGGAAATTAGCAAAAACTAACAAATTCTTCCCCCCTGTTCTGGCTCACTGTCACAAGAACCCCCTATGTTCTGTCAACAAACTAACCTGACTAACTGTAATCTGGATTCATGCCTTGTTTTTCATCTCACTTTTGTTGCTGCTGCTGCTGTTTAGCTTTACCTCAATAGCAACACCATGTGAGATGGCAGTGGAACAGGGGGAGAGATACTGCAGCCTAATTTAAACCATAATGCTGTGAATTTAACCTTTAAATGGTAAGAAAATTCTTCTCATAGGGCAGAATATTTTGGCTCAGGATTATATATTATCAGTAAGAAATATAAGTTAAATGCTACTTCCCTCATAGTTCTGTTAAACTTTAGACCCCTGGAAGACTCAGCCTTACCATGAGGTTACATATAACAACCACAGATTCCAGAGGATTGCCATTTTTTCTGCCTCCAGTCACCGTGTAGTTGAGTAAAAGAAGACTGGGGAGGAGGAAAGCAGCTGGGACCTCCTCCTTGAGAGCACATACATTTGCCTAGTACCCGTAAACCATAGTTTGGATGACTATGACATGTAGACCAGAAAATGCTTATTACTGTTTTTGACATACTGTCGCCTCCCAGCAAATTTGAAAGCCCATTTCCAGGAAGATGACAACAACAAAACATTGATCGCTGAAGCCCCAAACAACCATGTTACCTCTTCCTATAGGTGTAGAACTGTCAAAAATGCTGCTTTTTAAAATTGGGTGAATGTATTCGGTATACCTATACAAATCTGGAACAATTACCAGTAGTGGTCACTTGTTTGGGGCAGCACTGCTTACCTGGCTTCCGAATACTGGGGTCACTGCCAGTTACCGAGAGTGGGAGTGAGCAAGGGAGAGGTCAGTATGGTGCAGGCACAGCGACAGAGTCAGTCTACCATTCCTGCTGCCGAGCCTGCACCGTGCTGATCTCATTGCCACCTTAATTCTTAATCCTCTTTCTCCGTAACCAGCAGATACCCCTAGCATCAGCAAGTCAAGAAAGGTGTCCAGCCAAGCCATGCTAGCCACTACAGATGACCAGCCTCACAAGCAGTGCTTTCCCCCCCTAGAGAAAAAGGTGCTCACCATGAAGTTGTTACAGTAAGCGCCACACTATTCTACAACAACAAAAAGAGGTGCCGGTACTGCGTATCCCTGAGTACCCCCTCCCCACCAAAAAAAAAGCGTGTAGGGAACTATATTACTTGGTTCTAGATTCAGGTAGGTAGCTGTGTTGGTCTGACGCAGTCGAAATGTGTGTGTGTGTGTGTGTGTGTGTGTGTGTGTGCGTGTGTGTGTATTGTCCAGTAGCACCTTAGAGACCAACTAAGTTTGTTCTTGGTATAAGCTTTCGTGTGAAATTTTTTAAATTTTTATTACTTGGGTGGAGCAAGAATCCAATTAAGCTCCAGGTTCCAAATTAATTAAATAAGAATATAAAGGGAAACATAAGAAAGACAGCTTACTGGCCTGCCAAAATATAATAAAATACAGTGGTGCCTCGGGTTAAGAACTTAATTCGTTCTGGAGGTCCGTTCTTAACCTGAAACTGTTCTTAACCTGAAACACCACTTTAGCTAATGGGGCCTCCCGCTGCCGCCGCTCCACCGCCATGCAATTTCTGTTCTCATCCTGAAGCAAAGTCCTTAACCTGAGGGACTATTTCTGGGTTAGCGGAGTCTGTAACCTGAAGCATCTGTAACCTGAAGTGTCTGTAACCCAAGGTACCACTGTATAATAAAACATCTTATTGTTCTGCCGAACCTAAAATAAGCCATCTTCTGTAGCAAGCATGCACCTAGAAAGTCAGGGTCCCTTTGCTGTTCCTGGAAGCCTCTTACAATGATACTGGATACCCTTGCATAATCCCTGGGGGGGAGCACTGCTCGCCAGTACCTCCATAGATCAATGTGTTCACTTTAGTAGTTAATGCATATTTTTATTTTACTAATTTGTATGAAACCCATCAGGAACTGACACAACTTGGGCTCTGCTTCAGGACTTGTTGGCACACCTGTGACTAAAAGATGAATTTATTATTGTCCTTTTGGACTGAAGCACCAACACAGAGCAAACATGGAATTTCAACACACTGTGGCATCTACAGCATGACGATATGAATGCTGTGAGGCACGTTGAGTTCAAAGGGGCTTAGTGGGGATATGTACAAGATTGCACTGAGAGTGTCATTCAGTTGCAATAAATAAATAAAAATAAAGCTTTGCTGGTGGACAATAATGGGTGGGGGGGGGATATAGTATAGATTCACAGAAGGATTTCCACATTTACTTTCTGGCAGAGCCAAGTCTAGAAAGAAACAATAAATGACTTTTACAAGATTCAGTAATTTTTATATTTTCAATCTGTGGCCAGGTGTTATACATGCCAACTCACTTTAAAATGTATTTTTTATTTTAAGAAAGTTTGAAAATTCTCCTACTTTCCATTGTTCACTTTAATGTCTAATAATATTATCAACATATGTTTGTATAACATGATCACATTTTTTTTAAAAAAATCTATGAATTCTGCTTTCCTTAGATTAAAAAGCTGCAGAGAGGACATAAAGCCCTTATTCATTTGAAAGTGAGTAGTTACAGAGATTATGCAGTTGGTTGTGTTAGAAAGGTCATAGTTACCAAGATCATCAGTCTTGCTTTGAATTCCTTTTAAGTGGGAGCTTGGTTGTTCAGACAAAAGGCTGGCTGTTCTATGCCAGTAAAATTGGATTCCCACATAAAATGTTGTCCTCCAAAGAGCAGGAACACCCAACCCGGCCCTAAAATACATTTACATGGAAATAAGTCTATTGATTTCAATTGAACTTAGATGTGTGCAGGATCAGGCTATAATAAAGAGTGAACACTACTTGCACTCAATCCTTGGTTGTACATTCATCTAGGTACAAGTCCCCTCAGTTCCAAGGGAAATTACTTGAAAGGCTTGATTTGAGCCATGACTGACGTCTGGGAATTTCTTTTCAATGACATAGCTCCATCTTGGGAAATTAGTAGTAATACTAAAGGGCAGAAATCATCTGGGCATGTACAGAGTGCAGTTCACTTAAGAATATTTCACATGCGTATTATGTGTGCATGTAGCAAACATTTACACAGAGAGCTGGGATGGGCTGTAGCTCCCTGTCTTAAGTACATAAACTGACAAAAACTCTATTTGTTGACATTAAACAAGTGAAATAGCTTGGTGTAATCATTTTCAGTCACTACACATCTGTTTTATACTCTGAGTGAATACAGATGGCTATTTACCAAGTGAAAACTTATTACAGTACATGTAACTATGCATATAACCAGTGACCTGTAGCATCATGTCAAATAATGAGAAAAACATTACCAGTCCTCAGAATGCAGCTTGAACTATCAAGAAATCAGGAGAATGCCGTTTGGCAAGAAGATGTTCTAGATCACCAGTTTGATATGTTGTTTAGCTAAAAAGACATAATAGGAAGGACATAATAGGACAAAAGGAAGTCCTATTGCTTCCTTACTCCTGGGTAAGTGAGGTTGGGATTGCAGCCAAGCCATTTTACAAAAATTAAAATGGCACGGTCCTTATAATCTAAAAAGAAACATGGCACATGAGGAATATTCCTCTACCACTTTACCCCTAGGAAACGGTAGAGGTAAAGGAAGTAAATCATATGAAGATGTAAAAAAGTGAGCATTTAACTAGTGTGCATATGTATATGGTGAAAGGTTACCTCTCGCCTCCAGGTAAATGGTATTCTGCATCCACCCCCTTCCAAGAAGGAGATCATAGAGAGAAAATGCCAACCTGTTGTTTCAGTGGTATGAGACTGCACAAACAGCCTCTGGTTCATACATTTGTTCATTTCACTGCCCAACCCCACAGTGATTCCCTAAATCCTTCCCTGTTTCCTATTTTTTATGAACCAGCAACTATGGTATGTGCTTTCCCTAACTATGGTTTCATTCTAGTGTTGAGTTCTGATTTTCAGGACAAATGCAAGCTATACTTTGCCAATTTACATGAAATGGCAACCTGTGGTTTGCCTCAGACCAGAAAAGGGAACCATCACTCATGACAGGAGAAGGTACATAATGTATATGTCTAAGACTTGTTGCTTGTTTGCATAGCTATGAACCATGGTTTGCATGACACCTGAAACCACAGACTGTACTGAATGTAGCTTATGAACCAAACCATAATATGAGCCATAAAATGTACAGGCAAGGCATGTTTCAGAACTGCTTCTCTGCTTTTGCTTTCCTGTTTAACATACCTGTCTCAAATGCAAAGAAGCTTTGAAGGGTGAATGCAAATACGTAACTATGGTTTGTCAACAGAAACATTACAAAAACCCACAATTAAACTTTGTTAGTCATTATTTGGAATAATGTCTGAATCACAATGTGATTTCCCAGGCTAGCTGGAGCTCAGGAATGTCTTATAAAACCCTGCTCACTTATAAGCAAGCAAGCTTGGGACTGCAGCTCTAGACAGCAGATACTAGTTCAATCCTTCTGTAAATAAAGTAGTCAGGGAAACACCCAATAAAACATAACAGCACATTTATAAGTATCTATGTATACCTTCATTGCAGTGAAAGGGATTAAACTACATAGTTAACAGAACACAGTTTTGGAAGCAAGTCAAATGTACAGTTTTCACATTTTTTGCAATCCTAAGAGGAATGATTATTTGAGTTTCTCACAGAAGTACGCTTGACCTTTTGAAGCCACAAATAATAGAATTAGTCACACACTAAGCAAACAAACGTATCCTTTTGAACTATCTTTTTAGCAACCATTAGCCATGGTTTCATTTTGCGTTTTGATATTAGAAATTCTCCTCCTTCTCACCATCCATTTTGAAATGGATAATATGTTAGAAAGTTTTGCATCATAGCATTCTCATGTTCTTGTTGATAGATGGAAAAGGTATTTCTGAGCTCAGTACAGAAGGTAATGCTAACAGAAACAACAGTTATACAGTCCCCAAACAAGCCAGCGCAAAATCTGGAGTACAAAGATGGATGTTCAATAATATGAAACTAGTCTTTAGTGCTAGAAACTCTGAAACTATACGCCACCTTTCCTGAATATCAGCTTTATGAAGGTCATTGGTTGTTTTTCTACAGAAAACACTGCCACATGCTGGTAATGTGGAGTAATTAACAGTGCATAAAAAAGATCATTTAAAAGGAATTCTGGTTGAGGTTTAAATAATCATTTCCAAGGAATATTTACAATAATCACCAGCCCCAAATCAATATTCACACCAAGATTTTAGCCAGGAAGTCAGAAAACCAGCAGGTTCATGACAGAAGAACCCATTAAAGTAATAGCACCGTAATCCTTGACATGTTTATTTTGCAAGCCTTGAACGTGCTTTGGTGAGAAAAGTGTGCATGGCAGTCAAATACATTTATTAGCAGAAAGAGAGGAAAACTTAATTATGTTTCAAATACATGGGTAAATTTTAAGGTGACCATGTGCAAAGGACAATAAGGCATCTCTGCACCTTTAATAAATACAAGGGAGAAATTCAGCATAGAAGAGGGACAGCAAAAATTGGTTTTTACAAGCCCTTATGGTCGCCAAGGGACTGATACTTTGAGCCTGGAAGTATAAATACCCTCCATCTATAACGCAACAGCCTGAAGAACTTAATGCCCTTGCCACATACTTCCTATAAACACCAGCTTCAACTGGATACCTATTTGGACATTTGGATGGAATATATCAACCTGTATGTGTAAATTAAGATGGATCTATTGGTGTCTGTTGTGGATGTGGGCTGACAATTCTTTGTTACTGTTGTTTTGCTTTCCCCCTTTTGTGTTTTTGTTTCTTATTTTTAATTTCTTTAATAAATATGCAGTAAAAATTTTCAGTTGAAAAGAAAACATCCTGTAGATGAGGGAATGTCTCTTGCCCTGCGTGACAAAAATTCCATTTCTATACAACTACTTGAAGTATACACATCTTGCATTATATCGCATCAGGTTTCCAAGATGGAGAGAGAGAGTTATGCAAAATAGACTTATGTATATTCGATGTGACTTTGGGGTGGGGCTAAGTGTACGGCCCTGCAGCAGTTTCCTCTTCACACGAGGAACACCTGAAGTAGGGTAGAGAATAGAACAAATGGCTAACCCTGTTCACAGCCACCAGTCCCAATAATGGCCAGGAACCTGGTGTTCAGACCATATTCCTTTCCTCCCTCCTAGAATTCTAAAATTTGCTGTTATCTCTTTCCCATACAAATGTCAGTGACTTGGATTCCCCCTGTTTCTGGTATTGACTTGTTGGCTTCAATTCACCTCCTCAGGGATCAAAATGAAAGTTGCCTGTCCCAGAGATGTGGTTGATAGAAATCACTAATTTTCTATCTGCTTGTCTGTCTGTCTTTTAATTTGTATACCGTCCTTTATTCAAAGATCCCAGGCTGGTTCACAACAGAAAAATACAAAATAAGGATACAAAATACATAACCAACCAAAAACAAACCAATAACCAAATAATAACTACTATTATTTTTATTTTATTTTTGTTATTGAAGCACCAGTGAGGATGGTGCTTTTGAGCAAACAGCTTAGCATTCTCCCAGCCAAACTTATTTAGCAAACTGCCAGGGGGGAAATCAGAAGCCCAGAAATTATTTGCAGACTCGCAATAATGCCAACCACAGCAATTCCAAACTACGTCATAAATTACGTACATAGAACCCAGGTTTGCCTTGCAATAACACTTTGCCTTACAGTCATAAACCGGGGAAGGAGCAGCCTAAAAGATGTTCACCAAAGTATGTGCATTTATATATACCTTCAGCATTTTGCCTGTTGACAAATGAAGAGGCTCAGTGGGAGAATATAGTCCTGTAGGCACACCTGTCTGCAAACCAAAACACAGCTGCTGCGTCTAATTTAGTCTAGCTTTGCAGTGTCCAATTAATGTGTTGTTTTTTTCAGAAGTGCCGCCATGAAAACGACACCTTCTCAAAAAGTGCTTTGTTCCTCATATAGTTGCTTTCTTTGGCTCAGATTCTGACAGCTGTAGGCAGGTCGAAACTACCTTAACATCACAAATACCACAGCGGTGTCGTTTGCTTGGAATAATTCCTTTCCACTGCAAATGTGAACATGAGTAAGAATTAACTTTGGCCAAACTAGAGATGAGATACTGAGATGGTAATAACTTGATTTATCTTCAATAATTCCACTGACATCCAAGATTGAAGCCATCATCATACGATAGATGTGATCCAGGATGTGACAACTGACAAGTGAAGTTCCCGTGGAAGAATTCTGGGGTGGGGATGGGACAGGGAAAGCAAGTGATTGTTCCACACATCACAGGAGTTATGCAACTGCGCTGGGCAAAAGGAGGTGACAGGTATCAATGGTTGAGTGTTGCCCACTGACTTCAGTGGGCATGTTTTAACTGATTTATTAACCTACTTAAAATATTTGTATCTCACCATTCCATGCAATAAGTCTTCAACGTTGTTTGCATAATTAATACATTTAAACACAGCGTTGGATCCAGGTAGTTAGTTGAACTTAAAACCAAATCCCATTGATTTCAACTAACCTAGGGAGAAATCTGCACCCTAGATCTGCCAGGGTTTGGTGTCTGGAATAGCTGGGTTTCCAAGTGAGCTTGCACTCAGCTGTGGCTACATTTGCTGAAGTTCAACATACCAGCTCAGCTGGAAATACACCAGTTGAAGTACTCCATCCAAGGTCAGTCGGGATTTAGTCAGAGTTCAGCTGAAGCTGGCTGAGTTGAGGTTGGGGTAAGCCCTAGCAGGGGGAGGCTGACCCTTATTCCAAGGTCTGTTCAGCTCAGTCACATGACCTAGCAACCCAGCAGAAGTTACACTGGCAAAATGGTGGCCAGGTTCAGGCACAGTGTGGCATACATTGGCATACTTGACCCTGGCCATAAAATGTGATGGCTTCCAATCGTTTCGATTGTGCTGCCTGTCTAGATCCAACCCATAAAATGCAAAATTCTACCAGGAAAACAAGTAAAAACTCTTCAAATAAACGAATAGACCCCAAAAAGCAGTAGAAGCATAATAGTCAATTGGTTGGGCAAATGAAACTTTTTTTTTACTTGGCGCTGGAGGATTAAGCTGTCTGGGGGAGATGTTCCACAACCAAGGCACCACAACTTAAAAGGCCCTATCCCTGGTCACCACCCACCTCTGAAGGTGGGCCTCAGAGGGTGGGCAGGCAACATTTCAAATGCCCTGGTTGCAGTTGTTTAGAACTTTATACATCAAAGACAGTTCTTTGAATTGTACCCAGAAACAAACTGGAAGCCCGTGGAAGTATTTTAAGACAGGAATATTATGTCCTGAATGACAGATTCATCAACTGCATCAACTTCAGCTGGTACATAATATGGCAGCCAAGGTGTACAAGTCTTCAAAAGCAATTGCAGATACAACACATTGTAATAATCTTACCTGGATATTACTGGAATATGATTAGCTATATCTTGCCTCCTAACCTTGCACCTGTTTTGCAAGGATAGCTATGCCATCACATGATATCTGCAAATCACGAGAAAGCATATGATCCCTCCTAAACTCCTCTCCTCCTTCACTATGTCCCTGCTCCTTTTCTGCCACTTTTCCCTGCAATTTCCCACCTGCTTAAAGATTTTGCTGTCTGTAGCATCCTGCAGATGCAGGGACATCATTACGTTGATGTGATGTTCTTCTCCACCAGTATCATGTTTTGTGCTGCTGGATCAATCCTGTCCAATATAACTCAAGAACAGTATAATTCCAGGGAAGTTTCACCCTGTGAAAATGCAATAAATACCTCATGCAATTAATTTTACAAGAGGGAAATTAATCTCAAATTTCTTTAAGGGAAAACAGAAAGAGTACATGTAAGCAAATACATTTGCCCGGTCCCTGACAAAGCCAATACAAGGCTTATTAAAATTAATGGTCTACACCACCAGAAAAAAATACTTGAGGCTTGTGACCTCCGCTTTCTAAATCAGGATGTCAGCCCATGAAATAATATTCTTCAATCCCAGGATATTCTGAACTAGACAGATGTCAGCCAGGCAATCCTACACAAAAAATTAAATATTTATCATAAAAATGAACTTTAAAGACATGCTGACAAATCCAGCCCACCTTCCTTATGTTTCTGTTCCTCATTAATGTTTATATATGAATATGTAATTCTTGTCCTACTACTGAGGTGAGAATGTTCAAAACAGGAAGCCTGTTTTCAGTGTCATTGCATACTTTTGCTAGAATCCCTTAGGCGGCCAGAATTCAAAGCCATCCATGCACACATGAACGAGACCTCCCACTTGTGTTTATCTGACTACCAACAGGACTTTAACCACAATTCCCTCAAAGACCACTCTAGTGCCTCTCAGGCTGTCTTCAGGCCTGGTCCAGTTTCCTCAGAACTAACAGTGAGCTTAGCCTTGGTCCTTTGGAATTTGTGAGCTTTAACCTTGATACTAGATCCCTGCATAATTTTATTTTTTCATTATGGCTTCAGCTGCTCGCTCTCCTCCCCCCCCCCCCAATGTTTATGGTGCACCAAAGCTTATGGAGCCAAAGCAGCAGCACCTGCCCACAAAAAGGAGATAGCAGGTACATACCCTCCAACACAACACAGCCTAAATCTGGGACACCGAATCCCATGCGACTCATGCAACTTGCACCAGTTCGTGGAACCCCCCAAAAAAATGCTTTACGGGGAAAGGTCTCAGCCCAAAATGGTTGCCATTCTCGCAGGGGGAAATGGGATGTCCTGTGTTTTCCAGGGCAGTTGAAGGGTATGCAAGCATGCTTAGCTGAACTCTGAGGTTTGCAAAGTCACAAAAAACGGAGGACAAGGGAAGCAATAATCATGCTCTCCCCCCCAAAAAAGGGGGGCTAGGAAACAAATATTCATGTACAGTGGATGCCTAATTCACCCATGTCAATTGCCAGTAAAAACAAAACTGTTGGACTCACATAGCAGGCTGTTGTGCAGACTTTTAGCTAGGAGAAATAGGAGAAGGGAGAGAAAGAGATGCACCTAGAGACATGAGATTGAGGAGCCAGGAGCAGGAACCAGGAGAGAAAGTGGGAAAGAGATACATAAGGAAATGTGGGATGGATGAGGCAGGTGCAGAGATAGTTTACATGAGGGTGCAAAGGAGGGGCAACGAAAGCAGAAACCAAAACTGAGGTGGGGAGAAGCAAAGGAGTGGAAGAAGATGCATTTGGGTGATGGAGATAGGGGCTGTTCCACACAGCAGAAGATGCCAGACTCAGTTCTCAGTAGGACTGGGATTGACTTCTGTCCAGAACCCTGGAGACCACAGCTGGTCAGCTGTCAAGCATGGCAAGTCCTCCCCCTCCCTTTGGTAACTTCACATATAAGAATTATGGAGCAGCTAATATATTTATAGTCCTTTTATTACAGCATCGCGTTGCAAGCACAATATACAGCTTTCTGCAAGGAGGGCAGTTGCCTACTCCTTCTAATTTCCACAGCAAGAAAGGCGCCAATGGGAAGTTCTTCCCCTCCCTCTGCCTCCTTTGTTCTCTGATTCGTTCAGACCACCAAGTCTGTTGTGTGGGGGGGTCCCCCACACTCTCAATTGATGTCTCTCCTAGCCGCCCCCTCCCTTCTGATTCCCTTGTCATTATCTTGTAGCTAGGTAACTCCTCCCTAAGCTGTTCAGCTTCTGTGTCTGTGTCTGCCTCTCTCTCTGCTTCTGAAAACACTGGAGATGGGGGAGGGCAAATATTTATTCCCCAGTCTTCAGATCCAGACCATTCCCTGACATCAGTGTACTGAGCTACATGGACCAGTGGGTCTGACTTGGGACTTTCTGTGTTCTTCACTGTTTTCACATGTTGTCATCCTCACCAAAACGTCACCCCAGATTCCACAGGTTAAGTAAGCGCTGTTTGACATATCTTTGTATCTTGCTTTTCCACTCAGGAGCTCAAGGTTGTTTGTGTTATCCTCTGCTTCCTCTATCCTGAAAGACCACCTCTTTCCATATGCCCAATCACAATCCTAAAGATTAACCAGAAAATGCATCATTAGAAGCTCTGTAGCGGCCAATTTGTGATTTCTTCACAGGCGCGCCATGTCCTCCGGATAGGCTGACACTTGGTGCACAACAGTACGTGATGAAACACTCTGTAACAACCGAAAGCTGCAACTGCAAACTTTGCTGGATATATTAAAGGTTTCCTCACAATGAAACTGTGCTCAACCAAAATCAATAACAGGAAGGCAGGGGTGAGGGACGTTGGAGAATAATCAAAGAGTTAAACCCAAAAGTAAATTGGACAACATAAATCCCAGCTCAGATTCAGGAGTGCAGATAGTGTTTGCTCAGAAAAAAAATCACCACGCTGAAAGATTTCCTGTCAGGTAAATTGGAAAGATCCCCAGAAGACCTATAAGCTTTATTCAAGGAGGTGTCTGTGGAATTTGAAAAAAGTTAAAAAGAAAATAACTATAGCAAGTGTTTGCTTAGTAAGAGTATCCATGAGTTGAAGAAAGGGATGTGGCAACACTGTCTGAATAAATGCAGCAGAAATTGACTCCCGAAGAAAACCCCAAACTGCAGCTGCATTCTTAAGTCCACTGAAATGAATACGATCAAATGTGCTTCACTCTGTATTTGATTGTGACTGTATTTGGTAATGTAGAAAGAAATTAGGGCTGCATTCACAAGGCAGTTCATTCCAGTTCCCCAACTTTTCCCTAACAATTATGGAACTATAGTGAAATATCGCACAAGTTTACAGCTTGTTTCTGTGTTATTTGCTTCCAGAAAAATCAATTTGCAAATAATATGTAAATGAGCATTAAACTTGTGCTGTATTCCACCAAAGTTCCAGAAGTAGTTTTTACATCATGTGAAAGCTCAAATACGATGCAGAACTTAACAGTTTGGGGAAAGCTGTGAAAATATGTGTTATTTTACATTAGAGCAAATAATGTACACTATTATTTTTTTTGGTGATGATGATGATGGTGATACAAAGCCAGCTGGACTGTTGTGTCAACTGAGACGCCAGGTGGCAGTGTTTCCATTGTGTTTCCATGAGTGAGAAAGCACTTGCAGAGACACATGAGTTCTCTTTGATATATGGACCCCGTGAGGGATTCTAGAATAATTACAAGAAGGCCTAATTACAACGCTGGAGTGCCAGCAAGAGCTCACACTGCACAGACTGAAGGCTTCCTTTCCCCATTAGAAGCTCTCCATCCCTGATCCTTCCCTTCAACGCCATTATCTATCCGGAATGCTTTCTTCTTTTTTGCCATTTCAAAGGAGACATTTTTCGACATGGTTTTTAAAAGCATTCCGTTTAATTCCCCCTCTCACACACACAAAAGTAGTGTCACGTATCAAGTACACGGTCACATCCGCTCCTCACAGAAAACAGGCAGCAAGCAGAATGGAATAAACTGAAAAGAATAAACAGCTTCTGGAAATTTTCATAAGAAATAAATCGCATAAGTAGACGATCGAACAAACATACAGCGTATTTATCACATACAGTGGTACCTCAGGTTACAGACGCCTCAGGTTACATACACTTCAGGTTACAGACTCCGCTAACCCAGAAGTAGTACCTCAGGTTAAGAACTTTGCTTCAGGATGAGAACAGAAACCGCACGGTGGCGGGAGGCCCCATTAGCTAAAGTGGTACCTCAGGTTAAGAACAGTTTCAGGTTAAGAATAGACCTCCAGAACAAATTAAGTTCTTAACCCCAGGTACCACTGTATTAAAGTTACAAAAACAAGCTAACATGTAGTAAAGGTTCAAGTCCTCAAAATTTTTGTATGTGTGTATGTGTGTGTGTGTGTGGAGAGAGAGAGAGAGAGAGAGATGGTGGCACCTTTTCTATGCCAGCAATTGTTGCAGCAGGGCGTGTGGTGGCAGCAGCAGGTGTGGGAATGGCAAGAGTGGCAGGAGTGGCATCAGCAGCAAGGCAAGGCAAGGCAGCACTTCCTGTTTCGCTTCAAGTAGCGAAATGGGTCATGCTGCCCCAGCAGATTGGCCACTGTGAAAACTGAGTGCCAGACGAGACGGGCCTTTGGCCTGAACCAGCAGGGCTTGTCTTATGTACTTACGTTCTTAGTATTGACTCCTGCATTTGAAAATAAACAAATAAATAGCATGAGTAATCTTTGAGAATCACATGTGAAAAAGTTTCCAAACTTAGATGTAACTGTTATCCATGCTACTAACATTCCAGTTTTACCATCTAAACCAGGAGTAAAGGTAAAGGGACCCCTGACCATTAGGTCCAGGGGTAATATATACCTACTGCCCATTAATGCATCTTTCTTGATGGTAAAATTTCCTTACTGCCCACCAGTGCTCAATGGAAGGAGGATTCAGCTTGTGCCGTAGAACCCCCTGCCGCCCACCTAGAATCCTGAAACGCCCACTAGTGGGCGGTAGGGACCAGGTTGACAACCCCTGATCTAAACTATAAATTTCCCATATGGGGTTATCTTCTTGCTCATTAAAAGGAAAGAGAAAAGGCCATGTGATTCCATTGTGCCCATGTCTCAATCACATAGAACCAAACACATGAGCAGCTTCTTAATGGTGGGTGGACTAATGTGTGGAGATCAGAGGCAGAGCCAACAGGATACTCAACACTAGGAGCAGGGCTAGGAATGTGGCCCCATTCCTCAGTAATCTCTCCTTTCATAAAAGTAAGAGGCTCTTGTTATCTAAAGCATCTACCTTTTTTATACAAAGTTTAGAGTGAAAAGTTGACAACTCTTAATGCAGCTCTGTTATAAAACTTTTCCTCCACTCAATAAAATCTACTTTTATTTTTCACAAGATGAAACTCATTCACTTTATCCAAAATCCCAGTATTAGAACTGGAAGAGGATGGATCAAATCTTTTCCCTCCAACTTGTATCAAACAATATTGCTCCTTCGCGTCTAAGGATTAGGATTGTATGTGGCAAAAATATTTATCTGGTTGTTCATAAGAGCATTTGATATGCTCTTATCTTGAGACCAGCTTTTGAATCCTCTTGAAGTTTCTCACCAATATATCCACAGATACAACAGCAGAGTTCGCCTAAACCAAATGTAACAAAACCTGAATTAAATCAAAGGCTGTTTTCATTCCATTAAGCCAATCAAAGGGAGGCCTTTGCTTCAATATACATTTTGGTGTGTTATTTAAAATATTTATATGCCTTATTGGTGCCAAATGGTGTGGCTTAGCAAAAATGTCATTAAAATAACCATCATAAAGGGGGAAACAGTAGCTCTGTAAGAACAGTTCAGTGGTAGACTCAATTACCTAGAGGGGTGGTGCGTTCTTCCTTGCTGCAGTTTTTCAAGCAGAGGGTGATCAGTCATCTTTTGGGTATGCTATACCTTTGAATTTCTTCTATTAAGTAGGTGTTGAAATGGATGACCTGTAAGTCCCTTCCAAATCGTACAAACCTACACTACAAGCACTTGTAAGGTGACATTGACAAAGAAGGATTCTGCCCTTCCATTGTCTCAAAGATGGAGCTGGATCAGATAGGAGCATCTTTATCCACACACAAAAGTTGTAGCTGGTTACCAAAGGCCTTCAAATATCACCAGATGGTCCTACATGCAGGAGACACCTCACTACCCATAAAAATAAAAGTTCTGCTGGGAGGATTTTTGATATGTTTAGTGGGAGAGGTCAAACGCAGAGAATTCTCCTTTGTAAGGAGTATCAATGTGGAGTGTCCCACCTGCAGACGTACTGTGGGGTGTTTCAATTAAGACGTATTCATCGAATCTGCAAAGAAATAGCTATATTGTGGTTGGAGCTGGAACTTGGATCTGCAACACTATCAATTACTGCCCTGGCATTCCTCGCTTCTTTGCAATATTCTCAGCCCCCCCCTTTTTTTTTTTTGCAGGCTACCCTCAGGTTGATATTAAGATGCAAACCGAATCAGATTTCACTCCCATCACTGCACACAACTCAAGACACCCCTGGCACACTCTCTGTTTGACTCAAACTTTACAGTACATTTAGTGAACAACAGCTGAAAAGATGGAATATGAAGCCATCATTCTCTTTTTTTCACATCCCAGATTGACAGCAATCCCACCAGGATTCTCTCTAGTACTACAGTTTGAAATCTTATGGCCAAAATCTTATGGTAAATGTCAAGGTTTTGAAATGTCAGCATTGCGTTCTTGTTCTTATTTTCCTCCAAGTCTGTTTGCCACTGCCTTGCCTTTCACCCACACCTTAGTTTAAATCTATATGCCTCTATACAATCTGCATGCACACAGTAACCTTAATTTGCACGTAAATGAGATGTAATTACATCTGTTCTATTTGTTCTTCTGAAATAATTTTAGAAATGCATCTTAACCTTGGTTTTTGCTTCATTGAATTCGGTAAATTAGCAGCTGTTTATCTTTGCTTTTTAACTCACTGGATATCTCATTAACTTTATTGCTCCTTGCTGAATTCTTCCACAATTGCTCTGTAATTCAAGTTCTGAGCTATGAAAAATTGGATGTGATAGTACTGAATGCCATTTAAGTCACCAGAGCAATTGAGAACAGGATTTGCATTTCCACATCCATAGATGTTAAATATTCCTCTTTTCATTCAACTCACACGTTGTACATTTTATTTCATAGACATTTAATGACCTTTCCCTCCCTATCTCCTGTCTGTCAAAGATCATGAAATTCCATTGAGACTGACACAATGGTAAGATGGAAAAGAGAACGTATGGGGATAATGTATAAAAGAAGAATTCATAACTCATTTCTCCTCCAAGGCCTTCGCTGCCATTGATGCCTGGTTGTTTTTTAATATCTATTTAAAACATTTTTGGTCTGACTTCGTAGCTGCTGGATTTATTGCTGTACAGAGCAACATGCACACCCCTTATACCAGGCAGAGGGGGCAGGCATTTGAATGAGCAGGGGTATTCCTCTGTTCAGCTCTCCCAGCTAAGCCAGTTGCCTGCCGTCCACTGATCATGTGGGTGAATGTGAGGCAGTGAAAATCCTCCAAATGAGGCATTCTGAGGGCAGGGAGGAAGCATGGCTGAGCCAAGATGCACTGGATCCTAAGACAGTCTCACTGCCAACTACATAGCACCATCAGACCCAATTTGGGTTGGGCCACTGGGCTCAGCCTGGACCTGTCGCAGAAATGAACCTGGATTGGGTCCAATAATCCTGTTCCCCACCTACCTTCCACCATGGGCATTATGAGCAGCAGGGTTGCTCCACACAGCTTTGCCGGCAGGTGTGTGTGTATGTAGGATTATACCCTCGTTTCCCAGTAAATTATATGCAGACTAGACTCACTGAAATTAATGGGTCTAGGATAGTCATATCCATTCATTTCAGAGTATCTACTCTAAGTATGACTAATATTGGCTACATCTCCGGCAAATGAATTTTTCATGAATTTTGATTTTGAGAAATACATTTGCAGCGGTTTCTAAACATATATGAGAATGAGAGGTCTAAAATGAAAATGAAAAACCTACTTATAAAAAGCAATTTTATGGGGGGAGGGGGATTAGGCTGAAGCTATTTGTATTTTGTATTTGTATTTAAAATATTTATATACCACTTTTCTATAAGATATATATACAGTGCTTTTTCTGGGGGGATGCAGGGGGATGCATACCCCTAAACATTTTGTGAATCTAAGTTTGGCCTCATTGGGGGGCAGTATTTCAATATGAGTAGGAAAATGAGAGTACCCCTAAACATTATTTGGGGGGGAAGCAGTGTGTGTGTGTGTGTGTGTGTGTGTGTGTGTGTGTACACACACACAGTGGTTTAAAACTTCAGGATAAATTGACCCTAGTTCACACATAAGCTATTGTCTTTTGTGTTCTGAGTTGGGAGAATAGATAAGGAGGCATGAATGTAATTATTTGTGCATTTGGGGTGCAATGAAGGGACTTGCATCAATTTCATGAAGACTTAAGGAGTTACTATGAAAATTACTTAATGGCCAAGTAATATATCAATCACCTGGGAAAGTGCCAAAGGGTTCAGAGCTCATAAAAGCCAGAACATGTGACAAGGGCATCTGCTGCAGTTGTCTTCCTCTTCCAGTTTGCTTAGGAATTGATCCCAACACACAACGGCTTTTTATGATCATCAGGCACTTCCCATGAGTCAGTTGGATGACATTTCCCCCCTGCAGTTTTTCAGCTCTTATTCAGAGTCTTTCCTTGCCAAGGAATGCTCAAAGCATTGCTTTTCCAGTGATCATTCCACAACTATTATCTTAGCCTAGGGCCATCTTCTTCTTCTTCGTTAACTTTCAGGATCGAAATAACAGACTAGAGAGATTCCTGCGATAATGCTGCATAAATCCAAACAGAGCACCTAGCAAAGGGAAAAAGCAGTAAAAGCAGATAGTTTGAACATATGGAACTGTATAATTCCAAGTCAGGCTATTGGTCCATCAAGCAGTAGTAGCCAAATGCTGTCTACTTTGTCAGGGAAACAGTTCTGCAGTGTTTTAAGGCTTGATCATCCTGGTCCTTTAACTGGAAGTGCACTGGATTGAAACTGGGCCCTTCTACATTCCAAGCATGTGCTCTGCCACTGAATTAAGGACATGAGAAGAATCCTGGTGGATCAGACCTGAAGCCTATCTCCTCCAGCATCCTGTTTCTTACAGTGGCCAAAAAGATGACTACAGACCCTTCAAGTGTCCTTCTTTTCCAGGGACATCCCTGATTTAGAGGATCTGTCCTGGTTTCTGATTTGATCCCAGAATGTCCCAGTTTTCCTTAGAATGTCCCTATTTTCATTGGAGAAATGTTGGAGGGTATGGAGTTATCTGACCCCCGAGCCATCTGAAGGCAGTCTTGTACAGAGAAGGTTTTTTCAATGTTTAATGTTTTATTATGTTTTTTTATATATGTTGGAAGCTGCCCTGAGTGGCTGGGGCAACCCAATAAGATGTGTGGGGTATAAATTATCATTATGGAATGGGACATCCCTATTTTCATCGGAGAAATGTTTGGAGGATATGTGCCTATCGATAGGGCAGGTACACCTTGCCCTGATCATTTCTACCAATAGTAAAAGAAATCACTTTATTGGGACCGGATAGCCAAAGGAAGAAACAGACACAGAGGTTGGGTTGAACTAAGGTCACTTTATTTAAGAATATGTTTATTATAAAAGAAAGAAGGAAGGAAGGAAGGAAGGAAGGAAGGAAGGAAGGAAGGAAGGAAGGAAGGAAGGAAGGAAGGAAGGAAGACAACAAAATCCACAGCAGTGACCAGAGGAGAAATAACCACTGGGAAGACCATAGAGAGAAGAAACGCCATGGTGTATCTGAAGCAGCACAACCAGACGCCTTTGCCTGCCCCAGCTGCAACAAAACATGTCTCTCCCGCATTGGTCTAACAGCTTTACTTCACCCCCCCCCCAATGGTGCACTCCTTCATTGTCTCCTAAGACAGATGCATGCCAACAATAACAACAATCACAGTCGTCATCATCATCATCATCATCAAACCATTAATACAATTCAGTATAAACTCACGGTAGTTCAAAATATCAGAAATGCTGGCTGCTGAGCACTATCATTCATACTTGCCCTCCAAACCAGAATTGGATATTGCATTCAAACTAGACCCTTAATTTGGTATTACCTATCAATTGCACTTATATACTTTTCATAACTTATGGAGCTGTTCTCTTGTTCTATGGTGGGTAGCAGACCGAGGTTCATCCAGTGCCTGAACAGGGCCCTCCATATGTACAGTCACATAACCAGCCCAAGACATTTTGTTTCCTGAGGTGAAGGTCTAGATGCATTCCCTGTTCCACGTACAGAAGCTGACTGGCCTAACAAGTTGGATGCTGGCAATGTCCCCACTGTGGAAGGATGTGTGGATCCAGAATTGGCCTCCACAATCACTTACAGACTCATTGTTAAAACCGTGTTTATGGAAGACAATCTTACTCGGCTATGAGTGATCGCCAAAGAAGAAGATTACCTTCCATCACAGGATAGCTTAGAAGGTGAAGGGAAGGCTGCATGCCACACATTGGTCTCTTTCCAACCCCCCAGCATTTGCTGCCTGAAGCAGCCCCCTTCCTCTTCCAGAAAATGCGCAGAGATTGGAGGCGGAGCCTGATGCTTCTGTGATGCTCCTCCTCTTGGCATGCAATTGTTGAACACATGGGAAAGAGTGGTAGCCAATGAATGGAAAGGCATTTCATCTTCTCTGGAATAAAGAAAAGCTGTTATCTCGAGAAGGTATTTATAGTTTAATCAATTTGTGGTGCCATTTCCATTTAAAGTTGCACATATCCAGCCACTCAATAGTGTTCCTCTCTGCAGAAAAGTGAATTTCTCATATTGACAAATTAAGACTGCCAAGTGGGCAGGTACAGATTGCTGAAGAAAATAGAGCTGTGTCTATAGCAGTGACTGATTATCTGCTGAAGAACTGCATGCTTTCTTCTGGAAGTAATAACAGAAATAATTTGATTAGACTCTTATTTTAAATGTTGAGGATTCGGGGGGGGGGCTTAAATGCTATAAGTTATTGCCTGCGGCTGATAGAAAAGACATTCATCCTGGATCTCCTGGGTGTGGAATGAGTTGCAATTTGAAGAGAAAGAGAAATCCATTGCAAGTGCTCGCTATTTTAAGTTCCCCAGATTTCCATGACAAATGAAGCAATTATTATATGTCAAGGATGCAAACAGTAATTCGTCAACATTTCAGCTTATTAATTCTAACATTTGCCAGTCTGTGTAACATATTTATCACATTTTATTGCTTGCTGATGAAAAATCAAGCTTTGTTCTCTCAATTATCTTTGTACCGCAGCCAGGGGTGGAGGAAGGGGGGCGGGCAGCCCCGGGTGTCATCACTGAGGGGGGTGACATTTGGCGGGGTGTCCGCCCGTGACTTCCAAGCCTACCCTGAGCCTTCCCCCTGTGTTTTGACAGCTCGGGGGAGGCTTGGGAGTCGCAGGCATGTGGCGCACCATTGCCCCCCACTCCCAGGCTGCTTCCGGGGGGGTGAGCCTCTCCTGAGCTGTCAAAAGGAAGAGGGAAGGGAGGAAGGCTGCTGGCAGAGCAGCGCGACCCCCCCCCCCACGCCCAGGAAGCAGCCCTCCAAGGGCAGCTTGCTCCACCCCCCACGGCCATCTCACCCCCATGGGACACTCGCCCCGCCCCCATGGCCCCACCTCTAGGTGCACAGTATGTGCGCCGCTCTGGGTGATGTAGCAGCTAGCTCCACCTCTGACAGCAGCATCAGTGAAAAAGCATCTGAACAGTTTGTTCCAGACCCCAGCCAGGTCCATAGAGCTAAAACTGTAGCCCAACTGTTGCTTGGCATTCCTATTTGAGCAAGGAGTATTGGTGGCACTCTGGAGAGGACACAATAGAGTTTTTGGAGAATATTTTTAGGGTCCCCTAAACGTGTGCTGAGAACAGTTCTAAACCCTGAAGTCTCTTTGAGCTCCCTCCAAGCTCATGCCTAGGACACTAGTCTCAATTATTGGCTTTGTATCCATTTTAGGAAATCTACACAGTTGATTGATTCATTTTTTTTACAGAAGGAGATTTTTTGAGATTTTTTTTGTGGAAAGATAAACGAGAAAGCTAAAGCATGCATCAGGCAAAGAACTGAGGAGGTGGGTTTTTCAATAGTTAAAAGCCTCTTCCTTCTTCATCTTGTTCCCTGGTATGCTTGGGTTTCTGTATTTATTTTATTTATAAAAATGTTTGTATACCACTATTCATTGAAAAGATCAAAGTGGTTTACAACAACATACAAAAATTCTCCCACCCCCCAAAAAATGCCAGAGATCTACTGTTACAGGTTAATGTACAGGTTATGCTTAATTGCCTGCATAAACTTGGTGGAATAGAAAAGTTTTTAGCAAACCAGTTTTTAAAGACTAGAACACGTTTTCAAAGACTAAAACAAAAGGAACCTGTGAATCTTTATTGGTAGAGCATTCCTTGGGCAGTGGCAGACTTGGGTACTAAGACGCTGTGGGCGAAGCTAACATTTTGTGTCCCGTTCCACCCCCCACCCCCCGCCTTTGCGCTGCCTTCCCAAACCCAGCTAAGCAAGGCACCAGGCTGTGGGAAGAAGCTGTCAGGCTTCTGTCAGTGTCCCAGAGCCCTCCCACCTCCTTTCCAAAGCTGAGAAAAGGCACTGCTAGTCACAGGGGACAATTGAGTTTCTAGTGACAGAGACATATCCAGGAAAAACCCCAAGCTACCTGCCTGCTCCTTCAGAGGGAGGGAGACCCAATCCCAAGTTATCGGGTAACTTGCCGATGTTTGGATAATTGGAAATACTATCAGATGAATAAGGAGCTAAACTTACTTAGCCTTCCTAAATTTTGAAAATATGTTTATGCTGGCATGCTGTAATTCTCTGCCAGAAGCATAAATGGAGGCGTGAGCTAACTGGGCTCTGTTGGAAAGGGCTGTCAAGAATCTCTATGTTGTGTGCTGCTGCAAAATATTGAATAGAGTTAGGAAGTATTTGATGCTCTGTTCTGTTAAAAAGAAGTTTGGTAATAAAGAGGAGAGCTCAGATGATCTTGAAGTGTGTTTGGGATGGATGCAAAGTTTTGTATGTTTTGTTTGCATTATACTGCATGCTATACTCCATGCTGTTTGGGGTCTGTTACTCCAGATGTATTTTATAATGGTTCTTTTACCATATAAGTAAATCCAATATGATATTACTCCATCAGCAGGAAGGTTTATCACATTGAAATGGTTTTGTTTCCTACAAGATGAATTTGGAATATGGCCTGGACCCTGCAATCTTATGGCACCTAGGATGGCTAATTGGGCTCTGAAACTGCTTGGGGTCAGGATATCTCACTAAGTGCCTCCTCCTTTATAAAACTTCTCAAGACTTAATCGGTGTCAAAGGCTCTCTATTCTACTACCATTAGAGATTCAGCTGGTGAACTAAGGGACACACGCTGCTTTTCACCCAAAACTTTGGAATGCCATTCTTATTTAGATCCATCAGGTTCCATTTTTTCCTACGAGTTCAGGTGAACTCTGATAACTTATTAGTATAGTTGGGCTTTTTATGCCTAATAATTTGCTGATCATGGGATGCGGGTGGCACTGTGGGTTAAACCACAGAGCCTAGGACTTGCCGATCAGAAGGTTGGCAGTTCGAATCCCCACAATGGGGTGAGATCCCGTTGCTCGGTCCCTGCTCCTGCCAACCTAGCAGGTCGAAAGCACGTCAAAGTGCAAGTAAATAAATAGGTGCCGCTACATGACCCGGAAGCTGTATGCCGGCTCCCTCAGCCAGTAAAGCAAGATGAGCGCCGCAACCCCAGAATCGGCCATGACTGGACCTAATGGTCAGGGGTCCCTTTACCTTTACCTTTAATTTGCTGATCCTGCTCTTTTTACTGGTTTTTATGTTTGTTAGGTTTTTATTTATTTTAGTGAGCACTTGTCTGTGTTTTCTGTTCTTTTCTGGGCATACAGTTTTAATGAAAAAGTAAAATATAAGTTGAAACAACAACAACAACAGTCTTTGATATGGTCTTGCATGGAAATACAGTCAAGAAGACCTTTCTACTTTGCAACCTTCAGAGAAGCACCAGTCAAGGGCAGGATGCCATAGGGCAGTTTGTGGCTTTGCTCTCTCTGTTTTACTTAGCCAGTTGTTGAAAATACTGAGGATGATTCATGTATTTTGTATAACCAAGATGTTGGAAGGAATTGGTGGCTCAGCTGATATTTACAGATGAGGTGCAGGTGGGTTCAAGGGCAGAAGCCATCATTATATAAGGCAACTCTTGTTTACAGGGAATACAATATCAATACGCCACAATACAATATCAAATGCCACAAGAACGACCTAGGAAAGAAAATAATCCGGGCAAACACTCCACCAAGGGTTTAGATAGAAACTGGCTTAGCTTAACAATGCCATCTAGTGTTGAATGTATGGCATGGAATATAAATAGAATTGATGGTGGGGTTTTTATTTTTCCTGTCTGATACTGTGTAAGATAAATTAGATACAGTACATTAAACCAAAACTATACTGGTACCAAAAGAAAAAAAGAAAAACCAATAGAAATTGCAGGATATACATTGGGAAAAACATTGTCTAATAAAATCTAAGTTGTAATATAGCAAACTATTCTTGGTGGCAACTTAATTATCCATAATACGGGTACTTAATAATATGGGTGACTGTTTAGCTTGCCACATTTAAATGTCCTTGTTCTCAAGTACTTACTTCCTTCCTTACTTAATTTTCTAGCAGTGATATGGGTAGTAGCATCCTGTTCTGTCAGCTAAAAGCAATGCTATATTTCTAGAAAAAGGGGTGCCAGAACTCACCATGAAAAACTCCTTTGTTCTCTTATACTGGCAATGGCACCCACCTGAGAGGCTCTGGAACTGAGTTCCAGCTGAAAAAAAACCCTGGCTAAAAGTAACAAGAAATGTATAGTATGGTAATAAAATAATACTAACATCCCACCCTCCCTCCTGAAGGAGCTCAGAGCAGCTAACAACAATCATACAGCTAAAATCAGCATGAAAATAATAATTAAAACACACCAAAAAACCAATAAGATAGTGCATAGTGTGCAGAGAACATTCAGTTACAGATAGGTAGCCGTGTTGGTCTGCCATAGTCAAAATAAAAAAAAATTCCTTCCTGTAGCACCTTAAAGACCAACTAAGTTAGTTCTTGGTATAAGCTTTCGTGTGCATGCACACTTCTTCAGATACACTTTTTTCAGTGTATCTGAAGAAGTGTGCATGCACACGAAAGCTTATACCAAGAACTAACTTAGTTGGTCTTTAGAGAACATTCAGACATTCAAGGTCCCACTATGTGCCAGAGGCCCAGACAACACTGTCATCTAAAGGAAACAAAGCATGATGGATAACCAGATCTTCTTTGAGAGGGAATTCCAAAACCAGGGTGCTGCCACCAAGAAGGCTCTGCCCTGTACCACCCTTGGGGGCCGGTGCACCCTTGGGGTCATTGAGAAAACCATTAAAAGGTAAAGGACCCCTAGATGGTTAAGTCCAGTCAAAGGTGACTATGGGCTGCGGCCCTCATCTCACTTTCAGGCCAAGAGAGCCGCGTTTGTCCACAGATAACTTTCCAGGTCATGTGGCCAGCATGACTAAACCGCTTCTGGTGCAACAGGACATCGTGATGGAAACCAGAGCGTACGGAAATGCCATTTACCTTCCTGCTGCATCAGTACCTGTTTATCTACTTGCACTGGTGTGCTTTCAAACTGCTAGGAGCTGGGACAGAACAACAGGAGCTCACTGTCATGTGGATTTGAACCGCTGACCTTATAATTAGCATGTCCAAGAGGCTCAGTGGTTTAGACCACAGTGCCACCCGCATCCTAGTCCTAGCCACAAATCTTAGAAGCTGAGATGGTATATAACTTTTTTTTCCTTTGAACTTCTACTGCCTAATGTCGTTTCATCACCACATTTTAGTGGTTAGATTTTACAATTGAAATGATGATGCCCACAAGATCATAACTATGCCAATATACCGGTAAGCCATGTTATATTTCCTGGAGGGTATCCATATAAAGGACAGATGTGCAAGTGCCATTATTGAATGACAACATCTAGAAAAGAAAAGAACAGAACAGCCAAATGTAACACAGAGGTGAATTACTGAAGTGACAGGAAAAGATGTCAAGTGAAGGTAGTCTTCTGCCAAGTCGGAAGAGAATTTTGTATTGTATTATATTGTATATATTGTATTGTATTATATAATCTCCCATTTTAAGTCGTACTCCCTCACACCTTCTATTTCGCCTACTACAGAATAATATATTTCAGCACTAGATGGCACTACAATGCACTGTATTCAAGATGTGTGGGGGTAGGGCAAACAGCTCCATACAAAATGAAAACATACATAATTCTGAAGGGGGCTTATGGGCTAAGAGCAAAATTGCAACAACAACAACAACAACAGACAACACATATTATACAGCGGTACCTCGGGTTACAGACGCTTCAGGTTACAGACTCCCCTAACCCAGAAATAGTACCTCAGGTTGTTGTTGTTGTTGTTGTTGTTGTTGTTGTTGTTGTTGTTGTTGTTGTTGTTGTTATTATTATTATTATTATTATTATTATTATTATCATCTCCAAACATTCATTTTGTTTGGAGGATGTGGATGCCTCATTTCTGCACCACCAGAGAAGCACAGCCCTACACTTTATGGTTTACCACATGGATGTCATTCAGAACAGTCTTTGTGTGGTATCCGTATCATACACACATGGTAACATATATGCCACTTTCCACATGATGCTTCTGCCTAGTTTGCCAGCATCAGTCTCTGAAAAGGACTGTAACACAATATAATATGAAATGGCACCGCCAGACAAGAAGAGGGGGCTTCTCTGGCTAACTGCTCCTCAACTTTTCAGTGAAGAAACACAAGCCTCTTTTCTTACTCTCTCTTCAATCACTTAGCAAGATCTCCATTCCAGAAATTCCTCCAGCTTAGTCCCAGCATACCTTCGAAGTCAAACTTTCCCCCAGATCCTTTCAAAGGTCATTTGTTTGCTCAATGGAAGATTAAAACAAAAATAAATCCCTTCAGAAGACGAAGGGTGTGCTTATGTAAGGTAATCCAGCAGACACAGAGTAAATTGCATTCTCCTGGACGGGATCCATACTTTGAATACCAAACACTGGACATGGCCCACTGCCCAGGTGTAGAACTACTGCCAGTTACTAAGCAGGACATTGATATTCACCGTGTTATTTTTAAGATTTGCCTGCCACAGTGCATTTGAGTTTGAAACCATCAAGGATGCAGGTTGCACGAGAGAGTCACCTCGTCTCCTGCTACACATGGGGCCCAGCAACTTTAGAAATGAGGGGCTGTGAGGTTTAAGACAGATGTCCATCTCTGGCAAAGAAAAAATTGGGAAGATGGCGTCAAAGATGTTGGTTTCAAAGTATTGGAGGGTATGCAGGCAGCCAGTTCCATTGGGGCTCCCTGTCAGGCCAGTCAGCTGGTTGCCAAGTAGCCCCACTTGCCGCAGAATAATTGGGCGCGTGCGCCAAGCTCCCAATTGTTCCTTTATAGCCATGCCTTTAACTGGCCCACACCTGACTTCACACATGTTGGTGGAAGTGGTTTGAGGGAAATGGTTTCATGATCCAAATTCATACTGCTGCCAGGTCTAATTAGGCACATGTGCTGGAAGTTGCCCAATACAGAAATTACAGTCTATGGCAAAACTATGTTAGGTACAAGTTTGCCATTTATGTTCACAATGTTTTAAGAAATAAAAAAATTGTCCAGTAGCACCTTAGAGACCGACTATGTTTGTTCTTGGTATAAGCTTTCATGTGCATGCACACTTCTTCAGAGACACTGAAACAGAAGTCACCAGACCCTTCTCTAAGGTGCTACTGGACATTTTTTTATTTTTTATGTATCGACTGCGTCAGACCAGCATGGCTACCTACCTTAATGTTTTAAGAGTTCTCCAAGTGATAGCCTCTCACCTGTAGCAAACAGGGAATGTAAGCTGCTGAACAGTCCATGGAATTGACTCCTGTTGTGTCTGAGCCTAATGTTTTGCAAATTAAGCTCTCATTAAGCTGGTAATTAGCTTGTGTTTTGCCTTACCCACTACCCTGGGGCAATTTGCATGGCAACCAGTCATGTACTGATTGTGCAGTCATGGAATGAAAGATAACTAGCTGCCTCCCCCCCCCCCCTTTTCAAAAGCTTGTTTGCTTTTGCTACATTGTTTTGCCACATTATTTAATGCATCATTTAAAGGTTGTAAAACAAGAAAATCCATACTAAAAGCTAACCTCAGAATGTGTCAAATGTTATCAATAAACTTTCCCACAACACTCCTACATACTGAAAAATGTGCAAAACTAGCCTTACTTACGACAGGTTGCATTCAAGCAAGATCCTTTGATATATTCATTTTGAAACGATTTATAGAGAGTAATTCATAAATGGAAATTAGTAAATAAAGAAATAATAATATAATACATATTTCAATTCTGTTCATTTTGTCCATCACTGTCTGGCACTAATCCTTTGGTATTTTCTGTACATTTTCTTAACCCTCTAGACTTGTTTGTTTGCTTTAAATAATGCAGATTTAATCCAAGTGAAGCTGTCTACAATGGGTGTTATTCTACAAAATTTTACTCAGACCAGACCCATTGAAATTAATGGACCTAGCTTGGTCAAGTTCATTAATTCTAATGGGCCTATGCTGTGTAAAACCTAATTCAATACCACTTTATATACTCATACCTACCCCAATATATTTGGTATGATGTGAAGAAAAGGAGAAGAGGAAACCTTGGGTTGGAATTATGAAAGATCTTATTATAGCAAATATTCATGAATACAAACTATGGATTATGTTGCAGACCATGTTGCAGTCAACCCTACCTACTGGCTAAAAACCATGTTGAATTTTGTTCATTTGCAAACAGTGTATCAAACTGGGTACACCTTTAGGCACTGAAGCTTAAGAGTAAATGAATCCAATGCACTTTTGTTTTTCAGGAAATGAGAACAGCTGTTAAATCCCCCATCGACTTTAGAGCCAACAGCCAAGCAAAGGAATGTACAGTATATCCCTAGAAATGAGATCACTGCTTACCAGTATTCCACGATGCACCAAGCAATATTATTTGTCCACCCCTGCAAAATAAAAATCCCGGGACAGCTTTGTTGCTGCATTTGGTTTTGCTGACTTGCTGTTAATCAGTTCCAAATCCATAAATATTACTCAAGCACAGAAGAGTCTGTTCCTTTAGGATGGTTCCAAGGACCCAAGCGAAACACGGTGGCTTTTGAGGTTAAAATAAAAGGGGTGTGTGTCTGTTTTCCCCCACTCAGTCTGTGAAACTATACTCCATTTCATTTGCAGTTATAGGTATCTGGATTTCCATTAAGAGAGTCAACTATCTAATGGTTGCAGCATTGTTTCCTGAGGCCCATTCCTAAACTGGGTTATCACCACAGACTGATCAAAAAACCTGAGCACATTTTAAAAATAATTATCCAAATAAACAGCACTCTTATTTAGAACCTCAGATTCATAACCCTGTTAAATATGCCACTAGCCTCTTGACTCCAGAAGCCCCCATACTGACCTGGCAGAATGTGAAAAAAAGAAGTGTAGCACACACAGCAAAACTTTGCTGACCTCGATTTAAATGGATGATGAGGTACTCACATCAGGTATGCACACCAGGCTGGGAGCTCCGGAAGACTCAAATGCCATTTTTAAAAGCTGCCTAACCTCTAACCTAATTGAGTCATTGAATACACTTTGTAATTTGATTCATTCTAGAGCCCTCATGGAAGCCTAAAAGCACCGCCACTCCCGGTCCGTTATTAGGATAATGTAACAATCATACTCTCCAACATTTCTCCGATAAAAATAGGGACAACCTATTCCAGAAGAAGAAGAAGAAGAAGAAGAAGAAGAAGAAGAAGAAGAAGATAATACCCTACCCATCTGACTGGGTTGCCCCAGCCACTCTGGGCAGCTTCCAATACATGTATTAAAATAATAAAGCATTGGATTTTTTTTTTAAAAAAATCTTCCCTATACAGGGCTGCCTTCAGATATCTTCTAAAGATTCTACAGTTACTTATCTCCTTGACTCAGGGGGTCACATAACTCCATACCCTCCAATATTTGTCCGATGAAAATAGGGACACCTTAAGGAAAAGTGGGACATTCTGGGATCAAATCAGAAACCGGAAAAGCTTCTGTAAATCCTGGAATATAAGGAAACTTGAAGGGTCTGATTATGCTAAGGTTGTCCACCAGATATCTGCACATAGGGCTGGACTTACCGTATTTTTTGCTCTATAAGACTCACTTTTTCCCTCCTAAAAAGTAAGGGGAAATGTGTGTGCGTCTTATGGAACGAATGCAGGCTGCGCAGCTATCCCAGAAGCCAGAACAGCAAGAGGGATTCTCGCTTTCGCTGCGCAGCTGTTCTGGCTTCTGAGATTCAGAATATTTTTTTTCTTGTTTTCCACCTCCAAAAACTAGGTGCATATTATGGTCTGGTGCGTCTTACAGAGCAAAAAATACAGTACATTCCACACACCCTTGTACTCACTACTTGTGGCAAGGAACAAGAATCCCAGTGCCCTGCCCACTTGGACGCCTGCCCTGCAGTACTCTAGAAAATTTCAGAAAAGGGAAACCAAAATGGCCAAGGGGCTGGAGCAACTCCCCTAGGAGGAATGGTTTCAACATTTGAGGCTTTTGAGTTTAGGAAAATGGCAAGTGGGGGGGGGGGCATGACAGAGATGTATGAAATAATGCAATGGCATGAATAAAGTGGAAGATTTCCTCACTCTCTCAGTATAGTAGAACCCAATGTCATCCAACAGAGGCCCAGGGCTGAGCAGCACAGGAATGGGCTGGGGTGTTTCATGTAAGAACCCACGCAGCAGCAGAGAGGCATCATCATGATTAAACTGTGATTTAAGACAAACTGTGGCTTGTCGTGTCAGTACAAATCTGAAGCCAAATCTAGTTTGTAACATGCACACCGATAGTTCAGCATGAGAAATAGCAGAGTCAGCTGCCATGTGATGAAATGGCCACAGGGAGCAGAGCTAAGAAAACCGGTAAGGTGAACACAGAAGAACAATTCACTGGCATCTTAAAACTGCAATATAAAGTACAGTGGTACCTCAGGTTAAGTACTTAATTCGTTCCGGAGGTCCGTACTTAACCTGAAACTGTTCTTAACCTGAAGCACCACTTTAGCTAATGGGGCCTCCTGTTGCCGCTGCGCCACCGGAGCCCAATTTCTGTTCTTATTCTGAAGCAAAGTTCTTAACCTGAAGCACTATTTCTAGGTTAGCGGAGTGTGTAACCTGAAGCGTAGGTAACCTGAAGCCGTATGTAACCCGAGGTACCACTGTATAGCATCATTTTTTGTCGAGAGCAGAGTAGAAACCTGCAAGCGGGTGACTAAATGGATTGATGGATCTGAGGACACTGTGTGGTACAGTTTGGATTCAAATCCCGATATTCTATCATCGATCTACTTCACACCCTTCCAAAAGTGGGGAAGCTTTACTCACCTTGCAGTGATGGATAAGTTATGAATGTGTTTACTTCAAGAAAGAAAAGGCAAGAGTCTGAATATGGAAAACATTTCCAGTGAAGCATTACATATATCTGTCTGTGTTCAGCCTTGGTCACTTCACATCCATGACTGTCACCTGCAAGCTCCAATTAAATTCCATGCAGCTGTTCACAATATTCCTAGCTTCCTCCAAAAAACAATGACTTTTTTATAACACCCCTCTAGTGGGAAGCAGCCAGATAAAAAATAACTCAAGCTGCAGTTTGATGCTAGTCACGACAAATCATAGCTGTACACACACATAAAGCAAAGTGTGCGACTGCTACTGTCCCACAAACCTAGACCCAAGAAGAACTTTGTAACTCTTATATGTCACTGACACAGAACACCTTCACAGTAAGGTAGGAAAGGATATCTGCCCATACCAGCTCTCACTGTGACAGCATTCCCATTCTGGGAGGTGATGCTTTTTTCATGCACCTTTTCCATTCTACTTCTGCAGAACAAACAAGCCACAGTCTGACCTCTGGCTTTGTTTCTACCACATTCGGCTTTTCTTGGGGGGCTTTTGACCCTTCTCCGCTCCTTCCCCAATACTCTTGCTCTTTTCCTAGCAATCCTTGCATTGAACCATGGTGTGTTAACCATGGAAGGAAGAAATGTCCCACTCTCAAGGCCAAAAGGTGGACCTTTCAGAAGCCTATTTATTTTTTGAATTTCTATCTTCCTTCAAGAATCTGAAAATGGTTTGTGGAGGCAGTGTTTTGTGTGTGTGTGTTTTTTGCAGTAAGACAATGTCATGCCTTCATATTGTTTCGGTATTCTATGTGTAAACCACCACCCCCCATCATCTCTGAGTAGTACCCAGTGTGGGTCAGAGAACCACCATTTTAATTCCTCACAACGGCCCTGACAGATTCTTTCCAAGGCATTGTGAAATCTTAAAATGGAAGCTTCCAGACTTAAAATGGAAGCTTCCAGATTAAAAGAATGCTGATGCCTGCTGCAGATGCTGCTGTTACCCTCAGGTAAATCCACCACCACTGGGAGGGAGCTCATTGATGTAGGATGGGCCTTGTAGCAAGACCTTCCCTGCCTCTACTTTATCAGTTCTGTAAACTAACTGTATACTTTCAGCCAACAATGGAATCCAATTAAAGATTTCTAAGGCTTGCTGATTGTTTTTCTTGTTAGCTGGCTTGGACCCAGATTTGGAGTAATGATTGGTAATTCAGCATTCTTGTGCAGTGGCTAAAATAAATATGGGAGCAGTTGTATTTGGCTGTAATGAGCTGATCTTCTGTACCTTCGCCTTGGAACCTGCATTTGAATAAAGGATATGCTCTTTAAAAGTGAGAGGCATTTTCCCATGTTATTCAGCCGTATAACTTCTCTCATTTTTGCATGTGCTAAAAAAAATTACATGAAAAATCTATTTTGTACTCACACAACAACTCAAGTTTGACATTACAGGGTGTCTGAAAGACAGTGAAAATGAGAAACTAAGATTGATCAATTTGACAACAGCCTTCTCATCAATATGCAAGTACAGTATTCATTTAATGGGCGCTCACAGATTTATTTTTCAAGGCAGTATCCTAGCTGCTTTGTATTGTATTTCCTTTTCTTATTGTCCCCTCCCAAAAAAGTTCTGTGTGTTCTCTGAAGCAATCAGCAAAATTTTTAACAGTCCCATCATTACAGTCAAGCACAGAGATACATGAGTATTTACCAATCCTGTAAGAAGCCATGGTCTTTTTCAAAAATCATTAGAGGAAAGAAAAATTACAGCACTTAAGGTTTCAAAGGCAGAAAATTAGCAGCTTGTAAAATGGACCCTGCTATTGGACTGCTCCTCATATCAAAGAGGTCGAGATAACAGAAATATCTTAATGGCCCTCCCGTATCAAGGATATTCTCAAGAGGGGAAACATCTTTCTTGTATCACTCACGTCTGTCTGTCTTGTTATTATCCTGTCCAATCAATACTGAAGATAAATAGCATTTAATGAAGAAAAACAACCAATACAATCCTAGGCACTTTGTCTGCCGCTAAAACTGGGTTCTTTTCCCGTACAGAAATGCAAAATTAAATTATGATAGAAACTTGGTTATGTTCCTCTGTTGTTTCTGGATAGGTTTGAGTGTATTCTTTGCTCTCCTGTGATCAGGCTTGGCCACAGGTTGCTCAATGTCAGCCAGTGTCATGCACATGCAGCCCCAGACATCTAAGGGCATCAGAGACCTGCTACTGCTCAGTCTTGTCCCTCTAAGTAGTTGGACGCAGACACTTCAAGGGTCACAGAATCAGTTAGCACGCCAAAGTCTCATTGCTAAATCCTTGACACTCAGAAGAAGCAAATTTAAAGTTGCACCTCAACACCAAACCTAAGGAAGTTACCTCCATCAAGATCAGTCAGACATGTCTCCTGTTAAAAGGGCTCTGATCTTACATTGTGGTGATGTAATGCAAGCTGCTTCCATTTCTTCAAGCTCCTACTGTAAAGCGTTGGACAGTGGTAAATTAGAAGCTTTGACGAAGCTGCATTTTTTTTTAGTTTTAGAGGATGGCCTCAGTCAACTTAATTTTCACTCAGGTGTTGCTCTTCTGCTTCTCAGAAGCAAGTCCAAGAACTGTAGTTCAGCCAGGTGCTAGACATTTGCTCTCCGAAAACAGACTTTCTATTGTTCTTCAGTCTCCTTGCCGTTGCTTCTCTCACATAATCAACACAGCAGGAATTCAAACTCTTACCCTAGTGAAGAAAATACCTGAGATTTATGACTCTGTAACTTTCCCCCCTTACTTCTTCATATTATACCATGGCATATATTGCATTCATGCCGCCTGGCTCCTCATGACATTACGCAACATCACACGGGCAATGTCCAGACATCATATGATGTCATGTCAGGGCCCCCTCAATGTCATGAATTGTCAGGTCAAAGAGGAAGAGGATTGGTGTGGCAGGAAGTACTCACAGGGTGATGGAGGATGGCAAGGAGGTGGGGGTCAATGCCTAGGAACCAGAGCAGCAGGACCCATCACCAGAGCCAGAGGGGGCCCTGTCTCCATGAACACGGTGGGCACTGAGGCATAGGGAGCAGTGGGAGGTAAGCTCTAGGAAGCTGAGGTAGGCAAGGGCCCGCAGTCCAGATCCTTAGCTGGCCAGGTGGGGCTTGCTAGCTCTGAGAGGGGGTTGTGAGTCCTCAGCTGGAAAAGGCTCAGAACAGGTGAGGGTCACATGCCTCGTCAAGCCCAGATGTCGCAATCGGTATGCCTCGGCCCAGTATACTTGAAGGAGCATCTCCACCCCCCCTCATTCTGCCCGGACACTGAGGTCCAGCTCCAAGGGCCTTCTGGAAGTTTTCTCACTGCGAGAAGTGAAGCTACAGAGAACCAGGCAGTGGGTCTTCTCAGTAATGGCGTCCACCCTGTGGAACGCCCTCCCATCAGATGTCAAGGAAATAAACAACTATCTGACTTTCAGAAGACACCTGAAAGCAGCCCTGTTTAGGGAAGTCTTTAATGTTTGATATTTTATCGTGTTTTTAATGTTCCGTTGGGAGCAGCCCAGAGTGGCTGTGGAAACCCAGCCAGATGGGCGGGATATAACAACAACAACAACAACAACAACAACAACAACAACAACAGTAATAATTTTTTATTATATGCCAAGTACAAAAAGGAAGCAGAGCAGAGATGCTGTTTCTAATCACCTTCCCACAGTGGTTGGACCACAGCTTGGATGGTCCTGAGATCTCATCAGGACTGTACTTGTGCGGGGCTGACCTCCAGGTGCCCTGACCCCCAGGTTATTATTATTATTATTATTATTATTATTATTATTATTATTATTATTTATACCCCGCCCATCTGACTGGGTTTCCCCAGCTGCAGAGGTGGAAACCTGGCCTGGCTAGACTTTGGACTCATTGGCTTGCCAGACTATGCACTAGCATTTGCCATGGGATTTGTGCACCCTGCCAGGTCTTGCCACCAGGTACCCCATGATTCAGGACAATCAGCTTGAGAAGATGGCACCTCTGCCATCATCCTGACCATGGATTATTAGTACTTTGCCCTTGAGCTAGGGAACTAGTTGAGCTCATTCCTCCAACCTACCTTATCAACCAACGGTAATGTTAACCTTGTTACACGTATGATCAGGTTCATCTTACAGGCAGTGGAAAAGTAATTAATTTAACAACTGTTTTGAGAGCAACTCTGCCTGGCATTCGTTCAAGATCAGATTAAAATGAGCCCACATACCTTGAAGATGATCCCGCAGCAGATATGCCAAGGGCAGCATTGATTGCATCTGGCCTTCTCGGCTCCTCTGGATGAGAAGAACTCAATATGACTACATTCAGCGGGGCTGCCTTCACCCAAGAGGTTTCTCTCTCTTCCGGCACTATAAACAAACAACTTCAGCAGATCAGATATACGAAAGGGTCGTGAATGTTTGATGGACGGATCTTCTGAGAGTTAAGACAGGCTTCCTGGAAGGATTTCACTTCAGCAGAACACAAAATCAGAGTTTATCGCAGGGAGATATCGTTCCCAGAAATGCCAGCGTACAGCGTGGCCATTCTAGGAATTGAATCAGAGAACACAGCTCTAGCCAAGCTGTGAGGTAAAAAAGAAACAAAGAAGGAAAGACCTGGATTTAAAGGCTAAACTGAAAACGACAAAAAGAATTGCCAGTTGCTATAGTTGAAGTTAGGGAAGAACTGTAAATATTCTCCACATCTCCTGCCCCAAGCATATAGTATGCTTGTTTGGGCTGCAATTCTGAGGTGTGTATCTGGTTATACAATGGCAGTTTAAAAGCAGGTGTCACTATTCCAGCATGCCTGTCCCCCTCAAAAAATATCTTTGAAACCTACTGCACATGGAATGCTCCTGTTCAGGGTTCCAGAGCATCATCTTCCCTAGTTCCTCCATCAGTTCAACATACTTTTCGGGGGAGAAAATGATAACAGCCCTCACGATTTCATGACTAAGGGAAAAGTGAAGGGGGCTCAGAGGCTTTGTAGGTGCCAGGGAAAGAAGAGTTTGGATTTGATATCCCGCTTTATCACTACCCAAAGGAGTCTCAAAGCGGCTAACGTTCTCCTTTCCCTCCCTCCTCCACAACAAACACTCTGTGAGGTGAGTGGGGCTGAGAGACTTCAGAGAAGTGTAACTAGCCCAAGGTCACCCAGCAGCTGTGTGTGGAGGAGCGGAGACGCGAACCTGGTTCCCCAGATTACAAGACTACCGCTCTTAACCACTACACCACACTGGCTCTCTGGTTGCCCTGTTGGCAACCCCTGTCCTATGTATTTTTAGCCTACAAGCCATACAGCAGATGCATCATTACCACTTTGTTCTGAAACAATTTTGTGTGTGTGTTTTAATGCTCTGTTGCTGTGATTCATCCCTGAATTTGGGAGCTGCCTATCTGAGAAATCGACAGCTACAAACATGGCCACCTTTTCAGGGAACCACAAATCAAACAGCAGGCTTGCTTTGCTTTTTAGAGATCTGACCCTGTCCTCTGATATTGCATTTCATAGTCCATCTGCACCACCAGCTTCAGATATCATAGGGCACAACAAAACACACTGTCATTATCACTTATCCTGAGAAGTGTGGGCGTAAATAATGGGCCATTTGTGGAACTCGGATAGATCTCCATGGAAACGCTTAATCACTGACATTTAAGCTCCTGGTGGTACTACAGGGAGCAGCTGACTGACCTATTCTAACAGTTTATCAAGGTAAAAAAAAAGAGAGAGTCTCTGTTTTGAGCTGCAAGCAGCAATATGCTGACAGCCCATCTTATTGTATCTTTCTGCTTTGCTCTCTCATCAAGAATAACCTTGAATTTTCCAAACACTCCTTTCTTTGACCATTTCTCATTTGGCATTGCTCCTTTTTACAGGATTATATTTGCACTGAAAGAGAACTCTGAAAGATCCGCCTTTAATGTGAGAAGTCGTTGCTCTTGTACATTACTGTAGTCCAGCAACAATTTGCAGAATTTTTATCCTTTCCTAACATCGACTCATCCTGGTTTGTAACACAAGAGATGATTATGTGCAGCTGTTGTCCACCCATTCGGGGTGCAATCAGGCTTTCTCTTTAAATCAGTGCAATAACTTGAAGTACGTCATAACTGCAAGGTTTGCTGTTTTGGTTAAAAAAAAACTCCCAAGGACTTGGTAGCATATAAGAGATTCTCACAATCAGTTCCTGTGTTTGCTGTTTCCTGGTGCGACATGTCATGTGAAACATATGCACACACACCCTTGGCCATGTGGAATGTATACAGAGGTTCCCCCATGAGAGTGACAGCGGCAGTTTCTCTACTTTGCAAACAGATCTATTTCTACTATTGCAAGATGAGAGCTTTAAAAAAACAAACAGCTGTTGTGCTTACAACATGGTGGAGCTTTAATATGGATGTTTCTCCCGTGGACACTAATTGAACTCATCCCCTTTCGGTTTTGCAGCTTTAAAAATATTTCGTTCATTTTCATTTTAAGTGGGGAGAATGAATGTATAAACTTTCCTAAAGCATGTGAGGAAGGTATCCTGGCTACCACCCTTGAATTCTCAGGTTGGAAAATCTCAAATGTCTTATTGAAGAATTCAGTACCTGATCTTTGCATCAGGTCAGGATACAGCTTACAATAATAATAATAATAATAATAATAATAATAATAATAATAATAATAATAATAATAATAATAATTTATTTATACCGCACCCATCTGGCTGGGCTTCCCCAGCCACTCTGGGCGGCTTCCAAAAAATATTAAAATACTATAATACATCAAAGATTAAAAGCTTCCCTAAAGGTTACAAGGTTCAAAAGGCACACAGAGTCTAGGATACATAGCTAGACACAAGCAGAGATGCTGTAACAAAACTTGACACATCTCTCCTGCTCTACTTTTAAAGGATTGGGGCCTGTCATTTGCAGGGTTCCCATCCCAAGCAAGAAGACTGAGCTTGCAAGTGTGATCTCCCATGGTTGTGGTAGGGTCTGTGTCTGTTCATGCCTGTATTGTTGGCAGTGGGTCCAGCCCTCTAACTCTCCCTCCTCCTCTGAAGCTGCGACCCACACCTGGCCCCTTTAACTTTGAGAGGGCCAGGCTCCCTTCAAACAAATATCTAGGGACACCTCAGCCCCCTAGAGTAGGCATGCCTGGTGTGTATGTGTAGCATTAGACAGCAAGAAACTTAACACTTCCTAACCAGAGAGAAATCTTATGTCCAGGTGCTGACCTTATTTAGCAGGCGTTAAATGCGTTTTTATTTGTAAGAGGCTCCCTCCAGGCTTGAAATATTTGGGGATTGTTTTTAAAATCTGAGAATTACGTTTTCACATTGATCAGGCATGACTCAACCTGGTGAAAAATTGGCTTTTTTGCAGCCTTGTTTTCAATAACCCAGAAATTCCAGTTATTTTTATCAGCAACATTGTGTGCTTTCTGCCTCACGGTTGTTACATTGGGGGGGGGGGGGCAGGCACGGCTACCACAGAAAGACAGCCAGGACAGAAAGATAAATGAGGGATAAACTTAGCATCCTGCCACCTTTTGATGCTGAGCTGTGCATTAGAAAAGGGAAAGTCAGCTCCATTCAAACTTCCAGCTGTAATTAATTCTGAAGTGTCTGGGGAGATTTTGGAACATTCTGTTTTACCCGTATGCAGTTATAAATATGCTCAGCGTACTTCCAACCAGTACAAGGTATAATCTCTGCTTTAGAGTTCAGCAATAGATTATTCAGATCATTTTTATATTATTCAGAGTACAAATCAAATCTCCGGGATTTGGGGGCATTTGTCTGTACAGATTGTTCCATTATCCAATGTCATAGAACGAATCCTGTTTAACCAACAGCTAAAGAATAATTAATGTTACGAAGAACTGTGTGTCTTACTTTGTTATTGACTAATTAGAACAGCAGGGACTACCACTGATTATTTATCCTGTCTCCCACAGACGCATCTACATGGTTAATGAGGAAGAAATAAAAACGCTGTCACAATATATTACACATTCATTTCTAAGCCTGGTACATTGTTACCTAGGTGTGACATTTTTCTTAGTTTGCTTACTTAGGCGGCTGTGCCAGCTACAGCTGCTCATGGGCACAGATTGCTTTGCCATTGTAATATATGCTCTGATAATATCCCGAATTGATTGCTATAATGAGCTCTTTATGGAACTGTCCTTGAAGACAGTTCAGAAATTGCAGCCAGTGAAGAATATGTCTGCAGGGTGTTAACTGGTAAAAGGTAAAGAACCTGTGGACAGTTAAGTCCAGTCAAAGGCGACTATGGGGTTGTGGTGCTCATCTCGCTTTCAGGCCGAGGGAGCTGGCATTTGTCCATAGACGGCTTTCCAGGTCATGTGACCAACATGACTAAACCACTTCTGGTGCAACAGAACACCGTGACAGAAGCCAGAGCACCTAGAAACGCCGCTTTCCTTCCTGCTACAGTGGTACCCAGTGCTTTTTTTCAGGGGAGATGCAGGGGTATGCATACCCCTAAACATTGTGAATCTACTTTTGGCCTCATTGAGGGGCAGTATTTCAATATGAGTAGGAAAATGAGAGCACCCCTAAACATATTTTTAAAGAAGAAAAAGCACTGGTGGTACCTATTTATCTGCTTGCACTGGTGTGCTTTCAAACTGCTAGATTGGCAGAAGCTGGGACAGAGCAAAGGGAGCTCAATGTGTCACGTGGATTTGAACCACTGACCTTCTAATCGGCAAGCCCAAGAAGCTCAGTGGGTTAGACCACAGCGCCATATAACACCAGTCCTGAGGGATTTGCCCTGGTTACCTATGTGTTTACTAGCCCAATTCAAGATGTTGGTGATGACATATAAAGCCCTAAACAACCATAAGTCCAAATACTTGAAGGAAACCTACAACCAAACAGGAGAGACGCCTTTCATGACCCCATTCCCAGGTGAAGAGTATAGGGGCACACCAATGGACCCACATCAAGATCCCGCATCATGTGAGGGGGAATCATGGTCCTGTGAACATATGGGGGGAGTCCTCTGATTCCCTTCCCTAATACCACAGGAATCAGTGTCCAAATGGAAAGCTTATGAAAAACGTTAACTGAAAATGGAAACAAGCCTTTTAGTTATTACTTGTTGCAGAAGGAACAGAGACCAAGGCCCTCAAAATAACAAACAGCATGTTTTAATATTACAAGTTCACATAAATGCTGTTTGTTTATGATAGAGGGCTGTTTTTAATAATTGACCAAAAGCATTTGGTTGGCCTTAAATTTTACCATTAAAGTTCATAAGCTGTATGCTTAAATAGCATAAATTTCATGTCACAAGGCTCCTCGGGATGTTTGCCAGGTAACTGTGGTAAAATGCATCCATGGACATGGTATTTTTATGGAATGGGCCTTCCAAGCCCAGAATCATCAGCTGACTCAACCATATTTGGAGGAAGGACTGTAAAGACCAAGAGAAAATGATAGCGAGGATTATAGATGAAATGATGGCTATTTGCATAAAATATTGTTGCATATTTTAATCACCTAGTGATGCCATCCTTGCTGCTTATGTTTGGACTAAGCTGGAATTTTCTGTTGCTGTGTGTTTCCTGTTTCCTCATCAGTATAAAATGATGGCTGCCATCTTGGATGCCTATGATACAAGCAGGTACCAGGGCTATCCAGGAGCTCAGCAATGAAAGCCGTAAGTGGCAATGTCAGTCCATGTCAGTCTAGTGAGGGGTTTCTGAATCCCTGGGGCCCCTATCATGCACCCAACCTGGCTAACCACTGGTACCGAGGCTCAAAGGGAAGGGTGACACTGCAGAAAAGACCCTCTCTTAAGTGGCTGCCAACCATAGCTCCATAGCTTGTGTCACAACCATGAAGGCCTCATCAGCAGATTGCTCATGACAGAGAGGTACTTTTTTGGGGTATCCTGGTTCTAAGCTATTTAAGGTTTTATATAAGATGGTGTGCGGTGATTTGCTGCTAAGATAGTTGTAATCTTCTTCTCCATTGTGGATTTGGGAAGCAGAGACGGATATGATGAGGGACAGTTATCTAGAGTTCTCCATTGACTCCAGTGGGCATGTGTATAATTTTGCCACCTCTTGTTTTGACGATGGGACCAACTTCTGAGCAAACAGAGGGTTTTTATACAGCTGGCCTTTTCTCCCTGCTATAATGCACAACGCCATCAATTCTCATTTCTTGTGTGGCAGTGTGCTGGGGGCATAATGGTTATGAAACAGGTGAAACATTAATGCTTCACCATTCAAAGCCCACACTGTTTTGTAGCAAGGAATTTAATAGCAATCCGGTCCCTAAATCCAAGCAGACTTAATTGGAAGATAAAAATGCTCTGTAATGGACTAAACTATACCAAGATCTAAACACTCCCCAATGTGTGGGTACTAAAAGGATGATTTCACTCATCTCTTCAACTCATCTCTGCTGAATAGCTGCTAAGAAGCATGTTCAATTCTTAAATCTCTTGTGAGTAGCTGGCACTTGAGGGGAAAATTAGTATATAATATATTCCTCCTACACAACATTTTCAAAAGAAAGTGGAAAACAAAACATGTTTTTCTCCCACGTACCATTTCAGTTCAACAGTCATCTGACACATATTTTATTGGCTTTTTTCCTGAGCTGGAGATTAGAAACTTATGTACAGAAAATGGCTTATAGCGGAGGAAGCTAATTACATTCTCTGAGCTCCCCAAAATGGAGACTTGGCCCCTAGACCCTACTCAATAAAGCTGCAACCTTGTGATTTGCACATGCGGTAAACACAGAGCAAGACGGTAACTGCTTGATTAAATTGGCTCCACAAAAATAAGCAATAAATATCATATCCATAGTGTGATTCTACTAAATACATATCATGAAATTTGACCTAACATACATTCAAGCTAAACACAGGATCACTTTTCATTTAATGTGTAAACAATGCCTAGTTGCCTTCCCTTACAAGTAGGAAAGACACTTCGACCTAGAAATTACTTTTTACTGAGGTTGGGCCATTCGTTCCCCTGGGAAAATCATGTCTATTCTGAGCATCCAGACTAGATGTTTGCTGGAAATTTGGCCTGCAGCTTGGTGGGGGAGGAACCCCACTGGCTCCAGGGGAGATTTTTCTCCTAAGGCTTCTAGCCGCAGATATATTTTTGTGGAGTGGGCAGAGGGTGGGTTCCGTTCATGCTTCCCCTACCCTTCTTATGGCTTCCTGATAATTATCTCCCCATGCCTGTCATTCAGAACAATTTAGATGGGCGGCTGTCTGTTGTGCATTGCTATAGATTGGGCAACCCCCCAAAAAACACACACCCTAGAAATCAATAAATGGTAGGATTTTGATTATTTGGCGTACTGAAGGGACGATGGAGGTCAGTGGAAAAGTACAGGTTAAGATTCTTTTCTGAGCCAGGGCCTCAACTGGGATAGAGGTGACCTCCCAGGACAAAGGAAGTTGTTGGCTCATCTGAGAGCCTGGGCCTGGACAGAGGTTGCCATGGTGATGGGGTGTGGGTTTGAAGTGACAGGAAAAGAGAGTTTTTAGCAAGGTTTGCTAAGAAGGAGAAGTGGAAGGAAGAAGACTGGGATCCATCTTGGGTAGGCTGGCTGAAGGCTGCCTGGGAGAGATGCCTTGGACTTCAGGAGTGTACTGCTGTAGGGGACAAGCCCCTTTTGAAATGACCATGCTGTAAGATCTGGACTCCGTCCTTGCAGACTGAAGGTGTAAATAGGTGAATAAAACATGTTTCCTAAAGCCAGGACAGTCTCTGACATGTCTCAGTTCTCCAAAGGACCCTGGGCGAGTGCCTGGAACCTCCTTGGACTATTGCCTACTTCTCGGCCGAGAGAGGGGGAAGCAACCAACTTTTGTAACAATATTTAGGTAATGCAGTTTTCTCTGGCCTGGTGCCTGCCTGATGTTTTGGACTACAACTCCCATCACTCCTAGCTAGCACAGTCATGATGCTTAGGGCTGATGCTTAGGGCATGATGCTTAGTCCAAAACTGTAGAGGGCTTTAGGTTGGCAAATGCTGAGCTAACGTCTAGTTTGGCCCTTAAGTTTCATTAGTAAAGCTCTCGTGCAGGTAGTTTAGCTGCATCCATTTCTCTTCAACACTCAGAATAAGGAAATGCAATGCAATCTGAAGCAAAAAGTAACTTCTTTCCCCACTGAATAATTCATTTTCTTCTCAGTCTCACCTATTATCATAATGATTCTTTGAGCTGTCACTTGATAGCACCTCTTCAAGGTCATGGAATTAAGAACTGTGAAAATTGCTTATATATATATATATATATAAACTTTTCATAATTAACTAACAACGCCAAATGTGCCAAGATAAATAGAGGTGCAAATCTGAAAGCCCTTACATTTGACTTCTGCTAACATGTACTCTACAATTATAGTGGCTTAACTTGAATCACAGCTCTTTGCCAGCTGACAGCTTCAGAGTAGAACTGGTTCTTCTACAGTTATGAGTTCCAGCATTACATTCCTTAAAGTGGAATTCCTACTCACTCAAAGATTGGTTTGAATCAGCCAAAGGATAAATCACAGGGTTCACGGCTAAGTTCATCCATGGTTAGATCATGCAGTAGGTAAATGGACAAATTCAATGTGGCATGCTTCAACCATGTTTAATCTGGAATTCTGGAATAAAATGGAACCTTGCCAAGACATGCCAAGACCACTCGAGAGTTTTGAGAGCCATTGCACAACTTTAACTACTTATACCACATTTTAAAAAATGGAGTTCTTGGGTATCATTGTATGATGCTCCTAATCTATGCATTCTTACAGTGAAGTAGAGGGAGATCCAGGTTGGTGGGATTGGCAAACAGCAGGTGCACATACATCTGCTGGGTAACAACCAACTCTGCCAACCCAGAACTCCGCAGAACTCACCCCACTCTGTTCCTGTCAAATCAGTGCCACTGCCTCCTCATGTACTTCTGCTGCAGTAATCTCGTAAACTTCTATATTGCTATGAGAAAATATAGACAGGCTTTGGTGAAGATAATAATAATAATAATAATTTATTATTTGTACCCCGCCCATCTGGCTGGGTTTCCCCAGCCACTCTGGGCGGCTTCCACAGAAACCAAAAAACACTAAAATATCATACATTAAAAGCTTCCCTGAATAGGGCCGCCTTAAGATGTCTTCTGAATGTCAGGTAGTTGTCCATCACCTTGACATCCAATGGGAGGGCATTCCACAAGGCGGGCGCCACCACCGAAAAGGCCCTCTGCCTGGTTCCCTGTAGCTTCGCTTCTCGTAATGAGGGAACCGCCAGAAGGCCCTCGGCGCTGGACCTCAGTGTCCGGGCAGAACGATGGGGGTGGAGACGCTCCTTCAGGTAACGATGGGGGTGGAGACGCTCCTTCAGATAACTTTTTGCATCTGGGGGGGGGGGAATTGTTTATATGTATCTGCCCATAGATATAGATATACCAGCCTGCTCAGATAACGACTTTGGAATTCATTCAGTATATATTGTTATGGGTTTGTGGGTGGCCTGACCCCCCACCAGATTCCTGGGAGCTGGGGTTTAATCAGTGTTTTGAGAATTAAGGTGAGCTAACAGGCTCACCTGGATTTAGCAGTGTAAAAAGAAAAGGCAGGCTAAGCTTCTTTTCCAGTTCAGGGCATCACCTGGGAAGAAGCAGTTAAGGAGAATGAAGGGGCTAATCAAAGGAAGATCCTTGGAGTCTGGGCCAACAGGAGTTGTGGGGTCATGTTGTCCTTTTTATATGGGACTTGGGGAATAAGGGAGGTGAGCAGAACTTCTTGGTGGGCTGGTTGACACAGAAGGGGAGGAGTTGTTTTCTGCAAGTGCAACTGGGAAGAAGGAGAAGGAACTGGGCAGAATGCCACACAGGGATGGAAGGACAGCAGCCATGGTGGCTGGCCGGAACAGGCTGTCACACAGACACACTTAAAATGCCTCTGAATCCAATGTAGTCCTGCTGGGAAAGACAAGCCCCTCTTGAGAATGATGTGAATGCTGCAAACTCTCTCTCCTCCTAAACTCGGGTCTAAATATGTGTAAACCAGCCATATTTAATAAAGACCCTGCAGACTCCACTGTGCCTCAATTTTCCAGAAGGAAACTCAACTCTGGGTAAGCGCCTGGAACCAATCTTGCTACCGCTTGGGAGCAATTGGGGTGGCCCTGACATTGCAATCCTATGTTTGACTATTCAGAAGTACAGTAAATCCTGTTGTGCTCAATGTTACTCCCAGGTAAAGGTGTATAAGATTGCAGCCTAAATTGATTAGCACATGGTTTATTGATGTGCACCAGTCGCACATACCTGCTGATTACATTTGCTGATGCTAATTGCTTTTGAAATGTCTGCAAGCTGTGAATATTGCTGGATTAAGTTTGCAGTTGAGTAATGGTGTTCTGAGGTAGTTATGAGTGTTGCAGTGATCGCCGTCTATCCTGCTTCTGTGCGTAAATTAATATAAAGACATTTTCTCTATCGTGTTTGAACAGATGTAAACAAAATGCAAAATATAGATAACAGTAGGCATGAGTAAAATTGATTGGAATAAATTGCATCCATTGAATGTGCCTGGTTTTGTAAAATTCATTCACAGTCTCATGATGCCTTGCAAAGTGTAACTGCCATTCATGCAACATGTTGATGGTGAAAGACTCCAATAATACTCCTTTGGTGTAGCTTCAATCTGTCATTCCTTTTATCGCACATTATTATTCTTGGATCATATTGCCTGAAACATAATCTCTATCAGGGGAAGTATTGTGGGCAGACGGTAATTTTTAATTTCTATCAACCTACCTATTATATTAAGTACAAACCTGTTTCTCTTATTTCCAGATGTTTCATTATATTCAGTAAAGAACACAACTGGGGGAGGGGCCCAGGGATTGGAATAAGATCCAATTTCCCAACCCTGCACTATGGCTTAAATTTCCATTACCCCCATGTTAGCTATAAAAACCTAAAATATAGAAAGAGAGATAAATTTATGTGTTAGAAGCAACAGGATTCAGGTTTTAATTAGGCACACAGGGATAACCCCACTTATCAAATTAAAATCTTCACTTACTTGTGGTTCTGGATCCTGCTTTCATTCAACAAGCGAAAGTCAGGCCCAGCCCACTGATGAGGCAAGGTGAGGCACTTGCCTCAAACGGCAGAAGCCCAAGAGGCACTACCCTCCTTGACGAAGCTGTCTGCTCTGCCACCTCCACCACCAATGGAGAAGCAGTACCAGCAGCACTGGTTGCTGGTGAAATCTCAAAAAGCTGAGGCAAAGTGGGGCAAAATGGGACACCCTGCCCCTGGGAAAGGCAAAACAGAAATTACATTAGGTTTTTTTTTATAGAAATTTTTATTGGTTTTTCACCTTTTATAAAGACAAATACACACAAAAAAGACAAAAGACAAAAACATGTATAATTTCAGAAAATCCTACTTTCCTAACCTTGTTCCCTGACTTCCCCCACCCAATGCATCCCAATTCCCAGAATTGTGTCAGCAAATTGGTATTTCTCTTCTTAATCATCTTAAAATTACCTCTTTTATAGAGAAAAGTAAATTTTTTCTAAGTTGGACTCAAGTTCTCTTCCATTGATTTCCCAATTTGTCTTAAATAAAAGTCATATTAACTAAACCCAAGGGTCTTGAGTGTTTTTACAATTCTATTCTTCCCTCCCTCCCATTCCCGGTTTTCGTCCCTTCCCAATACATGTCCAAAATATCAGTTCTTAGCCTGGGTTCCTCACGTCCGAGGCTTTCAAGTCTCTTTCAGTCCCTCTCCGCCGGTCTTGTTGGTAATCCTTTATGTCGGTTATCAAATCTCGAAAAAATTCTGTCACCATCCAACCATATTCTCTTCCCACAAGGACATTTAGAAACAGCTGCTGGAGAATTTCCACAAAGTCTGCATCTTCAGAGTCAAAGTCAAAGTGGAGGCCCCCATCATATTTCTTTATTTTAAGTTCCTGTGTTCCATAAACTCCCGGGGCCTCCTCCTTCATCCTTTGCATCTTTCGCAGATTTGTGGTAGATGTAGTCCAAAAGTCTCCTTGTTTATATTCCACAGATGTCAGCTTCTGGTTGGTACTTTCCAACTTTACTTTCTCTTTTTCTTGTTTAGTCTCTTCCACTTCTTTAGATATCATTTCCAATTCAGCTGTGGATTCTTTCTCATCCAGGTCCTCAATACATTCAGCAGAGCTGCTTGTTCCAGAAGTCAAGGTCATAAGTTGTTTATTCATAGCCAGACTCTGCTCTTGTAAGATTCCCACCAGCTGAAACATTCTTTCGATTTCCACTAGTAACTTTCCATCCACAGCCATTGTAATTTCACAGAATTCCCCCTAGAGGGAATCTGGTTACTTGGTAATCTTTCTCCAACAATCCTCCAACTTATTGTTATTACTTTGTTTCCAACAATTTTAACTCAATTGTAACTCGTTTTAATCCAGAGGGATCTTAAATAACGATTTTTCCACTTAAACTGTCCGTTTGACAGCTTTGACAGCTGTCAAACTCCGCACCTCTTCCACAAGCTCAAAAGCAGGACGCTCCCGGGCCCGGGAAGGGGGGGGGTTGTTTACAGCAGAAAGAAAGCTTCCAACACTCCACTCTCCAGCTCAAAAATTCTTTTTGCCAAATCTTGGAAGTTAATGTCTTTTTCAACTCACCCCACAAAGGGTAGGCACTCCAGCTTAGTTCTTATATCGTTGCTTTAGATCGTCTGCAAGAAGGGGGGGTGTGGACTTCCTTTTAGCACACACCCCGGTCGTCTCAAATTCATGGGATAATATTCATAAAGTCCAATTCCGTTTTACTCACGGGTTATTCTTTTCAGTCCGAATTTCAAGGAAGGGAATCAGCGCTCTCCAGTCATGGCTCGCGGCTTCGCTCAACCGAGGTAGCGATCGACTCTCAGCACCACGCCACCCTCCGTATCCTCTCTGCAGCCTTTAAAAATGAATGAATGAATGAATGAATAATAAATGAATAAATGAATAAATTTATTACGGTCATAGACCAGAAAGAAGAGAAAAAAACATAAAAGGCAGCAATAATTTACGAGGGAATGATGGTGTCAATTCAAAGTTGTAAAATTATACATAAAAACAATACACATATACACTCACACACACACACACCCATATACATACTCATATATGCACTACAGTATATGTATGGGCTTAAAAAAAGGGGGGGCTTGTCCAGGGGTCAGATCTTTTACTTTTTTACAGCTGATGCCCTCTGCTTGATCGCGGCCGCAGAAAACTTGGCCACTTTCAGTGTTACTTCTGGGTTTTTATCTCCTAGTAGGATTTTCAGCCGCTGAGATTCAGATCGACCTGGAAATTTCTGAACGATAGGGGAGATAAACAGTAACCTGATATCCCCGTAAAGGTCGCAGTGTAACAACACATGTGAAGCCGTTTCCACCTCCTTCAGACCACATGGACAAACTCGTTCAGCATAGGGTGTGCCCTCGTATCTGCCCTTTAGTAAGGCAGATGGCAATACGTCAAATCTGGTAAGGGTAAACGCCCGCCTATATTTTGCGATTTGTAGGTCCAGCAAATATGGGGTTAGATTAAACCCTTTTCCATAATCTTGGATAGCTGGGTATTTATCTATCTTGCTCATATGGTCCTGAAGCTCTACATCTCCTATTCGCTGGCTCACCATCATTTTAGCCTTTTCAAAACCTGAGGCTATGAGTTCTTGTGGGGAAAGCCCCAGGCCCCTCAGTTTTTCATAAAGCGACAATCTCCATTTAGACTGGAACGGGTCTAGTAGAGTCAATGGAGCCACTCCCACTGGGAAAAATATGAGTTTTAGCCAGAAGTGAATCTTCAGGATCCATATCCTGGCATTAATAGGGAGTTGACCTACCTCCAGCCTAATGGCAGTGTTAGAGACACAGGTAGGTAACCCTAGTAGGGAACGATAGAATTTAGTTTGTACAGATTCCAGGGACTTGAGTTTTTGACAATTAAATATCTGGGTGCCATACATCAATTGTGGAAGTATTTTTGCAACAAAGACCTGGGAGGCAGCAGGAACATATTGACCTCCTTTTTAAAAAGGCTCTTCGTGAATCAGGGGGGGGCGCTTAAGGTGCCCACCGAGTCTTCAGTCCGCAGGCTTCAGCGCCTGCGGTTTTTGAGGGTCCCCGCGTCGCCAGCGCGGCAGGACCCGTCCTCAGTTGAGCCGATTCCCTCCGCAGCTCGGAGGGAATCCGCCATTTCCAGATCGCGCCAACCCGGAAGTCTCCAGAATTTACATTAGTGACCACCCAGCTGTCACAAACACGTGGCCTGCAGGCACATTTAAGGAATGTGTTTGTCACGGGAGAAGCTAAAATGTCGCAGACAGCAAACACCTTCTCACTCCATTCCTACAGCAAGGGTCCTCCTTTCTCCTTCTCCTGCATGACTACAGAGGTGCTCTCTGCAGTGGCGTAGCGTGGGTTGTCAGCACCCGGGGCAAGGCAAGTAATTTGCGCCCCCTAACCCGTGGATTTTAGCACTCGAGTCTCTTCCACTCGAGTCTCTTCCACCTTCATGCCTATTGCCTTACTCTTTCAGCAAAAAAATAAAAATAAATTAAAGGTTGCTAGACCCACTGGCTTACATCAACTTATGTTGAGCTGGAGCAGCTACATATGGATCGAAATCTGTCTCATCACTGTTGAACCAACCAAACTTCAACCCATCTGGTCAGCTCAACATGCAGAATGACCAGCGTGCCCCCTTTCAATACAGAGAGACCAGCGTGCCCCCTTTCATTGCAGAATGACCAGTGTGCCCCCTTTCAATGCAGAGAGACCAACGTGCCCCCTTTCAATGCAGAGAGACTTACCTGCAGCAGCGGCTTCTACTCAGTTCCCCGCGTCTCCTCAAGTCCTCCTGCCTCCTGCTTGGCAGCTCAGCCAATTGCATGCATTCGCCTTTCGGCCAATGAGGAAGTGGATCCCACTTCCTGATTGGCTAGGAGGAGGATCCGTGTGACAATAGCGAAATTTTTGCGAAATCTGTGACAGCGCTGAGAGAGAGAGAGAGAGCCAGGTAGGGGCAGAGAGCTGTGAGTTTGAGCGAGCGCCCCCTAGATGTTGCGGCCGGTGCGGCCGGCCTCCCCTGCACCCCCCACGCTACGCCACCGGCTCTCTGTCTGGGGCTCCCTTGGAAGACTGTTTGGAACCTTCAGCTGGTGGAGAATGCAGGCACCCAGTGACGTCTGGGGGCCACGAAATCTGGAAATAGCCATGCAATGCAGCACCTGGGTGCATGTTTGCCGCCAACCAGGGAGGGGACAAGAAGAGACTGCCTGATGTACATGTTGCACACTCTGAGCATAGGCTTTAGAGGTCTTGGCCATGCTGCTATGTGGCCTCTCAGTGGTGTTTTGTTTTTAAACAGCCCTAGCCATCTTATTTGATTGAAAACTGTTTAATGCAACAGATAGAAGTCCATTTCATTTCAGTGGGTCTGTTCTTAGTATTACTAAGGCTGGAGCCAGCTCTTCTCTTCATCATCAAAGAAAATAAAATGACTATTATTTATATTTAATAGCAAGACACACAGAGAACAAAATGTTTTTAAAGTGTCAGATCAGTACTTTTAATTATTGATGCCGCTCATGTATTCATCTATTTCTCCCTCTGAGGAGGAAAACAGTTTATCAACTCATAAGAAACTTCAGCGCCCTTGAGCAAACACATTTTTGTTTGAACTATTTTAGAAAATAACTTGAAATACCGCATATACCGGTAAGTCACATGGCCATCCAAAGTCAGTCTTTGTCATTCCTCTTTTACATTCACAATTACATAGAGGTTAAGTATAATTCCAATCCCTATTATGCCAAGACAATGAAATATAAAATGTAACAGACATAAGACACATATTAAAGGTTTCATCGTCATTAAGAGTTATTCTTCCTAGCATAAAAAAGAGCATTAGTATATACACAGCATGTCCCAAAACTGGAAAATCCAGTTCTGCAGTGATGGATGGCAGTAATTTGCATATGTATTGCCCAGTTTTACCTACCAGATTACTGCAATCTGCATGCATGTTTAGGATAGGCCATAGGCATGAGCTGTTGCTCATTTGCTGAGCATATACTTTACATGCATAAAGTCAAGCTAGACTAAATATCCATCTACTCCAATTTCAGGGGATTTTTATTTCCCATATACAGTGGTACCTCGGGTTACATACGCTTCAGGTTACAGATTCCGCTAACCCAGATATAGTGCTTCAGGTTAAGAACTTTGCTTCAGGATGAGAACAGAAATTGTTCTCCGGCAGCACGGCGGCAGCAGGAGGCCCCATACGCTAAAGTGGTGCTTCAGGTTAAGAACAGTTTCAGGTTAAGAACGGACCTCCGGAACGAATTAAATACTTAACCCAAACTACCACTGTAATCTGGAGGGGGAGTTACAGAAACTTTCAGGAAGTGTGAAGGATCCTAAAAATTACCACTGGCCAAGGGCTTTTCCTCTCTCGGCTTTTTCTTTTCTTTTTATTTAAAATAATTTTACTATCATTGTATTATTACACGGTAGCTAATACTGTTATACATCAAACATGCTTGCTTGTCAAGAAAAAAGAAAGTTAAGTAGGAAAGGATTTGGGGAGGGAAGAAAAAGAAAATGGGAAATGACATCTGAAAGAGGAGATGAGCAACATAGCAAAAAGAAAAAGAAAAAACCCCTCTAAAGTGTGGCGAATAGATTGAAAAGAAAAATATGATCATTTACATTGTCATTCCAAAAATATAAAAGCAAAGCCCACCTCTCAATAAAATTGTCTTCTGATTATTATGCATTGTGTTTCTCTCATATGTTAGTTTTATCATTAAGATAGTATGCCAATACTGGAGTAAATATTAACTGAAATCAGCAACATAGTTCTGACTGTGCTACTTTTGGATCCCTAAGTTATACAATTGGGTTATCTAAATCACAAAGTAAGAGATTTCCATTATTTATAGGGTTCATATCTATTAAATGCTGCAAAAAATAGCAGCTGCTAAACACAGACGATAATACTCAGAAATTCCAGCAGTAACTGGATGGGTGGAAAAACATTATAGCACTATCTGCCAAACTCTCCAAAATATTTTGAGTCAAGAAAGGAAGAACGATATCATAGACTTTGAGCCGTTTTGGCAGTTTTGTTGAATGCTGAAACTATAAACGTGGCGCTGATTTAAATTTGTCTGCAGTTTCAGATTGATTTTCCTTGAGTGCTTTATACTGTTTAATTATATCTCCATGTAGGGCTGAAAAAAATTACCTATGTTTATATATAAACTTTGTTGCTTTTGATGTTGTGTTTATTTCACACAGTGGTGTGTGCAATAAAGTTTTTGCAGCACGATAGAGTTGCAAGTTAAGTACTGCTTCAGTTCATTGTTTATGCTGGAATTTTTTCTCCCCATGGAATGTAAGTAAAACTTAGCGTTTGTCACTTATAAATGGTAAATACTAAGAAAAAAATTGTCTGCAGTTTCTCAGTTTAGTAAAATGACTTTTATTTGCTTCTTATTTATGACTGAGAATGAAATTTAGAACCCACTAGGTTGGAGGATAAATCTGTAAGCATTTCTAAAAACAAACAAGGTGAATGGTTTGGGGTTCCTTACAACCCACCCAGTGGCGTAGCGTGGGTTGTCAGCACCCGGGGTAAGGCAAGTAATTTGCGCCCCCTAACCCGTGGATTTGCGCCCCCTAACCCTAACCCCCAGATGTTGCGCCCGGTGCGGCCGGCCCCCCCTGCACCCCCCACGCTACGCCACTGCACCCACCTAAAGCCATACTGAGGTTTGCCAGCTTGTGATCAGTTGCTTATATGTATGACTGCAAGCAAGCAACAATACCGTGAGTCGTGGAAGCCTGTGTTGTAGAGACATGCTTGATTTCTGTTGGAATCCAAGGCTCTGGCTATGGGAGAAGCAAGATCTTCTCAGAGTTTGAATGCTGTGAGCCTCGGGTTGTATATATGTGTAAATAAACCATATATCCTAAAGACTTGTTCTTCATTCCCAGGAAACCCAACCCTGAGAACGTCTGGATCCCCCGGAATCTCATATGGCTCTGAGATTGGGGTGGAATGCAACAATTGTATCCCAAAAGGAAACCCAAGTAAATCAAACTAAATGGTAGAGCAGGGGATGTAAACGTGAGTACTGAGGGCAACACCTAACTCACCTCCAATGTCCCCCACCCCACAATGCCCTCATGAGCTCCATCCCTGACCTTTGCACATCAAGTGAGGTCTAAGGGGTGGGGGTGGGGCTTCTAAGTGACTGAATGCGTTAAGATGCTTCTATTTGACCTTCAGACTTTTTCACTCCTTGCAGGACGGGAGGAGTGGAGCCCAGCACCCCCATTTGTTTACTGTCTGAAAATATACTTATGTCTCAATCAGTTAGACAAACATTTTACCCAAGTGAGTTTTTGACAGCTTTCTAATTAATATTAATTTTCTCTTCACAAGAAGGGACTCATTTGGATGACCAGCTGTGATTACATGGGAGTCTCCTGAGGGCTCACCCCCCCCCCACCCTGCTCTGATGATCCATCCATCAACTGCTGTTTTATTGCTGGTTTTATAATGATTGATTTGCCATATTGTGTTGCTTTATCATTCTTCGAGTTTATCACGAACCACCCTGGGAGTGGTAAGCATATATGCTAATTAAATTAATTAACTTAAAATATATAAACGTTAGCTGGATACCACAATGCACGTTTTTACGTACTTTAAAGATACGGCTTTTGTTTCAAGCAGACATTTGTTATTCGTCTCCTATGGTTATCCCACAATTTTCCCAAAAGTGTTTTGAGTCAAAATGCATTGAGGTGGTTGGAATTCCACACCCACCCACACTCGAAAGTCACATATTATTATTATTTTTTTAGTAAGGCTTACATAGGAAGCTATCTTATACTAGGGCAAGCTCTTTGTCTATCTAGTACAGCCTTTCTCAACTTGTGGGTCCCCAGATGTGGTTGAACTACAACTCCCATCACCCCTAGCTAGCAAGGCCAGAGCTCAACATCTGGGGACCCACAGGTTGAGAACCACTGATCTAGTAGGACCTTCTCTGACTAGAAGTGGTTCTCCAGGGTGACAGGCAGAGAATCTTTCCCATCACCTGATCCTGTTCACTGGATCTGCTCAACTACCTGGTCAACTATGACTCCTCCTCTAACTTGTGTCATCAATCATATGTGCCGTCAGTGGAGGCTGGCCCATTAAAGCAAATAAGGCACTGCCCCTCCAACCTCAGTTTGTCCTCAGCCACCTTCTTAACTGCAATTCATCCTGGGAGTGGCACCACCTAACAGCTTCTTCCTCTTTGGTCTCAGTTTTGCCCTTGTACAACTCAACAGGGAAAAGGATGGGAACTGCCATTGGCTCTGGCTCCACCTATTGTTGGGCTTCATGCCTGCTAGTCCCAATGGGCACCAACCAGTGGCGTAGTGGGAGGGGGCTGAGGGGGCCGTGCCCTGGGCACATGTTTTGGAGGGGGCGCGACCAGGCACCCCCACAACAGGCTCCCACAGGAACCTGGCTCCTGCGTGCGAGGGAGCTGCTGAGGCAGCTTCCTCGCACCCAGCCACAGCTCCACTCCCAGGTGACGTCTGATCTGGAGATGCTGTTCTTGATAATGCTCTGCCCATCACTTCATCTGCTTGCTGCAGTCTGAAGACAGAGACATTTCTGCCCTTGAAGCAGACATTTAGGCCTGCTTAAACCACTCTTGACCAAACTTCATTAGATTCCACAGCTTCTAGACTTATCCCCTTTACCACGCTTGCAGATTTGCCTCCAAATAACCAAATAAATGAAGAAGTGCTATGCTAATAACCTTTCTTGAAACCAGGGAGCACATTTTGGGGGCTGCATTCAGGGTCTTGAACTCTTGATCCTGAAGTTTATCTCACCCCTTCTAATGACCTTCCATAAGATCTTCCATAAATTCTTCCTTGAAAGCATGCTCAACAATATCAGAAATAATACCACAACTGGAGGACATGAAGTAATGAGGGCAGAACGCAAAACTCCTAGTCAGAAAAATGGGTCACATGCAACTGATGCCCACAAAAAGCAGGTTTCCAGAAAGTAACCTGCTTTTTGCAGGCATTGGCTGTGAGGGGTTGTGACTTGTGCAATGCCTACCAGGGGTCAGCAAACTTTTTCAGCAGGGGGCCAGTCCACTGTCCCTCAGACCTTGTTGGGGGCCAGACTATATTTGGGGGGGTGAACGCATTCCTATGCCCCACAAATAACCCAGAGATGCATTTTAAATAAAAGGACACATTCTACTCATGTAAAAGCACGCTGATTCCCAGACTGTCTGCGGGCCAGATCTAGAAGGCGATTGGGCCGGATCCGGCCCCTGGGCCTTAGTTTGCCTACCCATGGCCTAGGCTCTCTGGCTACATATAGGCATTGTGGTGACTGGCCGCATTCTACTAAAAAGAAAGAAATATGTCTGTGATCCTATCCATCTCATGCACTCCTGGCTGGAGGATGAGAACAGGTGTTTAAAAAAAAGTTCATGGCATAAAAAAGCACAGGTTGAGATACAAAAATATGCCAATAAAATCCCCCCTGACTTCCCACATTAACCCTAGTTATAAAAAAAGAACTCTACCAAAAAATATATATTTAATGTTAACAAATAAAGCTTTGTGGGAAAAAGGGAGAAGGAAGGGATAATTAAGTAACTGCTATTATCAATATTACGTTCACGTTGCAGCTTGGACTTTCATCATGTTTTGTTTGAAACTTGGTTTCATCTATGAACTGATTTAAGAAAACCCGTTTGCCTTAAATTCAGGCATTATAGTTTATCTGCTATGTATGTGACTGAGCAACAGCAGCAGAGAGATTATCACTCTCCCTACAACAACTACTTTATTTCCACAGGGCAAAACCACCTCAGGTTACAAGAGATGAATAACAGTTTTGATTTTTCCTGTAGGCAGCTGCAAGGAGATGAATGGCTTCATTTGGAAAACTAGCACGTTCAATTTTTAGTTCTGTGCAGTAAATTTTTTTAAAAGTTCCATCTGCCATTGTAATTGAGAAGAAAACAACAACAACTGATATTTCTTTTTATGCTAACTTCACATAAACCGTATTTTATTCCTTTCCAGATGACGACAGGTTTAAAGACTTCTGCAAGCAAATGGGTTGCAATGAAAACAACAAAAGATATTTCAATATTCTGCATTATTTATTTTTGTGAAGTGTAAGAAAGTAAAACAGAACTGCAGCAGGTATTTCTGTATCAACATAGTGTTATCTTGGAAGCCACATAACATTAGGCTTTAGAGGACATCTGGCATTAAAAAAAAAAATTACATAGGGACCTGCTCAACCAGAGGTTGAGCAATACCATGCCCAGTTCAATGTGGTGAGATCAGCATTGAATTCTTATCTATCTGTCTAGATATCTATCTATCTGTCTAGACACTCCATCTCATTTATATATGGACTAGGATATACAGAACCAAGTGATCTGGACTACGAAAGGCAGCAGTTTATGAACAGTGCACATTTCCTGAGAGAATCACACACACCTTGCCTGACCCTGTCTTGGAAGCTGGGAGGAACACAACAGGACAATGTTGGCCACCTATGTAGGAGACTTAAGCAAAGCTTAAAACAAAATGTTTAAAGCTACTCAGAAGCACTTGTGGCTGGCAGTTCTGGATTTGTTCGGAAAGGAGCCTTTGGCCGTGATAGCGATTGGCTTCCCCTATGAGCAAATAAGCCACAAGCAATTCATGTTAACTTTACAGACAAACCCATCTACAACCCCATATGAAAACATTGCAGTAGGCAGGAAATGTCTGATCAATTAATTTCCATGGTTTGTACAGCAGTTTACGATATTGATCAGGCTTATGTTTTGTTTGTCTTGAAATGTCCGTAGTAAATCTTTCTCTTCCTTAATTATTCACCGAGAACAGTAGGCTAAACCCAGATAATCCATATACTTACCCACTTTCAAATTCATGTTCTTCTGCAATACACTGCCTCAAAAGCTAGCAACTATTGATAAAACGAGTTTAGAGGGCTTCGGGTCCAACTTCAATGTTTTCCATGTCTAACAGCAATTCAATGTCTCTACCCCCTCTATATATGTCATGAACTAACAGAACGACAGGGAGGAGGAAGATGATCCTTGCGAGGGGTGTAGCTGGGGCACACCAGGGCAAGCAGGGGAAGGGGAAGGAAGTACTCACAGAGTGGAGGAGGATGGTGAGGGGATGGGCATCAATGCACAGGAACCAGAGCAGCAGGACCCATCACCAGAACCAGAAGGGCCCCTGTCTCCACAAACACCACTGGCATAGCGAGCAGCAGGAGGGTTTCTCTAGGAGGTTGAGGCAGGCAAGGGCCCAGAGCCCAGCTCCCTAGATGGCCAGGTGGGGGTCGCTAGCTCTGGGAGGAGGGGTGTGATTCCTCAGCTGGAGGAGGCTTGGAGCAAGTGAGAGTCACATGCCTCATCAAGCACAGATGCTGCAGTCAGCTGGCAAAGTACAAAAGGGCAACAGAGCTGAGGTGCTATGTCTGTTCAGCTGCCTATATTGATGGACTTTGGCTTGGATGTTGTTGCACCTCTATGGGACTGTCTGATTCTGGACTGTATCCTGACTGCAGGACTTAGCTACTTGGACTGACCCTGGACTGTTTTTCCTGACCTTTGGATGTGTGGATTGACCCCTGAACTTTGGACTTGGCATACTGACTTGCTGGCAGGTAGGCCAAGGGTTCAGGATTATCTATATCATCTATCTATCTATCTATCTATCTATCTATCTATCTATCTATCTATGCAATAAGTATGCCAGATGTTCAGATGCTGGGATGAATTTTTGGGCCACATAAGCAAGGTACAGTTCTACACTTCAGTTAACCAGGAAATATTGCTAAACTTCCACTAAATTCTGTTAGATTTCTGGAAATGGCTTTTAGGTTGCATCCTTTGTGACCAGGAGTGCCGCTCACCAACTATAGCTGCTCCTGGGCAGTGATAGCCTGAGGATTGTAGCCCATGTGTTGATAACTTTATTGCTGGATTACTGTAATGCATTCTTGGTGGGGCTGCCTTTGGGTCTAATTCAGAAGCACCAGCTGGTGCAGAACGTGACAGCCAGATTACTGATAGGGGCACACTATTGTTAAGGCACTGTATACAGAAACTGTATGGAATTAAAGTCATTTGGAGGTCAAAGTACATATGATACAAGTGTATTTCTAAGATTGCTCTACATACATGCTAAAATGGAAGACAGTTGGCAGAAGTGGTAAAGGTGGATCTGCATATGTTTTGGTTTGAAAAGCAATTAAATTATTAGGTCTTAACAGGACTGTAATCCAGTCATTCCTCAGTCCCATCAGCCACTATCTTTGCCCTTTATGCATTACAGAAGAATAAACTATATCAGTTGTGCTGTATTTTTCTGGAGGAACAGTTTAGCAAGCTGCATGTTGAACTGATACCTTCCTTACTACATGCTACTAACATGATCAGCTACCATGCAGAAAACTTTTAAGTAAAAGCTTGTTAGTTGCTGTACAGCAGTGCCTCCTGCATGCTCATGATATGGGGGAAATACTGGAGAAGGAAGCATCTAAGAATTTCCCAGACTGAAGAGAAAGCAAATATTTGTGCATGAGTGTCACCTATGCTCAGTTATCTGTTTCACCAACTTTTAGACTGTCAAGTCAGCTATGGGAATAAACTTTAACCATATACTTCAGAATCATTCGAAACTAGAACCAAGCTGGCATTTTCCTGTGATTTTGAAGTATAGGCATTTCACCTGTCTTCCTTCTGTCTTCCTGCTTCCACCAAACCATGCACATTTTCAGGACTGTGTAAATATTGATTCTGCTGCCATGCCTTTGAATGCAAGGGAAACTTGGAACAATTGGGCTGAACAAATACTTCTGCCTAAGCGAGTTCCCTTGCAGCAGACGCTCTAGGGGCATGGCAGCCTCCTGCAAAAGAGCTATTTTTAGCAGTGGAATACAGCACAGATCTTAATAATTCATCTCATTCCCCTGTGCATGCCCCAACACTGAATAAAGCAGGACTTAAGGCAAACAGGCCTGGTGACTGTACCATCTAGTCCCGTTAATACTTTTTATCAATTTAAAAGAGGTTCCTAGTTATATCTTGGATTGTGGATAAAATTATTATAGCTCCTCGTGACTGACCAGACAGGGAAATAAAGACACACCCACCCACCCCAAAGCTAGGTGAACTGGGCCACATTAATTTAGATATTTGAACCCCAAACTGAACCACAGAGACCAAGGTGCAAGATCTAACCAAGAACCAAGCTGTGGGTGAGTAAACCCAGAAAGGACCAGGGTAGCTCATCCTCTGGCCCTTGCATAAGCCCCATCCTGGCAGGTGAGTAGGGTGGTCTTCCTGTTCCACTCCACCCCAGGCCTCACAAGTCCAGGCAGGTGTTACAGGTGCTCCCTAACCATGCCATCAAGTCACACAGCCCTGGAGGCAGGTCTCAGGTCTACAACCTTCCCCGTTAAAGGTGACTAAGGGTGCTCAGCAAACCCTAACTGTCACCAGTGTGGCCAATTAGCTTAACAACTGGCATACCCACTCACTCACACACCCACCCCACACCCAAATTAAATACACTCACCACACAGGGCTTTTTTCCCTTGGCAGTACGCAACAGTACTCAGTACCTCCATCTTTGGGCAGAAGGCAGAAGGGCTCTTGGACCCCACCAGATCATCACACCTCCTTCCTGTTGCGTATTTAGCAGGTTGAGCTGCAGAGAGCGTGCTGGGGAGGCCACATGTTCAGGGAACAATGAAGAAATGCAAAAATATATTTTGCTTGGCTTTAATTACAAAAACAAAAACTCCTCTTACATTCAATCTATAAGTATGACCCATTCACCAAGGTATTGAGAGAGGGACACACTGCTCTTTATATACTATACCCAATTGCTGACACAGCTTAATTACCACAACTTAACAGCACCTGCTATGCTGCTTCACAGCTGTAAAACTAGGTCATGATATCTATTCTGGCCTTTAAAGAGATACACATCTTGTGAAACAATAATGAACCTTAATATTTAAATAAACCATTCAACATTTCCCTGCTTCCTGGGCTTGGGAGGAAGACACAAGGCTGACAAGATCCTGAAACTTTGTTGTCTCCTTCCCAGAGCTGAGTGGACTTTGGGAGGTGGTGGGATATCTCTTGGACTGTTAGAGCATTGCACCAGCTTCCCTAAGCTGGGAAAGCATGTCCTGGGCTTAGGAAAGGAGGCATGAGCCTGTGTCCCAGCAGAATGTTGGGTGGTATAGCCGTGTGGTGAAAATAGGCATGCACAGTCAGGTACTGAGAGTATAGAAAAAGGTATGGTGTTGTAGCAAGTCATTGAACTATCATGCATCGTGTAATAACTATATACCGAGATCTTAATGAAGTTCTAGTAAAACATCTAATTGTTTCACATCTATTTTTCTTGACCCTGAGGAAATTTTGCGCCCAGGGTAACCACCTAGAGTATCGGCACTTTCTAGAAGGAAAGCACTACTACCACATCAGTACAGAGTAGGTAAAATAAAAAGAAATAAGAAACCCCACCAACCAAACCAGTCAGCTGATGAGCCAAAAATCCCTCCTTGGTTCCCCAGAAGATCAGCCTCGGCTTGCAGTGTTAATAGGGTGGGGGCCAACTGAATGAAGAGGTCAGGAGAGGAGTTGGGTGGGTCTAAATAGCCTGCACATCAGCCCTGCCCTCTCTCCTTCATTGATGCAATGTGTGTTTGTGCTTTGAAGCTGTACTGGATAAACAAAGACCACAATCAATGTATACTTACTTGGGGCTATCTCTGACTGAAGTCAGTCTGGTCTGTTTCTGAATGGACATGCAAAGGACCAGGGAACAATTCAGCTACCTTGATTTTCTGGCTTCTAGGACTAGCATGCAAAAACCTATATATTTTGTCAGTCTTTAAATGTTTCTTATAGGTGCGCAATTTCTCCCCCTTCCCCACATTTAATGTCGGCTGACATTAATTCCTTGTTGCTAGCTGTGTGTGTGTGTGTGTGTGTGTGTGTGTGTGTTGATAATGCGCTGCTTCTCTTAATCATTGCCCTGAAATCCAGATCTAGTAAAATACACTCATTTCAAATTCTATGTGATTTCTAAGCTTCCTTTCTGCATGGGCAATCTCCCCTTTAAAGTGCTGAGAGAAAATCACATCACTTGCGGAAAATGAGAGAGATAATGAATTTCTCTTATTCTGCCAATCAATAATAAACGTGCTTATTTCCCCTCTGGCTCTTGGAATTAGATGTGACACACCATAATGCAATCGGTTTGTTCTGAGACCCTGAAATTAGGAGTCCATCAGCTTGCAGACATAAAGGAGAATTCATTATCTGCCTACTAATTACTCAACAACAGTGAGGGGGGAGAACTGGGTTTGCACCACTTCTTAGATTTCAAATATGCTAGTAAAGTACCTGTACCTCAATGTCTGGCAAGAGTGTGGTTCATGAAAGGTGATAATTAATGACATTTAAAGCATCTCTACAGCTAAATGTGAAGTGCGCCTTATCTTCTAACATATTAAGTGTAGCTTTGCTTGGAAATCAACGGAAGCTGCTTCTGAATTTCCCCGGCTTTTATACCTTTACAAATTTTCATTGACAAAAGCTTATGAAGTAGGTCTTTGTTAGAAAGGGATACATTTCTCATACTTTGCCTGGCTCTCCATTCAGTAGCTCTTCCCCATGATAAGATTACAGTGATGCATACACAATTGGCTGAGGCCTGCCATTCACACCTGGCGTGTGCTGATGTGTAGGTAGGGGAAAGCTCTTCTGGACAGTGGGGTGCTTTGGGGCAGACTTAGGCAGGCCAAATGTGGGCTGGGGAAATGGCCTTAAGTACACCCTGGTGCCATTCTAATCTAATCCAAATAGGAACAAGAAAGAAATATATTGGTATTGTAGGACTGCCATAAGCTGATACGGGCCTTATGGCATGGTCACACGGCTGAAAACCAGGGCTTTTTTTCAGACGGAACTCGCCAGAAATCAGTTCCAGCACCTCTCGGGTGGGCGCCATTGCCATTCTAAGAGAGCAAGGGAAGTGTTCATGGTGAGTTTCGGCGACTCTTTTTCTTAGGAAAGCAGCACTGCTGGAAACCTATCACTCACTCCCTGTAACTTAGTAAAGTGGTATGCCCTGGTTTTTTTAAAAAATCAATTTTTCATTTTTATTAAAGATGTTCTTGTGTTACAAAACAAACAAATAAACAATTCATAGGGTGTTTTTCACAGTTCCTTTACATGTAGTGAGAGACACTTTTGTTGTAGACATCTTGGGGTTGTGGGGGAGAGAAAGAGGGAGAGAGATGGGGGGTATTGTTCTTTCATTCTGTTGCACAGTGTTAGTGTATGGAGCTGTGTCAGCATCACACTTGTAGTTCCTTTGTTTATGTGTTTATTTTTATTGACATTGTGAGAGATTAAGGGGTCCAGAGCTTGGTCGGCTGCATTCAGTGGATTGCGGTGTGGCTTGTGTGAGGGAAGCTAGGTTGTTGGGTCAGGATAACCATATTGATTCGTATGCAGCTGGGAGGGAGGAAAGTGGTAGGCCCTGCTGTGGACTTCTGGTGGCCTAATGAGAAAGAGAACAAGGCAAGAGCACCAGGCACAGACCAAGGCAGCTTCGAAGGTCTGTGTTTCCTAATAAACAGTACCTTGTTCTGTAACTCTAGCAAGGCAGCTAAAGGATCTGTGGGTGGCTGACTGCCTCTAACAGTGATGGTAAATGTCAAGGCTCTTGTGGCTTTTTAAAAGGTCTGAATGTAACAGAGTATACAAAAACACACCTCTGGGTTAAGAGAAAAGGACCAACCTTAAGGAAAGCTAAGACTATCCTACATACTGAAGAACCCATGGTTCTTTATAGGTCAACAAAGCCTAAGGACATCCATCACGTAGCAGTTAACTAAGCAGAACACGCTGGTGTTAAAATTTCTTATAGGAATCATTAACGTAAGGAAGCCCAAGGCACCTCCACCCACTTTCCTGTTGTTCACTGCAGTCTTAGACATCACCAGTTCCAGAAAATTAAGAAACAGCATTAACTGCATTTTTTTTAATAAAAAAAAAACTTCAACCACTGTTTGAAGTGGGTTGGAGGGGGGAGCAATGGGGCCTGTTGTTGAAATCCACAAGCCCTATCATCTGTGACTCCAATTGTCTCATCGCCTTTAAAAACAGGTTGTGCGCAGTGCAAAATGTAAGAAGTAAAGGTAAAGGGACCCCTGACCATTAGGTCCAGTTGTGACCGGCTCTGGGGTTGCGGTGCTCATCTCGCTTTGTTGGCCGAGGGAGCCAGTGTACAGCTTCCGGGTCATGTGGCCAGCATAACTAAGCCGCTTCTAGTGAACCAGAGCAGCACACAGAAACGCCGTTTACCGCTGGAGCGGTACCTATTTATCTACTTGCACTTTGACGTGCTTTCGAACTGCTAGGTTGGCAGGAGCAGGGACCGAGCAACCGGAGCTCACCCCGTCACGGGGATTCGAACAGCCAACCTACCGATCGGCAAGTCCTAGGCTCTGTGGTTTAACCCACAGCGCCACCTGTGTCCCTAAATGTAAGGAGACCAGGCACTAAATGTAGTAGGCTTACTATGCCTTGTAGCAGGTGGGCTTCCGGAGTCTTGCTCTTAGTAATGCAAGATAACGTGGCCTAATGTGGTGAAGCGAATGTAGAGACTTTCATTAGGAAGTCACTAGTCCAAATGTCAGCTGTGCTATGAACTCATTAGGTAGATGTAGATGAGCCAATCTTCCCCACTCCAAACATGTATGCCACCTTGAGGTACTTGGAGGAAAAGTGAGACATAAATGCAATAAATAAATAAATGCATGGTCACTACAGGAAAAGGCCCTGTCTCTTATGCCTCCTAACCTAACTGACCTCAGTCGAAGACCTGTGACATAGCACAATTACCATTTCGTTTTTAGGTTTTGATGTTTGACCCCTGAGACCAGCTTCCCTGTCAAATTGTCTTGTTTTTTAAAATAGGGATTCCCCCCCCCCCCCAATCACACTGGTGAATACTTGGATTTTAATTAAGTTGTCTGCTTCTTCAATGTCTCTGGAGATCCTGTTTTTCCTTAGCACAATTGTTTAATCAGTTGTTTTGCCATTGTGATTTCTGATCATTTATTCTTCTTCCTTGTCACGTATTGCTGCACTAATGCTGACATTTTCCAATTACTCTCTTATTAGTCATCATCCCTATTCCCCCCGGATAGAACTTTATACAGGCCTCCTCAGTGATGCCGATAGCGTTGTTCGTATTGCAGCTGGCCACTTGTTAACATGCCTGAACCTACTTAACTTTTTTGCTACAAAATATTGCTAGATATTCCACATTAAACCTTTCCGCAAAGCTGAAAAGGTGTACTTTATATACCTTACTTTGTTAGCGCTGACTATGCTGGAAGGCTCTTCTGCATGGGCTACTGCATCTAAGGATTACATTAAAGATATCTGAATCCCAAGGCTTGAAATTTTAATACCCAAGTTAAGGCAATAGCTCCACAGCTTCCCATTTTCAGTTTTGAACAAATGAGCCATCTCCAGGACGCAACTCGGTGTGAGCAAGTGACACTGTTATTTTTTTAATGGTAATAATGTTTGGCCTTCATTAATCTGCCAATACCATAATCCACATCCCCAGTCTTTAGAATTTTATGGCAGAAGGGGACATCTTTTTTAAAATGTATATTTTATGACAGAATTATTTGCCTTGTCGGTGGCTAGAGAACTTTCCTCTCCCCCCCCCCCCACCTTGGCTTGGCTTGCTCTGCCATGCTCCAAATGTGACTGGATCAATGGTTGACAGACCCATGAAAAAATGGAGGCATGAATACCAGTTGCTAAGAATCATGAGTGGAGAGAGTGCTGCTCCACTCGGGTCCTGTTAGTGGTCTTCCCACAGGTGTCTGGTGGGTCTATGGTAAGAACACCTGGAGAGAACAGAATACTAGACTAGCTGAGCCTCTGCCCTGATCCAGCAATGTTTCTCTCACATTACACAAAAGAAATTTTGACAAATTTTTGACAACGCTGCTTTTCAACAGTGAAACAGAGTGGGTCAAAAGAGGGATTAGCCTTACTCTTAAATTCTCATACTCAGTGATGGCCAAACTTGGCTCTCCAGCTGTTTTGGGACTACAGCTCCCATATCCCTAGCTAACAGGACCAGTGGTCAGGGATCATGGGAATTGTAGTCCCCAAACAGCTGGAGGGCCAAGTTTGGCCATCACTGTACATGAACTATTTTTTAAAAATTCTGGCTTTTACTGATAATTTTAATAGCTCGTTGATCATTTTATATATTTGATGTAAGCTACTTAGAGGTTTTTACAAACACAGTGGAACCTCGGTTGTCGAACTTAATCCGTTCTGGTAGACTGTTCAACTTCCGAAACGTTTGACAACTGAGGCGCAATGGCCGGTCGGCAATTTCAATGAAGAAAATGGAGAAACGCGCTTCGGAAGCCGTTTGACTTCTGAGGCGCGTTCTAAAACGGAAGCATTCACTTCTGGGTTTTTGGCGTTCGGGTTCCGAATCGTTCAGCTTCCAAGACGCTCGACAACAGAAGTTCCACTGTAGGCGGTAAACAAATTCCGTGAAATAAATAAAAGGATACAGTAAAACTTTAGGTTCCTAAAGAGTAAAATTGTTTGTTTTTTTAAAAAGACTTTGAGGTCCTTGGGCTTTATTTGATTAGTTATTACTTGTTCAAAGGTCTGTGCGTAGGCCAAGATGCATTCCAAGGCTGCAACTGTGTCGTTATGAATGCAGGTGAATCACATCCATTGTATTCTGTAAACCGTCCTGTGATCCCTAGATGAAGGGCAGTATAAATAATGATTCTATAAATAAAAATTTTCAATGATAATGCTGGCAGAATAACTGTGCTCAAAACTACAGCCAGTTTCCTTTGCTCGAATCCCAGCCATGCAGCAGACTTGGCATATGACCAAGCACATTCCTATCTATTTGAATCATAATGCCCTGTTGACTTCAAAAAGGCAACAATCAATCAGCACATTGCCATTTCTTTCATGAATTATGGGTGGGGGGAACGTCGGACTTTTCCACATTGGAGCAAATGTAGATTTGCCCCTGCCTGTCTCACCATTAATGTAGGGGCATCTACACCATGTCCTCCCCACCTAGTGTTGTCCTGGACCTTTTCCTCCTTTAACTGTGAAGTTTTTTAGTCCTTGGAAAGTCCAAAACAGGACTGAAAAAACATGAATGTGGACACCCTATGTTAATCAGAAGACAGGTAGATGCAAATCCACATTTTGCTCGGGTATGAACAAGTCCTTTACAGGGATGCTTTCCTCTGAAAGTTAATATTAAAAATTTCTAGTAGCTTTGCAAAACTAAGAGCTTGTGTAAAAATCTGCAGGCGAGACTTCTCTTCAACATATGACATTTTTCAATTTTTAACGCAACCCAAACTGAGATTTTCCTTCCATCCCCCAATTCCAACCTTAGATCCTTACAGGGAATCTTTATGCATTCTAGTTTCCGATGCATAAAATTAAAATAGCTTTTTTAGTTGGTTGTAAATGATAGCAAATGCAGTTAAACGGCCAGACAATCAGCTTGAAGTGTTCCCATTATTCTTGCGTTTTGCATGATGAATGTAGCCTAGCTATTACAATATTAGAGAATGAGAATATTTTAAAGAACCATCATTCAAGAGAACAGACTACAGCCTATATGGCAGTGAAATTAAGGGCTGTTAGTGTATACATTTTTTTTTTTTACCTCTTGGTTGCTCATCCAAGAATATCTAGGTAGCAGCAAGTCTTCATGGAAGTGGTTTCTAGAAATCTCTTTTCTCAGTAAACTAGAATGATCTCATGTCATACCATTCACAGGCCCCCAACAGAAACCATTATGATGGAAGTAAATGATGCCAAAAAATGTAATCAGAGCACAAACTCAGCATAATGAGAAGAACCCCATTTACAGTTCTGGACAAAAGTTTTGTTTCATTTCAATAATGAGTATAATTATTCATTCATACATACCTTCTTGGAATTAGCAAAGCATTCTCCTAATTTTCCTGCCACACTGTTCTAGGGTTTTGTTTTGCCTGCAACAAAGTAAAGCCGTGAGAGATTACTGTTTGTACTGTTTGTGCAATTTATAAGGAAGGTCTTTAATTAAAATGGTTGTTATAGAAATGCAGTTAAATATGGGTTGTGTTTGTGTGTGTGTGTAAAAGAGTCATGAACACTGAAGCATAATACTGTAAAAGACGGTAAAATTCTTCAGGAATAATGTTGTACCAGATACATGTTAGTGGGTAAGCGTGGGGAAGGGTTTAGGGTTCCAGCATGGTTGGTGTAGGAAAATTGTGGCGTTTTGCAAGAGGTTTGAAAACAGACTGACCTTAAACATGTGAAAAACTGAAATATAAAGTGATCTGTGTCTACTGAAGCTGGAACAATCCAATTTACGCAAGGTCCAGGTTCTACTTCTCCTTGTTAATGTAAGACAACTCCATTTTTGATATTGGTAACCTAGGAAGGTTTCTTCCCTGTGTATATTTAGGAGGTGTAATATTAGTTTGGGGCAGGGGGAGATGTATTACTTTGTTTATATTCTACATCCCTGTCAGTATGTTTGTTACTGAAACAGTTCCAAAACAAGTAGTTTTTTTTAAAAAAAGTTTTCACTGTTCCCTGTATAGCTTGTCATGGTTTGCATCCACTGTTTTGTCATGTCTAAACTACAGCCCTGTCAAAATGAGAGCTCAATAATTTCTTTTCCCTGTGGGCAAACCTGTGGAGCAGCTAGAAGCTAGTAGGAATGCTGCGACTGAAAAAAAATCGAGTCAGAATGTTCATTTGTGAACTAATAAGTGAAAAGTAAAAATAGTCTATAATATGAGCATCTGAAGGAAGACAGACAGGGGGGGCATTACAAGCAGCATACATCTGGCAACAAAAACAGGTTTCAGAATTGCATACCCCCCAACATTTCTCAGATGGGATGCCCCATTCCATAATGATAATTTTACTATTCATACCCCACATATCTTACTGGGTCACCCCAGCCACTCTGGGCAGCTTCCAACATATCTAAAAACATAATAAAACATTAAACTTTTTTTTAAAAAAACAACACCCTCCCCTATACAGCATTGCCTTCAGATGGCTAGAGGGTCGGATAACTCCATACCCTTCAACATTTCTCCAATGGTGACATCCTAAGGACAAGTGGGACATTCCAGGATCAAAACAGAAACAGGGACAGCTTCTCTAAATGACCCTGGTTTGTTTAACTTGGTGAAGGACTCACAGTAGTGCCACTTGGTCAGCTCCATGGGAAGGAGAATTGGTTGCTAAACCACTTTGGGAACTATAGTTCTTCAAGGGGAATAGGTGTCTAATAGGGTGGCGCTGTGGTCTAAAACAGAGCCTAGGGTTTGCCAATCAGAAGGTTGGCAGTTCGAATCCCCGTGACTGGGTGAGTGCCCATTGTTCTGTCCCAGCTGCTGCCAACATAGCAGTTCGAAAGCACATCAAAGTGCAAGTAGATAAATAGGTACCGCTCCGGCAGGAAGGTAAATGGCTTTTCCGTACTTTGCTCTGGTTCACCAGAAGCGGCTTAGTCATGCTGGCCACATGACCCGGAAGCTGTCTGTGGACAAAAGCCGGCTCCCTCGGCCAGTAAAGTGAGATGAGTGTGCAACTCCAGAGTCATCCGTGACTAGACCTAACAGTCAGGGGTACCTTTACCTTTTCCTTTAACAACTCTTAAGGCTCGTAACAAACTATGCATCCTAGACTGCATCATGACTGTTTAAAGTGGTATGATACAGCTTTTACATGTATAGTTGAAATGGGACCTAAGAGTTTCTAGCAATGAGCTACCAGCTCCCACATGCTTTATGGCCCACATAAATTCAGATGTGGAAACAATGTTCACACCTGTGTACCATGTATTGAATGAATGGCAGGCGATGGAGGGGAATGAAACATATCCATTATCCTAAACACCCAAATTAAAAAATGTAAGTTCTTTAAAATATCAGTTTTGTATTGTATGTTGAAAATAAAAGCTACACTGAGTTTTGAGAAGTAGACTACCATGAAGAAAATAGAAATATGCTATAAAACAAGGCCATTTGTGATGAGATAGGCATATTAATACCTATGTTATAGGGTAACTTTTTGAGACATACCCTGTTCCTGTGATCGCATTCTCCTTAAATTGAGATATTTTCACACTAGTTAGCTGACACTGGATAAAGGAGAGTTAGTGTTGTTTTTGTTGGCATTCCTGCTAGCGGGGCTGAGAAGTTTAAATGAGCAAGATATATGCTTCCTCTTCAAATGTATGGAATGAACTACAAATTACAGAATAATTTTAACACACACAGAGGCCAGACTTTTCCATGTACCTAGAATTTTGCTAACAGCAGGTGCAACGAAAGAGGAGCATACGTATGATAAAGCCTGAAACAAGAATTATAGTTTGCAGAACTCTTAACTGAATGGTAATATTAAGGGATATCTAGTTTTTTATCTTTTAAACCCATTGTATTTTATCTTATACCTGTGTTTTTTAGATATAAGAAGATATAAGATAGATATAAGATATAAGAAGAATAATTAGATATAAGATATTATATATTAGATATCAGAAGAATAATTTTATTATTTATATGCCGCCTGAATATATTAATATTCATTTTTAAAAAATTCAAGAGATTGGTTTAATGCAGAACACACACACACACCTCCCTCTCTCTCTCCCTCTCTTTTACACACACACACACACACACAGAGAGAGAGAGAGAGAGAGAGAGAGAGAACACCTTCAGTTTACTCATTTCATGTGTAATGCATTGAATTGCCCAGATTCCCTTTGAAAGAGAAAATGAAAATTAGTGTCCACTTGAGCACTTTTCAAATCTTATTGAAAGATTTTCTCCCCATCCCCCCCCCAAAAAAGTTGCTGTTTTTATTTGTTGGTGTTAAAAGCTCATGGCTCAAGATACTTGCCACTAGAGGCCACTACAACCTCAGCCCACTTCACTCCAAAGTGCTTCAAGGTTCCTGAGCCTGTGCTGGTGGAGGAGCTGTTGACTTAAACAAGGTGTGTTCTGTTGGTGTGCCAAATGAAATGCAAACTCCAGACTGATCACGTTTTTATCATCAGAGGACCGCATGTAGAGGAAATAGGAGGTACTGCACTGGGTAGGACAGTATTTTCAAACTACATGAAATAAGATCATCTTGGAAACATACCTCTTGCAGCCATCTCGTCACTGTGGTTAATCCGGTGTAGCAATAACTATGTTTTTAAACAGACCAAAAACCTGTTAAATGGAGGGGGGAAATGACTGAGTCTGGCCAAGGAAGGTCATTATGAGAACAGTTGTCTCAATTATAAACTGATACGGTTCTTGACTGTTTATATTAGGCATTAATTTCTTTCCTTGTAGGATCTATGTTTATTTTCAAGTTTCAGTCTCAGAAAGGGTATCTAAGCTTTCCAGTTTCCATATAATTCTGCAACTCTGAAAATACCTTATTCTTAGCCTTTGTGCTGATTTCTCACATCCCACTTCCAAGGGCTCCTGTGCTTGGGGAGCATGTGTAAAAGATAGAAGGCAATACCAATTTTTGTTGTTGTTGTTTAGTCGTTTAGTCGTGTCCGACTCGTGACCCCATGGACCAGAGCAAGCCAGGCCCTTCTGTCTTCCACTGCCTCCCGCAGTTTAGTCAAACTCATGCTGGTAGCTTCAAGAACACCATCCAACCATCTCGTCCTCTGTCGTCCCCTTCTCCTTGTGTCCTCCATCTTTCCCAACATCAGGGTCTTTTCCAGGGAGTCTTCTCTTCTCATGATGTGGCCAAAGTACTGGAGCCTCAGCTTCAGGATCTGTCCTTCCAGTGAGCACTCAGGGCTGATTTCCTTAAGAACGGATAGATTTGATCTTCTTCAGTCCAGGGGACTCTCAAGAGTCTCCTCCAGCACCACAATTCAAAAGCATCAATTCTTCGGCGATCAGCCTTCTTTATGGCTCAGCTCTCACTTCCATACATGACTACTGGGAAAACCATAGCTTTAACTATATGGACCTTTATTGGCAAGGTGTTTTAACCTCTGCTTTTTAAAATGCTGTCTAGGTTTGTCATTCCCTTTCTCCCAAGAAGCAGGCGTCTTTTTAAAGACCATTATATCAGGCTTTAAAATTATTTGTTGCTCATGCAGGAGAGTTTGTGTGTATTGGGAACGATAGTTGAATGAATGAATGAATTTATTAATAAGGTCACAGACCAGCATCAACACACACAATATCACAGATCATAAAAAAAAATATCAGAAATACAGAGGACAATTTGAATATAACAAGGATTTAAATATAAAAAATTAAAATTAATTATTAGTGTGCCCCCCTGTAATTAACATTTAGGGGTTTGGTCATTATGGGATACCACTTGCTTCCTGCGATTAATTGCAGACGCACAGAACTTGGCTACATTTAATGTAGTCTTGCGAATCTTGTCCTCTAGCAGTAGTTTTAAACTATGGTGTTCCGATTCTTTCCTGGACTTTTGCAAAACAGGTGTAATAAAAGTCAAACGTATATCCTCATAAAGACAACAACGTAGTAGTACATGTGAAGCAGTTTCAACTTCCAACGAGCCACAAGGGCAGACCCGTGCTGTATATGGTTTACCCTCAAATCTGCCCTGAAGTAAGGCAGAAGGGAGAACGTTGAATCTGGCGAGGGTAAAAGACCGTCTGTATTTGGGTACCTGAAGACCTGACAGATAGTTAGCTGGAGAGAAACCTCTCCCATGGTCCCTTATTGCTGGATGGTTGATCATTTCGCTCATGTGGCATTGTAATTCTACGTCCCAGATACGTGAAGTGGGAGCTGACCCATCCTTTGCTAAATTTATCCAAGGCTACGACATAGTATTTTTACAGGAGACATGGCTCACAGGGGACCTAGAAGTTAACGGCTTTTCCTCAATGTCCCTCACAGGATCCCCAAGCACTAAAGGGGGGAGAGTCAAGGGTGGCCTAGGCATTTTAATATCTACAAGGTTGAGGGTGTCCTTAGTAAAGTTAGAACGATAGTTGTAATATGGAAACTGTTCCCTTCTCTCCCGCAAAAAAGGGAGGCACATGGCTATCTCTTTTCTTAGTGGTTGGTGATAAGAGCCAGCTCCCACTTCACAATGACCTTGGGAGCATGTGGGTTATCATTGGGCTTGCAGCCAGGCTATGTTTACATGGCATCATTTGTGTGCATCAATATGCCTTACGGTAGCCTCCAACATGGCAGCAGTTGCTGTGGTCCTGTATACAATATCCAGATGAGCACCGGTTCATACAAAGAGCACATGGATGATGGGCGGAAGCCAAGTTCTTGTTTGAAAAATGATGGTGTGTTGGAGGCAGTGGCATAGCATTGGGAGGGCCACAGGGTGGTTGCCCCGGGGACAGAATTGTTCGGGTCACAAAATTTCAACACCCAGCGCTGCCTCAATACAGCTGTGCACTTCCGTCACTGGAAACTGAAAACTGCTTCTCCATGTGAACCAGAAAGTGACCTCTCCAGGCAATGGAACGACTCTCCTTTTTCTTGTCTCTGTAGCTGCATTCTCCTGGGTGACTCAGACGCCATTTGGCAGTTAAATGTGCATATGAATACTCTGTCCGTTTCCCTCCACCCACTCCCTCCGCATGGCCCCGAGCACTGGCAACCCACGCTTCGCCACTGGTGGGAGGGATGAGATGACAGACTCGGAGACAGGGCAAGAGTGAAGCCCGTGTACTCAAGTGCAGTTGCTTCCTTCCCCAATAAGGTGTGATTGTGTGTGTTTGTGTGGAGATTTGTTTTTCTTAAAATTATTTCTAAGGGGTGTCTCAGATAAAAATAGAGGTTGATAATCCAGCTCCCCATGCTTAGAAATGTCAACACTAAAGCAACTCTAGCAAAGGAAAATCAAGAAAGTTTGCCGGGGTTTGGTGTATCTACTTTTTCATGCAGTTTGGCTTCAGAAAATGATAGTAGAAAACTTAGTCCAAGAGGCCCATTTAGCAGCACTGATATATTCCACCTAGTTTCTAAGGTGCAAACAACCATTTTGGCAGGCAGCAAACATTTCTAATGTTTAATTACCGCTCTCCCCACCCCACCCTGCATCCCTTTTTTATTTATTTGTTCTGCAAAATCTTGATACCTGTTCAAATTGTAGAAGGAAACCAGTCAGGCATTCGCTGTCCTTTGAGAGTCCTCAACTATTTCATCATTGAACAGGAGTCCACAAGCAGTAGGTGTGGGATAATATAAAACCTTTTTGAAATGTTCTGGCAGCAGATCATATGGGAAGGGTGTGTTGAAACTAAAATATGTTTGGACTCTATCCTCGATTGTAGAAGCATAAAGAGAGCCTTGGACAGTTGACTTGTTTCTTCCAAACAGAGAGAGTGTTTAATTTGTTTCTTCTTTGCCCGAAAGGGAACAGCTGTAAATTGTAAAAATAAAATTTCTGCTGCAATGATTTTAGTACTTGAAAGTCTTGCCAGAGTCATAAACAATGACATTTGTAAGCTGGTTTTTTTTTTTTTTTTTTGCTTCTTTTAAAAAAAGAATTGACTGAAACTTGAAAACTACTGCAGTTTTCAAGCAGGGCTGAACTTTGGGCCTAACTGCTCGTTGATATCTACAAACCTGAAACCATGTTTGTTAAACTTATTCATATGATACAGGCAATATCAACATCCAGCTGTGCTAAGCAAAGAAAATTGTTTGTTTGGTCAAGCTTTTTAGCAGCTCTACAAGGAGAAGTTCTGTTGCTGTTTAGTCATTTAGTCGTGTCCGACTCTTCGTGACCCCTTGGACCAGAGCACGCCAGGCACTCCTATCCTCCACTGCCTCCCGCAGTTTGGCCAGACTTATGTTGGTAGCTTCAAGAACACTGTCCAACCATCTCGTCCTCTGTCGTCCCCTTCTCCTTGTGCCCTCAATCTTTCCCAACATCAGGGTCTTTTTCAGGGAGTCTTCTCTTCTCATGTGGTGGCCAAAGTGGAGAAGTTCAGTGAGTTTACAAGCTGTATCTATATTTATATGTAACAAGTGGAGCCTCTTACAAAATGTTATAGAATAGGATGGTTCAACACATGGCTGGCTGGAACCATTCTGTTGCCCGTTTGCCCTGGATTCTCCCCCCACCCCTTCTCCATTCTATAATTCTCACCTTTTCCTGGCCACTACAGAGCTGAGTCCTCATTCCTCATATTATTTTGGGAGATGCCCTTTGAAGATTTCCCTTCCCCCTAAAGTTTTTGTTTCATAAACCTTCTATAAATTCCTCCTTATTTGAGGACCGTGCTGTTTGAGCTCTGTAAGGACTCAAAATCAGAAAAGTGAAATAGCTGTGAGTTCATATGATTGCAGTCCATAGTCATGGTCTTCCTTTTTCTTCTTCGGTTCATGGATTTTGTGGGAAGAACTGGAATTCTTTTACAGTGGTACCTCGGGTTAAGAACTTAATTTGTTCTGGAGGTCCACTCTTAACCTGAAACTGTTCTTAACCTGAGATACCACTTTAGCTAATGGGGCCTCCTGCTGCCGCCGCACGATTTCTGTTCTCATCCTGAAGCAGAGTTCTTAACCCGAGGTACTATTTCTGGGTTAGCGGAGTCTGTAACCTGAAGCGTCTGTAACCTGAAGCGTCTGTAACCTGAGCTACCACTGTATGTGCTGCAATGTAAAAAACAACTACTATTCCTTCTGCCATCACCACTTTCCATTTTTTGGCATCACACACATAACTCAACCACTTAGCATGTTTGTAGCCTTCGAGCTGCAAATTTGGGTATGACAGGGTAGGGGCAGTAGCAGAGCTTCATGCTCCAGCACCGGGGGGGGCAGAGAGCAGGTGGGGGTGGGGCTGGCGTGCATCCTGGGGGCAGGGTGCACCACCCACAAGGGCGTGGTCCCAGCGCGGGCGGGGGGGCAGCTGCGATGGCACCCCACCAGGATCACTCTGCCGAGGACAGTGCGCTCCCCTCACTCCTCTTCCTCCGCCAGTGGGTAGGGGGCGGTTCTTAGTGATATCACAGAAGCCCAGAATGGGTGTGGGTGTGGGTCATAGCTGTCAACCATCCCTTATTTAGCGGGAAAGTCCCTTATCCCAGCGCCGTGTCCCGCTGCTGTCCCTTATTGATGATATCCCTTAAATTTCCCCGGTTTCAAAGGAAGCAGCTCCTCTCCCTCCCTCCCTGCCTGCCAGCCAGGGAGGAAGGAGGCTCCAACTGTGTTGCTTGGCTGCGTTGCTCACCCAGTAAGGAGTCTAAGAACGACTGGGGGATGGAGCTTGCATGCCTCGTTCCGATCAAATCGGCCGCGTTGCCTGGGGACTCGCCTTTGCTCAGCGCTTCCCAGCGGAGAGGTGACGGTGGTTTTCCTTGCTGCATCCCCTTTGCCGGGTTGCTGCGCTGTGGGAACCACCGCTTGAGGCTTTGTTTGGTTTCTGGCTGGGCTTTCTGCCTTTGGCTCAGAAGTTGAACATACCTGGCTGCTGATCCCTTATTTCCAAGGCTGCTGGACCCTTATTTTCAAATCTGTAAATTGACAGCTATGGTGTGGGTGGGAGTGTTATGCATGCACACTAAGAAGGCATCCTATAAGTCAGGAGCGGGGCTAAGGTGCCTTGATACACATAACTAGCAAAAATATTGTACAATTTTCCTAAATAAAATCCATAACCAATTTGCTTAAGGTGCATTTTTCTCTGGCGGGTTTCAAGGCTGCATTGTTAATTACCGAATAGCACAGTATTAAAGCATTAGTTCTCTGTTAATCTATGTATGGGAGGTGGGAATTTTGCATAAATGTCTGTACAGGAGTCAGCCACAGCACAGACCACAGATATATGGTAGTCCAGCCTCATTTCGGTTACTGAGAACAGTCCAAAGCACAACTCCACAGCAAGTGTTTAAAATGCATGCCCTTTTCTCAAACTATAGAGGCAGTGCTTGACTCATAACTCCTTTTTAGATTTGACCAACTTATCTCTAAATCTTGACCTAGGCAGGTTTACGTGATTTGTTGGTGCTACTTCATGAACCTTTTCCTCTGTGCAAAGCTTTTTCTTGATTTCTCAGAAAAGTAAAGAAGAGCAAGATCAAAGGGGGGGGGGAATTTCCCTGAAATGGTTCTTTGCCGCTTGTATCTGTGTTGCTCTGAAAAAGTAAAAACCACTTCAAGGATCTTCCCAACTGCATTACAGTAAAAGTACTTAGAATGTGGCTTTTGAATTGATGGTAGACAAGGGGCAGGAGTGACATCTAATTGTTTTTGGTATTTGCTTTAAGCTTCTAGATCTCAAGAACTTGTCACGGCTTTCAAAATGGGTTTCAGAGATCTCTGCTGGCCCAGCTCTTAACTCCAAGGCCAAGATTCAAAAACAGGTCCTGCTTCAGCATTCATATTTCAATTGCATACCCTTCAACCATCCCAATTTGAGCGGAATATCCTAGCTTCTGTTTGGATTCCAGAATGTTCTGGTTTTTGGTCCGGTGCTCTGGCCCAAGGCAGCTGGCTTGCAGCAGAACATCAGACCAAAAGGCACTCGGTTTTTGGTCTCATGCTCTGGCCTGAGTTATCTGGCTCACGCCAGAGCTCAGGAACAATAAAAGCAAGCATCCTGATTTTTGATCAGCGGGATGTTGGAGGGGATGCATCTGATCCTTTTTCTGCCCCACTCCCTTCATGGTGCCCTGTGAAGCAGGCATTTCTACCAATTCAGCTCTTTAGAGGTTAGTTGCAACAAATAATCCCCTCTTTTAAGTAGCCAACTGCAATGATACACTTTCAAAACAGTCCCGTCCCCATTTGTTCTCTGTGTTTAGAGATCAGGTGATCTGCTGTGTGGCCCTGACAACTCTAGAGTAGTCTTTGCCAACCTGGTGCCCTCAGGTGGTTTGGACTGCAGCTCCCAACAAACTTTGGTGCAAAGGGGCACCAGGTTGACGAAAGCTGCTCCAGTTAATGTAGTTAATGTAGCCTGGTGGACAGAATGGGGAACAGAAGATAAAAAAATGTGTTACTATAAAATAGCATAGATATTGGGATAAAATGGGGGAGGGAAGAACCAAGTCTTAAGCCCCTTGGAGCGCAGGTAGGATTTTTTTTAATGTTGTTTGGAACTAATGTGAAAAGCTGAGTAGGGTTTTGGCTGGCCAGGTACAAGGCCAAATGAGAACCATGCACTAGGACCACGAGAAAAGTTATACTGGAGGAAGCCTAGGCCCTGTGTCAGTGCAATATAAGGACAAGACAAGACAGAAAAGTTCCTGGGGAGACTGTGGTGAGTGCATAGTCTCAGAAAAGTGGCATAACCCACCTTTATATTGGGGAGGGCCAATGTGGTGCTCTCTAGATGCTGGCATGGGCTGGTGGGAGCTGTAGCCTCTCCTTACACACAGTTACCACAGCTCTGCTCCTAGCAGTTGCTCCCTTTCCCCATCTCTGTAGGGCACATATGTAACTTCCTCATCTGTCCACCATCCCTACTGTCCTTGTAACAATAGGAGCCAACTCTGGGGGGCCGAGGTCCCTTCTCGGCCCCAATAAAATATTTGAGCCAAAGTTGATGGGCCCTGCCATTGAAATGGTGTGGTGCACCGCATATTGTAATTGATTATGCGGGGCGGGGCTTACCTGTGTCCCCCCCCCCAATATTTTGTTCACGTTTTCACTCCTGCCTGTAACCATGATAATCCTTCCAAGTCTTCCCCTTATTCTTGGTCACACCAGTAGTCAATCCTGTAAAAGGTAAAGTTAAGGACCCCTGACAGTTAAATCCAGTCACGAACGACTCTAGGGTTGCGGCGCTCATCTCGCTTTACTGGCCGAGGGAGCCAACGTTTGTCCAGACAGTTTTTCTGGGTCATGTGGCCAGCATGACTAAGCTGCTTCTGGTGAAACCAGAGCAGTGCACAGAAATGCTGTTTACCTTCCCGCTGGAGCGGTACCTGTTTATCTACTTGCACTCTGACGTGCTTTCGAACTGCTAGGTTGGCAGGAGCTGGGACCGAACAACGGGAGCTCACCCCGTTGCAGGGATTTGAACCGCTGACCTTCTGATCGGCAAGCCCAAAGCTCAATGGTTTACACCACAGCGCCACCCATGTCCCTAGTCAGTCCTGTACCCTTCACTTAATCTGTAACAATCCATCTTTTCTCGTGATTAAATCCAACCTTTTACACATCAGTTATATTCCTGCCCATTTCTGTTCCTTCTCCATAGCTCTTATGCTTTCCATTTTTGTGTCCTAGATGTGAATGGGAAATGGAGGGGTGGAATCCTTCCCCACATTGTTTTGATTCACTTTCTTTCCACTGGATATTTGTAATAAATGATATAACTTAATAATACCCTGCTCTTCTTCTAAAAGTACCCAGAACAGTATTTATCATTTCAGATACATCTCCCACTTCCTCCTAGGCCTGCCAACCAGCCAGATATCCACATACCATATGTCCAGCTTGCTCTGATGAAGAAGAATTAGGCTTTGCTTATTCCCTTCCAGAATTACTAGCAAGAAATTTACATTAAGCAAAATAAGAGATTTGAGGTTGTGGCCATTAAGTGCAACAAATGACTCTACATTTCCCCAGAGATCACTCTACACAAAGTACTGTATTGCAGTTTTTCTGTCTGGATGCTGTGAGGTCTATTTCTCAAGAAAATAGACGGTATGGTAACAATTTAATAGAACAGAGTATTTTAAAAATGAAATTGTTGTTCTAATATAACAAATATCAGTCAGGAGACCTAGACTTGGAACCAGGTTTTTACAGTGGGTCGTCCAGTTCGGTTCAGATCTTCTAATGATGTTCCCACCAAAACTTTAACTATGTTTTCAATACTTTGAGTAAAATCACACGTTGCTCATTCCATTCTTGCTCCATTCGTGTTACTGACATTGTTTTAAAGCATAATTAAATAACCTTTTACTGAGGGTGAAAGAGGAGAGTGCAAAATATGGTCTGAAGCTCAACATCAAAAGAGCGAAGATCATGGCCACTGGTCCCATCACCTCCTGGCAAACAGAAGGGGAAGAAATGGAAGCAGTGAGAGATTTTACTTTCTTGGGCTCCATGATCACTGCAGATGGTGACAGCAGCCACGAAATTAAAAGACGCCTGCTTCTTGGGAGAAAAGCAATGACAAACCTAGACAGCATCTTAAAAAGTAGAGACATCACCTTGCCAACAAAGGTCCGTATAGTAAAAGCTATGGTTTTCCCAGTAGTCATGTATGGAAGTGAAAGATGGGCCATCAAGAAGGCTGGTCGCCGAAGAATTGATGCTTTTGAATTATGGTGCTGGAGGAGACTCTTGAGAGTCCCATGGACTGCAAGAAGATCAAACCTCTCCGTTCTTAAGGAAATCAGCCCTGAGTGCTCACTGGAAGGACAGATCGTGAAGCTGAGGCTCCAATACTTTGGCCACCTCATGAGAAGAGAAGACTCCCTGGAAAAGACCCTGATGTTGGGAAAGATGGAGGGCACAAGGAGAAGGGGACGACAGAGGACGAGATGGTTGGATAGTGTTCTCGAAGCTACCAGCATGAGTTTGACCAAACTGAGGGAGGCAGTGGAAGACAGAAGTGCCTGGCGTTCTCTGGTCCATGGGGTCACGAAGAGTCGGACACGACTAAACGACTAAACAACAACAACAACAACATTTAAAAAACAACTTTGCTTATTTAAGTTGGATAATATTTTCAAAGTTACAGCAAAGGTCTTCAAGTCAATTTTTATTGTATATAGCCAAAGGCCTTTACAATGGATGACAGAAAATAAAAGAAAAACTTTCCTCTAAAAATCATACAGTTTACAGCATAAAAAGAAATTTACAACATTAAATTTTAAAATTGGAGGTCTGTGTAGTTAGAGAGCTACCTATACAACAGTAGCATTTTGAAGGAGGGGGGGTTTTTATTTTAGTATGTTTAATCAGGCTAATCACTGGGCAGAACAATCCTAAACAGACATGAGGAAACTCTATCCTGCAGGTAAAATTAGGCTAGTCAAGTCCACCTGCTCCCGCACCTGACACCAGGTATGCAGCATGTAAACTGCAGTTGCAAAGGAACAATTGGGAGGGAAATCAGCAGGAGGGAAATTTCTTGCACCAAGTCTTGAAAGTTGAACCATTGATGGGAGTATCAGGGTAGGGCAAATCCATTTAGGACATATTCTACAGTCCCTCAGATCACCCCATGCCCTGACCACCATCCCTTTTTAGCTGGTCTACTGGTGACAGAATAGCTTTGCAAGTGTACCTAGGCAGTTCCACTGCTAGGAGCAGCGTATCTCAAATTTTGTGAATGTAATGGAACTTCTGCCAATTCTGCAGCCCCTACATTGGTGGAACGTTTGTGTATAGGATAGCACCCTCATAGGCTTGTCCGTTAATTATTCAGATTTCAGTCACCAGCAAGATATCTATAGATCAGTAGGGGAATTTGCAACTGGATCTTCACTATGAAAGAGGTTCGTTACAGACATTTTGTCATCCTCTCTTATTATTAGAAATTCTAATCCTCAGCAGAATATTTGGCTGAAGGTATTTTGATAGTGTTTACAGCTGCGACTCCAGTTCCTGGTAAGGGGCAAACTTATACTGGGAAAATGTGGCATTGCATTTCTAATCACTATCTAATGACTCCGAGTTGGCTAGTAGAAAAGAAGTTCCCATACCAAGAATTTTATGCATTGGCTTTATGGACTGTATAAATTGTGACCTTTAAGTTTAGTACTTTGGAAATGTTTTTCAAGCTTACTGTTGGCAAGAATATATATATATATAAAGTATATATATATGTATGTGTGGGTGCATGTGCGTGCATGCGTGCCTGACTTGAATTTGAAGGTTACTAGGGGTGCCGCAGAGGAGAAATCCTCTAGGATTAAGACACCTTTTTCAAAACAGCAACCAGATTTTAATACTGTCCCTTCTTCCCTCATCCACACTTTTGCTTGACCTGTAGTTTGCTTTTATTGTGTACCAATTAATCCCCCTGAGTCTGAGAGGGGATGCTGGGTTGTTTCGTTGTTGAGAAAGAGGTTTCTTGTTGTTCCATGGCTGTGGCTTACGAAAATCCGACCTTACTGAACTGAAGCTTGGTTAAGCAAAGTCTTTTCAGATTTTTTCCACACATCTGATAAGATCCGATGTAGCAGGTGAGAGGTTTTTTTGCAAGGCATAGGAGAAAAGCTCTCAGAAATAGGGGGATTAATCGGTACAGAATACAACCAAGGTGATGGTAAAGCAAAAGTATGGATGAGCCCTAGACTGAGATACAGTTTAGACATGATGCTGTTGCCTGGAAAGCATTTATCCATGCAACGTATTTTTTGCTCTATAAGACACACTTTTTCCCTCCTAAAAAGTAAGGGGAGATGTGTGTGCGTCTTATGGAACAAATGCAGGCTGTGCAGCTATCACTGAAGCCAGAACAGCAATTCCTCTTGCTGTTCTAGCTTCAGGGATAGCCATGCAAAGCCTCTTCAACAACATTTGATTCAGAATATTTTTTTTCTTGCTTTCCTCCTCTAAAAACTAGGTGCGTCTTATGGTCGGGTGATTCTTATAGAGTGAAAAATATGGTGAGTGTTACAACAGCCAGCCCCCGTCCACATCTGAAGGGCAGTTTAATATGTTTATAGAGTGTAGCATGCTACCATTATATGTGTGTTGGTCAGTGTGTGCAGCAAGCACCTTTGAAATGAGTTACCAGGTGTTAAGAACATCTATGCAGGCAAACCCTCGCTGAGGTCCCCTTTCCCCACTTTCTTGTTACCACCTCAAACACAGCACTGGAATCATGCATTTGCTCAGATAATTTGCAGGCCCATTCTTTCCTTCTGTCTTCTTCCACTTCTAGTTTAGTCCCAAAATTGAAAGATCCTCTTCAGCTTTTAAACCAGTATCTTATCCTGGAGCTAAATTATCATTTATATTTCCTAAAGAAAATGCTTGCGCTAGAGTGAAACCTCTTTCCTTCTTGAGCTTGCCACTAAATCCAACCAACTGAATCTCTGGCAGGATGCAGCATACGGTTCTCAAAGTTTCCTATCAAGATGTTTCCCAATGCAAAAGAACTTTATGTGACATTAGTCTACACTGCTCTCGTTTGCTCAGTCTTGCTCTCTTTTCTGTCCAGAGCCTCGTCATCTTTCAGTGCCGTAGACATCAATGAGCTACAGTCTGACTGAAGGCTCTAACTTGCAGTTGGTGATATGTGGAGAAACACAAACAACAGATGCTCTTCTGAAATGGGCTCTGCTGTGGGGTAAATTAACAGATGCAGTGTCAGAAATAGTTATTTCTCAGATGAATTTTTATTTTTATTTTTAAAAACCTCCTTTAAAAAACCTAACACCTTGATATGAATGCCTGAATGAGGACTAACAGGCTGTTGCAATCACCGGATCAAAGATTTTGAAGAAACAGGAAGAGGAGGAATCTAAAACTAGAATTCACATGCCACATCTTACCCAGTCTTGACAATCCTTGGAAGGTTTTGAAATGCAATAATTGCATTTCTAGAGTTCCATAGTAGCAGTTTCTTTATCTGGTGTTTAGAGGTGTCCCTCTTGCCAAATATATAAGCCAGTAACCAGAAGCCTGTGTCGTTTCGAGGTATTAATCTTCATCTTGTGATTGTCATAAATCACGCCTCCCCCCCTTCTTCTTTTTTTTAGTCCCAGCAGTATAATTGAACAGCACATCTCTGGTACTTTGTTCACAGCAAAGACTTGACCATGTTATCTACAATGGTGGTTATAATGACAGTTTGCAATTTAGAGAGATTCCCTTAGTATTAAAAAGTTTGGTTATTTGAGGACTTGCCCTAAGGTCACAGGATCTAGGCAGTTCCCAAGACCTACAAGTTGCTGCACAAGTTTGTCTTAAGGGCTCTTGAGATTAAGATATGTCAAGCCATTCTTCATTCTTCTAGGTCACTGGTCTTCAGTTGATGGGTCAGGTCCCATTAGTGTATCACAGCCTGATGTAAGGTAGGTCGCAAAAGGAGCGCTACCACCATGCAAATATATTGTAATTAAGAAATGGGTCTCCAAATGTACGTTTCAGTTATAACTAGGTCCTGGGTCTTAAAAAGATGAAGATACCTGCTATAAGTTGTTAGTGGACCCAGAATCCATACAGTGGTGTTTCCTAATATAGTAAGCTTGGGGTACATAGCATCATAATAATAATGATGATGACGATGATGATGATGATGATGATGATGATGATTTATTATTTATACCCCGTCCATCTGGCTGAGTTTCCCCAGCCACTCTGGGCGGTTCCCAACAGAATATTAGACAGAATAAAACATCAAACATTAAAAACTTCCCTAAACAGGGCTGCCTTTAGATGTCTTCTAAAAGTCAGATAGTTGTTTATTTCCTTGAAATCTGATGGGAGGGCATTCCACAGGGTGGGCACCACTACCGAGAAGGACCTCTGCCTGGTTCCCTGTAACCTCACTTCTCACAGTGAGGGAACCGCCAGAAGGCCCTCGGCGCTGGACCTCAGTGTCCGGGTTGAACGATGGGGGTGGAGACACTCCTTCAGGTATACTGGGGCGAGGCTGTTTAGGGCTTTAAAGGTCAGCACCAATGCTTTGAATTGTGCTCTGAAATGTACTGGGAGCCAGTGTAGGTCTTTCAGGACCTGCAGTCATCCATTTACCTGGCCAAGAGCATTTCCTCTGCAATTGTAAGACACAGAGGTATCTCTTCTTTGCATTATGTTATACAGTTACAGAATTATCCCATAATCTGCTAGTCAGAATGGACTTCACCAGCGTGTGAAAAGGTAGACGGTGCACAGAACTGTGCTTTAATATTCATGTTAGTATCTCGTGTCTTCCCCGAGTGCAGAGAAGCGATGCTAAACAAGGTTATAGGTTGCCACATTTTATCCTCATGGCAACCCCGTGCAGTAGGCTAGGCTCAGAAAGTAACTGGTCCAAGGTGACCCAGTCAACTTCATGGCTGATCAGGGCTGTGTCCCTGCGCGTCTCCAGCCGAAGAGCAGCTTGCTGAGCACTACATCGTCTGTTGCCAGATCACTGTTGTATAACTGTCAGCTGAGCTTAATAAAATGGATGGTATGCTATAAACTGCTACACTCTGGGATTTATATAGGTTCAGCATGTCTGCTTGCATTTTGGGACTCTCCTATAGCGGCCGTTGTAACAAACTCCTACACTTCAGCATTTTATCACTACATACATTCCAACATTTCCCCAAAGCAAAATGGGGCATCCCTACACACAGAGAGAGACACACAGACACCATATCACCACTGCCACTTGACCGCTCGCCTCCCCTGCCACCACTGTACCTGCTCGTGAGTTTGTGCATGTGCCACCACGCACGGCTCCCCACTCACCCGCCCACTCCCAGCATCTGCCACTACTATACATGTACAAAGAGGGCCACAGTGATGTGCTTCCAGAAGTGGCACTGTACTACTGGAAACTGCATCCCTCCTTGTGTGGGTGGTGATTGGCGGCGGCAGCCAGACAGCGAGGTGTGAAACCAAAAGACACGTGTCTACGCTCTTCCGGTGCCCTAGACTGAAATCCCAGGACATCCCAGGATGGAATCAGAGACTGGGGTGCCTTCCATAATTCCAAAGTCGTAAAAACAGGACAGGTGTGAGGTATGTCACCACCACGTGGTCTTCATCCTCCAATACAGAGGGCTTCCATATATCAGTGTCTTGTGACGTGAATGCTGCACATGCGTGCAAATTTTTTTTAACAGTGTTCATGTGACACGGGTGGCACTGTGGTCTAAACCACTGAGCCTCTTGGCCTCGCCAATCGGAAGGTCGTGGTTTGAATCCCCGCAACAGGGTGAGTTCCTGTTGCTCTGTCCCAGCTTCTACCAACCTAGCAGTTCGAAAGCACACCAGTGTAAGTAGATAAATAGGTACCGCTGTGGCGGGAAGGTAAACGGCATTTCCATGCACTCTGGTTTCTGTTACGGTGTTCCAATGTGCCAGAAGCAGTTTAGTCATGCTGGCCACATGACCTAGAAAGCTGTCTGTGGACAAACGCCGGCTCCCTTGGCCTGAAAGCGAGATGAGCGCCGCAACCCCATAGTCACCTCTGACTGGACTTAACTGTCCAGGGGTCCTTTACCTCTACCTTTATATAACAATATCATCAACAAAATGCCAGCCCATCTCCCCCTTTTATCTGGAATTCCACAGGGAGTTTTTTAACTTACTGAATTTCCCACAAAAGGGGGGGGGCAATATGGGGTGGCTTTTTGAGCAGGACAACATTGTGTGCAGCTGTGCAAAGCATGTATGCATAAGCAGTACCACATTCACGATGGGCTGCCACATGTCTGTGCCCATAGAGTGCTTTAAGCTGTGCCTCTTAACCAATCCTATTTCCTTAGGTCACATGCCCCACATTGCTTGGTGGTAGACCACCTGATTCACAGGCAGAAGGCCCCAGATTCAATTCCCAGCATGTCTAGGTTAGGACTGGGAAGAACGTCCTGTCTGAAATCCTGGAGAACGGCTGCCAATCAGTGTAGACAATATAGAGCTACATGGACCAATGGTCTGACTCTGTATAGGGCTGCTTCCTGTGTTTCATGCTTCTATTCTTCACCAAATGCAGCACTCCGCCGCCACCTCCTCTTCTAACATATGTCACAATCCTGCAGTTCCCTAGACAGAGCCATGCTTCATTGAAAAACCGATAATGTAAGATGATTCATTAGTTTGCTTTTGGAATAAGTGATCAAATTCAGCTAGTTGTGGTGTTCCTCTTAGATTGGAACTTGCAAGGCAATATAACACCCTCTTCTTGAGCACCTTAATCACAAACTTTAGCTGTAGTGTAAAGCGTTTTCTGAAACGCAGAGTTTCTCAAAGGATGACAAATTATATGTAAAAGATGTCTGTAGAAAAATAAGAAGCAAAATTATGTTCAGTACCAAAAAATTACTATGGCAAAATGACATTTCTAATGAAGATGTTTTATTTCTTGATCCCTTTTGTTGCAAATGTAAAATAAAATAGTACAATACCTGTTTGACACATTTCATTCCAACATTCTCATTTTAAATCCATTCTACATTCTGCATTATTAGATGCTATGAATAATATAGCTTTAAAAATGTCTAAAATTCCTTGGATATTTTTTATAAGCATCAGAAGTTCTGTACACCCTTCGTCTGAGGCAAGAAGCCTCTGTGTGTGTATTTGTAATTGTTATCTACTCCTAGCTTTAGGGGAAGAAGCAAGTATAAATTTGATTTTTATTCTCAAAGAGTAGATAGCAGTGTGTGTGCACATTTCAGTCACCAGCAAATGGAAAATCATGCATATGTTTACTGCTTTACTGTAGATTAAAATGCATGCACATTTCTGACATAGCAACTGAAACTCCCAACTTTCACAACTGGCAATTCTTTGATGCAAGGATGTGCAGTCGCTTCACATTCCCAGACATTAGAAAGCAAAACTCAGCCCTGCCACTGAGAGGGGAATGAATATGACAGATGAATTGTCTTCTCTCATCTCGCCAAAACACAGGACCACCCTTTTGTGAATATGGTGGTACCTAGGGTTAAGAACTTAATTCATTATGGAGGTCCGTTCTTAACCTGAAACTGTTCTTAACCTGACGCACCACTTTAGCTAATGGGGCCTCCCTCTGCCGCCGCGCTGCTGCCGCACAATTTCTGTTCTCATCCTGAAGCAAAGTTCTTAACCCAAGGTACTATTTCTGGGTTAGCGGAGTCTGTAACCTGAAGCTTATGTAATCTGAGGTACCACTGTAGTGTTTATTCTTTATAAGCAAGGAAGAAATATTCCCTCTGGAAGTGTCATAGTTTCCCCTTCCTTGTCTCAGGGTGGTTACAAATACAAATCATAGAATCATAAAGTTGGAAAAGACCCTAAGGATCATCTAGTCCAACCCCCTTGCAACACAGGAAGCGCAACTTAATCAAATAAAGTCCATCATTAGTACATCCATATTGCAGGTGTGTGTGTTATAACAACCCTACAATGCCACCTCGAGTTTCTTGGAAGAGGAAAGGTTGGATATAAATGAGGGCTGACATATTTCAAACAGTGAAAATCTGGACAGAGAAGTTGAGCTTTTTCTTTTTTTTTAGTTTTGCTCAAAGCTGTTGAGCCGTTTTTGAGCTATTTTTATGGAGAAACGGCAAAAACGGCCCTGCCAACATGAGCTGCCGTGTCTGAATTTTCCATGACATTTTCCCAATTTCCGCCTGGACACTGCTGCCAACTGCAGTATTCCGGACATGTCCGAGAAAATCTGGACGTATGGCAACCCTAAAAATATCGTGAAATGAAATTTGCATCTATACAAAAAAATCAGCAAATGAAAAATTGTATCCTCTTTTGGGAGTTATGCAGAGGGCCTAATTAATATGCAGTGTAATGGACTGAGTAAATCCAATTGGTGCTGCTGGAGCCACACCTACAAGCACCTACATGATCCACAAATTCAAATATGTATTTGGCGTGTTCATACCATATATAGTGTACACATAAAACATTTTCCAAGCATGCCCAAAGAAACCATAACGTGTGAAGTTTTCCTCAGTGTTTACAGGCTGAATTCGTTGTCATGGTAGGAATCGAGATGAGAATCTCTGGCCTCACAATCGCCAGAATTCTCTCCTGAGCGAAATACGGCTTGCTCTGTCTTCCACACATTCTTCGCCTTCCTGTTTCATGCTGTCTGGAGGCTTTGGGCGGCAGGCCTACAGACATTGTTGGCTCTGTAATGCGGATGACCTCATCTGCGTGCCACACAGCTGCAGGGACAAGCTGTGTGCACTCGGCTTAAAACAACAGATTTCTGGGGGTTTTATTTGTTCACACATGAACAGTAAATCAGCTTTCAGGGTTTGGGTGTGTGCGTGTTAACTTTGTGGGAAATGCCTAAGCGTAAGGTTTCTGTTTCACTGTTCAGAGTGGGGGTGGTGGGTTGAGAGATGAAGTATGTGGTTAACAAGGGGGGGGGGGAGAGAAGTAGCCTACAGTAAAGTAGAAACATTTCTCTTGTTCATGTTGTATGTGTGTGTTGGCCCTTTAAGAGGCTGTTGTCATAATGAAAGAGAACTGTGGAACTATCTAAAATTGCAACCTGGCTGACAAAATACAGTGATCTGGGTGGGTCGCTCCTCATAACCAAACTAGTAGTTGTTAAGCACACCAAAACACAATAGCTCAATTCAGGAGTTACTGTGGTTTGGCTGTCAGGAACAAGCTATGTGCATTGCAGGCGGTTGGACAAGTCAATCCTCATGGTCCCTCCCAAGTCTACCATTCTATGATTCTATGTGTTCCCCTTCATCTCCTTATACACTAATCCTTCCTGGTACTTCCTGGTTTGAAATGACTATAATGTCCAAAATAATGATTTTCCAATGGAATGACCACACTATGGTTGCTGCCTAACCCAACTCTAGAGCGCCAACCCTAGGAGGCTGAGGTGACTTTGACCCCCTCAATATTTGTTGGAAAGGGACTGGGCCCCCTCATTGTTGCGCATGCGTCACAGCTTAGCCTCCTCCAGACAATGCAACGTCACATGTGTGAGACGCATGGTGCACGTCACTCGTGTGATGCGTGCATGTTATCACACGTGCAGGACATGCGCTGGGCTCCCTCAGTCTTGGGGGCAAACAGTAGTGTCATTTCTCTCTCAGCAACTAGCTCTGCCTGTTTTCCCCTTTTGAAGAGACCCAGCAGTCATGGACTCTGGTGGAGTGAGGAAGACTGTGGTTCTGTTAGTTGCTTCTGAACTGTGTCAGAGGTGAACCGTGAGACTGCCTTGGGCCAGGGATGTACTGGCACAATGGGTTCCTCTTGTGCAAGCGCTTCTGGCTTAGTCTGTACACCTGAGGTTGGCCCTGCCCGTTTTCTCTCCCACTCTGAACTCCTGACATTGTTCCTGAGAAAAGGAAGCCTGGCTCCAGGCCCATCAGTTACGCACAGGAGTTTCAGCCGTGTGTGCTGATCCACCTCAATCTGTTTCGAAGTGAGTCATACATCCATCTTTTGTACACATCTATTCCAGGTCAATCATTTGTGTTCCTCAGGGTTAAACCACCCATTATATTACATATATTACAATATATTGCAGCCCTGATGAAAATTCCCACCCATGTTGTTACCTGCCATGGGAGGAAAGCTGCTGTCATCCCAAATTGTTAACCATTTCCCCACCCCCAAATGAGGGTCCAAATATGTTGTACTCGGAGGAAGTTGCTTGGGGGAGCCGTGTGAAGGGGAGATTTGGTAAGAACAAGAAAGACTGTGCAATGCCCTTCTACAACTTTCTATATCCCACTCCCCCATCTCTCTCTCTCTCTCTCTCTCTCTCTCTCTCTCTCTCTCTCTCTCTCTTTTATACATACACACACACACTACTTACTCATCAGGCACAGGCTTTGGAAGATACATTTGTGTAAATGACATGTAGCTCTATGCCAAGTTTTGTTAGTAATCACAAAACTGCGGTTTTAGGCTTCGATGCTGCATAGCTGTACACAGTTTTGTGGCCTCAAAGGCATTTCAGAAGTGCATATCCTACAGCTCAAAGCTGAATGAAAAAGCCACATTGACCAAAATGTGCATTCTATTTTAAAATGGCCCATTTCCTTTGTACAAGAGAAGTTCTTAGAATTCATTATTAAAATGCTGTCAGTCAGTCTACCTCAGTGAAATATTTGACCATTGACTATCCGAAAACTAACAGATTTAGAGTCAAGCTGTAATACGTATGCAGCTGTATGCATGAGTGGCATTTTTGGCTAGTCATGTCCTAAAACAGGGATGGGGGACCTCAGACTTGGGGGGCACTCTGTCTGACCCCTCAGGACCCTCCACAGGCCACACCCTCTCTCCTCAAGCCACATTGGTCACCGACTCAGCTTCACACCCTTGAATATTTTTGCCTGGCTGGAATGTGTCCCTAAATTCTGATAATGCCTCTTGCTTACCAAGACAGAGGTTATAGAAGCAGTGCTTTTTTTCTGGGGGGACACAAGGGTATGCATGCCCCTGAACATTTTGTGAATCTAAGTTTGGCCTCATTGAAGGGAAGTATTTCAATATGAGTAAGTAAATGAGAGTACCCGTAAACATTTTTTTTAGAAAAGAAGCACTGTATAGAAGGGAGTACGAGTGCGCGCCGAAACTAGGCTGTCTAACAAAGGTAAAATTCATATTCATTGCTCTGCCCAATGCCCTTGTCAAATAGAAAACATCTATTATATTTTATCCACTATGTTTCATTTATTGTTTTATTGATGCCAATAACAATGTTCCTGGTTACGTTGATCAACTTCGGAATTCTTGCTCTTTAAGGATATTGTGACTAGGGCCTGTCTCAGGGTTCAACCTTCCCACATGTCATGTCTAAGGTCTCCTCAGCATAGGAAGAGGGGGAACAGGTCTCAAAAGCAGATCGTCATACCACTAGTAACTGTGAAAAGCAGTTTGCTCTGAATATCCCTTCCCCTGCCGCCAGAACTCTGTCACACCCTACCATATCTCCCCCAGGAGCGGAAGAGGTGGCAACACAAGAAGCCACCTCAGAGCTGCCAGCAAAGCGTCCATCTAGCTGCACATGAGCCTATTTGGAAGGAGGCGGAAGCTCATCATAGCTGTCCAGATCAAGGCCTGGCTGAGAGCCAGGAAGGAGTGAAGTCTCCATCTCCTATGTAAGAGTCCAGATTATTGAGACCAGTTTCAACCTAACTTTTCACCTGGTTGTGGGACCAAAGTGGTCTTGGTTGATGACCTGTATCAAAAGAGTGAGAGAGGAGTGCTATTTTCTCCTTCATCTCTTAGTGGTTTTGATTGACCATCGTATCCTCCTGTGGCAGCTGAGTGGGATGGAAACGAGGGAGCATCTTAAGATGGTGCCATTCCTGCCTGCAGGGTCATCACCAGAAAACAGAACTGGGAGACTACCGCTCATGGCAGTTGAGCTATGAAGCTCCCACAGGGTCCACCATGTCTCCCATGCTAAATATGTACATGAAGCCATAGGGAGTTTTGTGGTGTGGCGTCACCAATATGTGGATGTTGCCCAGCTCTATTTAATAATAATAATAATAATAATAATAATAATAATAATAATAATAATAAATAATATATAATTTATTATTTATACCCCGCCCATCTGGCTGGGCCTCCCCAGCCACTCTGGGTGGCTTCCATAGAAACCAAAAATACACTAAAATATCACACGTTAAAAACTTCCCTGAACAGGGCTGCCTTAAGATGTCTTCTGAATATCAGGTAATTATTTATCTCTTTGACATCTTGTGGGAGGGCGTTCCACAGGGCGGGCGCCACTACCGAGAAGGCCCTCTGCTTGGTTCCCTGTAGCTTTGCTTCTCGCAATGAGGGAACCGCCAGAAGGCCCTTGGCGCTGGACCTCAGCGCCCGGGCAGAACGATGGGGGTGGTATACTGGACCAAGGCCGTTTAGGGCTTTAAAGGTCAGCACCAACACTTTGAATTGTGCTCGGAAACGTACTGGCAGCCAATGTAGGTCTTTCAAGACCGGTGTTATATGGTCTCGGCGGCCGCCCCCAGTCACCAATCTAGCTGCGGCATTCTGGATTAGTTGTAGTTTCCGAGTCACCTTCAAAGGTAGCCCCACGTAGAGCGCATTGCAGTAGTCCAAGCGGGAGATAACCAGAGCATGCACCACTCTGGCGAGACAGTCCGCAGGCAGATAGGGTCTCAGCCTACGTACCAGATGGAGCTGGTAAACAGCTGCCCTGGACACAGATTTGACCTGTGCCTCCATGGACAGCTGTGAGTCCAAAATGACTCCCAGGCTGCGCACCTGGTCCTTCAGGGGCACAGTTACCCCATTCAGGACCAGGGAATCCTCCACACCTGCCCGCCTCCTGTCCCCCCAAAACAGTACTTCTGTCTTGTCAGGATTCAACCTCAATCTGTTAGCCGCCATCCATCCTTCAACCGCCTCCAGACACTCACACAGGACCTTCACCGCCTTCACTGGTTCTGATTTAAAAGAGAGGTACAGCTGGGTATCATCTGCATACTGATGAACACCCAGCCCAAACCTCCTGATGATCTCTCCCAGCGGCTGCATGTAAATGTTGAAAAGCATGGGGGAGAGGACAGAACCCTGAGGCACCCCACAAGTGAGAGCCCAGGGGTCTGAACACTCATCCCCCACCACCACTTTCTGAACACGGCCCAGGAGGAAGGAGCGGAACCACTGAATGACAGTGCCCCCAGCTCCCAGCCCCTCAAGACAGTCCAGAAGGATGTTATGGTCGATGGTATCAAACGCCGCTGAGAGATCCAGCAGAACTAGAAAACAGCTCTCACCTTTGTCCCTAGCCCGCCGGAGATCATCAACCAGTGCGACCAAGACAGTTTCAGTCCCATGATGAGGCCTGAATCCCGACTGGAAGGGATCCAAATGGTCCACTTCTTCCAGGTGTGCCTGGAGTTGTTCAGCAACCACTCGCTCAATCACCTTGCCCAAGAATGGAAGATTTGAGACTGGGAGATAGTTGGCCATCGTGGCCACATCTAAAGATGGTTTTTTAAGAAGCGGTTTAATAACCGCCTCTTTCAGCGGGTCTGGGAAGGCTCCCTCACGGAGGGAAGCATTCACCACCCCACGAAGCCCATCGCCCAGTCCTTCCCGGATAGCTTTTATAAGCCAGGATGGGCAAGGATCCAGGAGACAGGTGGTTGGCTTCACTCGTCCAAGCAGCCTGTCCACATCCTCGGAGGTAACAGATTGGAATTGATCCCACACAACTTGACTAGACAGGTCTCTAGCACTCTCCCACCCCGGCCCTGCTCCCACAGTGGAGTCTACTTCTTCCCGGATCTGAGCGATTTTATCTGCAAAAAACTTTGCAAAATCATTGCAGGAGAACATGTGGCCCGTACTGGGCCCTGATGTTGCAGGTGGTTCCACTAAATTGTGAACCACCTGAAAATGTCTCCTGCTGCTGTTTTCTGCAGATGCAATAGAGGTGGTGAAGAAATTCTTCTTCGCCGTCGCTATCGCCACTTGGTAGGCTCGACGTTGAGCTCTAACCTGTGTCTGGTCAGATTCGGAATGAGTTATCCGCCACCGGCGCTCTAGCCGTCTCAACGATTGTTTCATTGCCCTCAGATCCGTGGAAAACCACGGGGCTGTCTGGGCTCCATGCAATCGGAGAGGGCGCTTCGGAGCCAAACAGTCAATAGCCCTGGTTAACTCCACATTCCAGCGGGCCACCAGGGAATCAGCTGAAAGGCTACTTTATTCCATCTGAGAAAGGCTGTGCAGGAACTGGAGTGGTGCCTAGAGATGATGTCAAGCTGGAATACTGCCAAGAAAATGAAATTGAATCCCGACAAGATGAAGATTGTTCTAACAGGGGTAGCACTGCCCCTAAAGGAGTAGATGCATCACAGCTCCTAGATTTCAAGTTGCCACTGGAGACTCAAGTGTTCCTGGATTGAGATGGTTTAGCCTCAGTAACCCATGCCCTGGCCTGGTAATACTCCTGACAGATTATGGTTTGTGGGACTTCCCTTGAGAGCAATCTGGAAGGTGCAGCTGGTGCAGAATGCTCTGGCTCAACTTTGTGAAAGCATAGCATGGTGATATCACATCACTCCAATTCTGAAAGATGTGCTCTGGCAGCCAGGATACTTATTGGATCCAACTGAAGGTTTTGCACTCAGCGTATAAAGCCCTAAATGGTCCAAGACCCAGGTATCTATTAGAGCATTTCTCCTAATACCAAACAAACTGAAGTCTATTCCACCATTGGCTGAGGTGAGGAGGAAGGGGAACCCAAGAGAAAACATTTTCTGTGGCAGCATCCCACATGTGGAAGTGCTAGGCAGCATTCAGGTTGCCCCCAAAGATGAATCGTAGAATTGTAGAGTTGGAAGTGACCATGAGGGTTATCTAGTCCTGTCATTTATTCTTTGTTTACTCAGGCCTTTAGATGACAATTGACAATACAGCCTGTGTTAAGCACCCTATGATCTGTTTAGCTGCTTTGCTGCTCTTTTAAATAGTTGTTATGGTTTGAACTGTGTTTCAAAGGTTGTATGTTATATGTTTTATCATTGTAAGCTGCCCTGAGCTCCCATGGGAGGAAGGGCAAGGTAAAATCCTTATCAACAAATAAATAAAATAAGTGTCAACTGCCCTGAACTGAGGAAACAGGCAGCATGATGCTAAACACATGAATATTTGTCCATGAAAGCATTAGGTGTGGTTAACCTAGTAATTTAAATGGGGTTATTTGTGACTACTGGGTTTCAACAAATTGTTTCTCAGCTGAACTTTCCAACCTTCCATCGAACAGCTAATTTGAAATGTGGAGTTTGGAAACAGCTGTGTAGATTGCTACTGGAATAATGTGGCTGAAGCTTATGGGATAATAATTCAAAGTTAAAACTCAGTTTGTGTTCAAGTTAGAAAGGCACTTGGACAGCAATATCTGTATGTGGTGCAATCCTAAACATACCTACTAGGGAGAAAATTCAAAATAAACATGCATGCTGTAAACTCAGTATCCCAGCTGAATCACTTTGCTACCTGCCTTGTACAAAATAATGTGTACAGGAAACTGGATAGCACCACAGCTCTCAGATAAATTTTTCTATCTCTATATCCCAAATATATACCGTTTTTATCCATAAAAAGCATGGTAGCGTGTCTTGCATTCAGGTTTTTTAAAAGAAAAACAAGGGAAATGGACCCAAAATCTGACCAAATAAATCAAGTTGTGTTGCTTTTTTCTGTATACTGTATGTATGTCATTACAATTTCTGTTTTTATAATCCAATAAACGACAGAACGTGTATCTGTTTTTACAGCGCACATGGCAAATGAGTAAATCACCAAAGAAATTATTGATTCATATCAACATTGCATTTATCTCTTAGTGATTTGTTCAGCTGGTTTACATGGAATTAACAGCCTCTAGGCAAGGGTGTTCTTTACAGATAACTCATAACAACCCACCAATCAATTCATAAGATTGCATTCCTACACCTTACCTGGGACTAAGTCTCATTGAATTCAGTGGGGCTTACTTCTGAGCAGACATATTTAGGATTGGACTGCATGAGTATGCAATGGGATCCACACAATATTGTGATCTGTAAAGGTAAAGGGACCCCTGACCGTTAGGGTCCAGTCGTGACCGACTCTGGGGCTGCGGCGCTCATCTCGCTTTAATGGTTGAGGGAGCCGGCGTACAGCTTCCAGGTCATGTGGCCGCTTCTGGCGAACCAGAACAGCGCACGGAAACGTCGTTTACCTTCCCGCTGGAGCGGTACCTATTTATCTACTTGCACTTTGACGTGCTTTTGAACTGCTAGTTTGGCAGGAGCAGGGACCGAGCAACGTCCCGTTGCAGGGATTCGAACCGCTGACCTTCTGATCGGCAAGTCCTAGGCGCCACTCGCGTCCCTATTGCGATCTGTAGACAACTGTTAAAGCATGAGTTTACATACTAAGTACCTCTGCTCACATAAACTGCCATTGATGCACTTAGCTAATATCCACACAGCTAAGGGATGTGATCACAACATATTTTAAGAATAAATTCACAGACATCATAATTAAGAGTGCCTTATCAAGGGAGCTAATGTAACACATTGCTTCCTGCATTTTAACGCTACCGTTGGAGTCAATTCTATGTTGCACACATTTTCCAGTCTGGATTCTTTTGCCTATGTGCTCGTATCTATTTTTTATCCTCCATATGCCTGCTGGCCAGAGCATTTCATTTCATTAGAATTTTGGGGGGGAGTGGGAGGAGGAGGAGGAGTTGCACTGGAAAGATTTTCACTAATGAAAATGTTGCACATTTGAAATAATCCCTGTGACCTACTGTAGGAGTAGTAAGTACAGAGATTGCTGCTGGCTTGGCCATAGATTAAACTATGCACGAAAAAAAAAGAATCACTGTCATCCATAGAAGCTTCTGTCATGTGGAGAGGGAATCCCCTCTTTTGACCATGTAAGGTAACAAACATGCAGCAGAAAGATGAGCCTCCCACAAAACCCAGCCAGCTAGAAAGAGCTGTGACAGGAAAGATTTACAATATGTAGCATATACATTCCTCTGGGGTTTCAAACACAGGTGGGGAAGGAGAATTTCTTTGACCTAGCCACCAGATGCTTCCTTTTTGTAAACAGATGAAAAAAAATGATCTCCTGCAGACATTAAACTATACATCTGACAAAACAGAAATATTTGCGCAGGGGGCTTAGGAACGTGGTATATGTTCAGTGAAGACAGCATATACAGATCTCTCTGACTTTCCAGCCAGCCAGCTTAATGTTAGCTTAGCTCAGTAAGTTGTAATGAGGAAGGGGAGCAGCGGGGTGGATAGAGAGAATCGCAGTGGGTGATTGCTAGGCAACCATGCAAATGGCCCCGGTTGCTTTCTGTTTAAACGAAACGCAATGTGGGAAACTCTGGTGGTTGCCCAGTGACTACAGATGCACTCCTTTTTGGGCCCTTCCACATGAAGAATTATTGAGCGTTGCCATCATGAAACATACAAGATAGCCTTAAAGCAGTAGCACCAGTGGTGACAATGAAGGGGGCAGCACTGAGGACCGGGGGCTCAATGTTATCATCATTGTCTGCTCCCCTACTATACAGTCACGTTGAAGGTCCAGGAGAGTGCATGAACTAGCCTGTGCCTAGGGACTTACACAATGGCAGCAAAGAGGACACACATTTGCATATTTTATTATATGTATAGGCACTCTTTAAGACCTGATTGCTATAATAGCAACACCCTAGTGGTCCTGGGCCCAAAGGAAGTTAGATTGGCTTCAACTAGAGCCAGGGCCTTTTCAACTCTGGCTCCGGCTTGGTGGAACGCTCTGCCTCATGAGACCAGGGCCCTGCAGGATCTGATTTCTTTCCGCAGGGCCTGTAAGACAGAGTTGTTCCGCCTGGCCTTTGGCTTGGAGCCAATTTGATTTTTTCTTTTTTCTTTTCCTTTCTCCTCCTGCGATGAGGCTACATTTTAATATTTTAATGTTTCAGTATTTTGAGGTTGTATTTTAATTTTGTTTTTAAGTTGTAATCATTCAACTTGCTTTTATTATCGCTTGTTAGCCGCCCTGAGCCCGGCCTTGGCTGGGGATGGCAGGGTATAAATAAAAATTATTATTATTATTATTATTATTATTATTATTATTATTATTTAAGTAGAAAAAGTGGAGAATACTGTGAACAGGTGCCCTTGTCATAGTTTTTTTTTAAAATCTATTTAAAATTGGACTTGGACTGGACTCGCCTTCAAAGAGAGGGCTGTCCTCTCTAAAGTAGAACCCCATGGCCGCTCTATTTATGGGAATGATGTTGCTTATTAGATCCTGACAGGTTTTTGGTCTCCGTTTGCAATTTCTTGCACTCTTCACCACCACTGAAAGGAGAGGGGAACCTCTTGGCTCTTGCCATAGTATTTTGCTTGCAGTGCTTCCTACACTTTCCAGTTTCCTACACTTCGTAGCATCACGAGATCTCCTTATCTTCCAAGTATGTGCGTCTTCCTTAGGCTGCCAAATTTGGACAGAGAACAGGCAGAGTGAAAGAAAAATTGAAACGATGAAAATGATGAAAATTGAGACTGTGCACCATATTAAATGACACAGAAGGAAACCTGAGAAGGTAATTTTTGTCCTCGAGCCTAAGCATTTTCCAGTCTGTCAGTCAGTCAAATGAAGTTCAAATGTAGTAAAGCAGCAAATGACAAGCTACTGTTTCTGTTTTCTACCAGAGTAATAGCACACAAGCTTAGCTTAGTATTTATTTCCCCTACTTACTTAGCTTGCCAAGTCACCACTTAATTTATTCTGAAAGCCTGCTTGTTTGAACACACCCACAGGTCTCGTAAACATTTGAAAGTTTAGGGAGACGTGAACTCCAATTCTGAGGGACAGGTATTCCAGTCTGGAAGGTCTTTTAAGGTGTATTCCACTTTGGAGGAAAATACAAATAACTGTGGTAGGTTTATGTGGTAGAAAATTATTTTTCCATGTAGAACAAAATGGTTTGCTTTGTCCGTGCCTCCTAAGAAGTAGGTCAACATTTCTGCTAGCTATGAAGGGAAGGCGTCCTGAATATTCAGCAAAAGAATAAAAAGAAGAATGCAGGTTTATTTTTTCACTGCAAATGGAATGCAAGGATGGGGATTCGCAGTTTGGCTTGTGCCTTCCAAAGGCTTTCAGTTAAGAAAAGAATACAAGGCTGAACATGCATGCACGCACATCTGATAATAGTTGAATTGATAAAACTGCAACTAGTGGTCTGGTTACGGAACAGGATTTTCACACTGGACGCTGCCATGCAGCACCTCCAGAATCCCCCTGAAATCTGATCGAAACCCTCAGGGATAGCATGCAATATAGGGCAGTATATAAATTCAAATAATAATAATAACGGACGGGAGCAGTAGGAGCCCATGCATTGCATGAAGGAGGAGCCATATTAAAATTCAGCATCTCCAAGTTGGGACAAGAAAGACTCCTGCCTGAACCTTCTCCTGCCAATGTAGCTAGGAGAAAACAGCTTTCTTTCTGTTGGGGGCCAGATTCCCTCAGGGCTGCAAGCTTTTGAGGCCTGCAATGCCAACAGTGGGTAGAGGCAGAGACAATGATGGGAGGAGACAGAGACTAAAGTATTATGGATTAGCTAATCCACAATAAAGACCAGTTTTCAAAGCAGAAGAAAAGCTCCCTTAGGTTTTAAAATACTGCACCATCCCATTGTTGTAAAACTACATAGAAGTGAAGGAAATGAAGGAGGAATGAATTCTGATGGGATGGGGAAATAGAGCAACTTCAGGAGGCAGCCAGTGGGTGCCACATAAAATGAGATTGGGGTCACAGGTTGCTCACCTCCAGTGTAGATAAAACTGAGCTATATGGATCAATGGTTTGATTTGGTATTAGGCAGCTCTCTAGGTATACAGACCATGGTAATCATGGATCCCTGAGGAAGCAGAGTTCCTTTTCATTCATGCAAGGAATCCCTGGAGCCAACCTGCTATGTGTGGCTTTCTGTTACAGGAAATAATCGAGTATATGGTGATATCAACTTCCATATATAAATGTTGATAATTCCTGTCCTGAAAATTACAGATACTGCTGGTCATGGGTGTAGCCAGGGTTTATTTTAAGGCAAGCAGGTGCTATGTTGGGGGTGGGGCAGAACTGTGTTATCTGTCACTCAATAGCTCAGTTACTTTAGAATTTTTATTTATTTACTTACTTACTTACTTGATGGGGGGCAGCTGTCCCCCTGCCGCCACTACCACCCCCATGCTGCTAGTAAACATTGACAGTCACCGAGGTGTCAGCATCAGCATGCAAAGGAATGTTTGTAAGAGGTTTTTTTAAAATGATACGTAAAATCTATTCAGATTTTGCATTCCTGCAGAGTAGTGTTCACATGCACATGAGAACATTAGTGTTTTGCTGGGTCCTCTAGTCCAGCATCCTGATCTCCCAGTGGCCAGCCTGATTCTTAGGGGAAGCCCACAAGCAAGACTCTGAATAGAACAGCATCTGTTCTGTAAAAGCTTGTGATTCCCAGCAAAAGCATACTACTGCTGACATATTCTTGCTCTCTTGTGGCACAATGGGTCAGTGTGTCTGGCTGTTAAGCAGAAGGTTGGTGGTTTCCAAGCACAATTCAAAGTGTTGGTGCTGACCTTTAAAGCCCGAAACGGCCTCAGCCCAGTATACCTGAAGGAGCATCTCCACCCCCATCATTCAGCCCAGACACTGAGATCCAGCTCCGAGGGCCTTCTGGCGGTTCCCTCACTGCAAGAAGTGAGGTTACAGGGAACCAGGCAGAGGGCCTTGTCGGTAGTGGCACGCCTTCCCATCAGATGTCAAGGAAATAAACAACTATCTAACTTTTAGAAGACATCTGAAGGCAGCCCTGTTTAGGGAAGTTTTTAGTTTTTGATGCTCTATTGGGAGCTGCCCAGAGTGGCTGGGGGAAACCAGCCAGATGGGCGGGGTATAAATAATAAATTATTATTATTATAGCCTACCCAGAGATGGTTGTAGGCAGGATTCCTGCACTGCAGAACTAGAGGACCCTCAGGGTCCCTTCCAACTATGACTCTATGATATATTTCTTCCACTGCCAAAATATACCCTGTTCTGCTCAGTCTTTTGATTCCCTAGTCAGAGATTCATCATTTTAAAAAAAGAGAAGAAATGTTGCTGTTTATGGCTTTTTGATAGCTGTGGTAAAAATGCTTGCAACGCATATGAACTGTGGTTGCTTGGGCCTGTAGAGAGCCAATTGTGTGCATCTGCCCCCATCTCTTCCAAGACACCATTCAGAATTGCTTCTCCCTAAGGCTGCTCAACACATGCTAACAGCTAAATCATATGAAGGGTGGCAGGTGCACACAACTGGTTATTGCATGATAGGTGTCACCGTACACCCAGATACTTCTGTGACCAGACAGGCGCCCTCCCCCCCCAAAAAAAATCAGTGTTCCATAACAGGCCCTAAATCTTCCTGCACTCTTAGTTGGACAACAGTGACTTTTCTATCTGATTTCCTTCATGGTGGAATTCCCCTCAAGAAAGGAAGGCGCTTAGCAGTGCTTCTGAGTCCAGTTACCAAACCCCTCTGCCCTACTGCTATTAAAAATGACTAATAAAACAAGAACTTGAGATACGCTTCAAAAAGCTGTTACTGCCAACTTTAAGATTCTGCTGTCGGGAGATTTTCAGCCAGAGAATGTGTCACATATCAACTGCAGCAAGGCATTGAAGGTCCGCATGAAGACGGGGGGGGGGGGGACACACACTCATGGTTACAGAATAATCTGATGTAGATATAACTGCAGGTTAGCACTTTCTATTTTGTACCCTTCCTGATGTTTCCTTAAAAGAAAAAAATGTTATAGGCAGAAAATACATTCTCTCTGCAGTCTTTACTCAATTGGAATTTGCACTTCACGCCTCTCAGAATTGTTTGTCCTAGCGCAAGACTTTGAGGGCTAACTTAAGAGGATGTAAAATGCATGAAGCCAATTGTCAAAAAGTAGAGGGTCACTTGTGTTTGCTCTGTACTGTTCAATCTACTATTCCTGATCTGTTTGGCTCCTACCCTCTGGAGCAGGAGAAAGCAAGCTTTTCCCATCATATGGAAGATGGCGCAAGCTTGTTTTCTTCTGCTCTGGAGAGTAGGACCTGAACCAATGGATTCAAGGTACAAGAAAGGAGATTCCAAATAAATATTAAGAAAAAAATTCTGACAGTAAGAGTTGTTCCACAGTGGAACGGACTCCCTCTGAAAGTGGATCTTGTTCATTGGAGGTCTTAAAGCATAAGGTGCTTGGCCATTGGACAGAGATCCTTTAGTTGTGATTCCTGCATTGCAGGGGCTTAGACTATATGACTCTTAGGATTCCTTCCAACTCAACCATTTTGTGATTATATTATCATACTTTGTCCTGTGTTCACATTCTACGTGCCATGAAATTAGATTTCAGAGTCCCCATCTTGCTCCAGGTCAAGGCCAAGGCTATGGTAAATAAAAAATTGTGTTTTGGTGTGCTACTGTAGCATCTGAGTGAGATAAAACACATTGGAATAGATTAAATTCCAGCAATTCAGCTTAGTTCACTGTTCATGCTGTGTTTTCTACTTCTAAAATGTAAAACACACACATCAGTTGTGAAGTATGTGCATGCATATTATTTGTATGTTTCCACTTTAGAATGCATGGCAGTGGCAAGCAGGAAAAGAATGAGTTCAGACCTCTGTGTATTTTAAAGGAAAGGCAGCAAATTATGCGCTTCTTAAGCAATGTGGTGGTGTTTATTGTCTAAACAGTTATCCAAGTGCATTACATAGTAGGCTGCCCTCAGCTGTGTTGCACCAAAGTCCATCCATGATAACTAATAAAAATGAGTTATAGAAATTAGTATGTGATAAAGGAGAATCACACTTTGTTTGAACACACACAGGAGTTTTTAAAAATACTTTTTCATTTGTATTTTACTTTGTAGCATCAGTTTCAAATGAGAGTATTTGTAGTGCATCCAAGCAGCTGCAAGTTTTTTTTCCCATTTGGATATGCTCTGTGATTAGGTCTTATTTTCTCATCACTATGCCTATTAAATCACAAACTTCTTTTCAGACCAGAGATTTAATAATACTCCTCCAGAAATGCAATGGATTAGGCCTACTGTAGAAATTAAAATCTGAAAAACATGTAGTAATGATTCTGACTTTTGCAATCATTTTAATTTGAATTTCTACCATTTAACCATTTGAATTGTAATTAGATTACCTTGGTTTATGAAAACTTTATGGTTGCTGTTTTCTTTTTACTGTACAGAGTGAAGCTAGTTCATCTTACTTTAAAAAAAAAATACAAGAGATGGTGTGTCATACATGACGAGGCGCCTGTAATTTTGGGGGAGGGTGAAGGTAGATTGCGATCTACTCATAGGTCACTGGGTAATTTGAAGGCGGTCAGCAAGGATTTCTGATACCCCAATTGTCTAACAGTGACAACAAATAGGCCTCTCCGCCCTCTTAAATTAGGTTGATAGAATCTTTGATAAGTAATAATTAGATGTAGATTTATACTTGTGGGTGCCTGTCGTATGAGCCAATAGTTCATGTAGTGCAGTAGGTAATTAGTTCCACCCTGCAAGCCACTGTTTTGCATCTGACTCCACCCCACTGTCCTGGCCCTCATTGCTGCATGAAGAACTCAGATTCCCAGTTTGGCTTCTGCCAAAGACTTTAGTCCATCAATCAGTGCATAGGCAAGGCACAGACTGCAAGGTGCAGCAGATAAGGCGAGGTGCTAGTGCAAGTTACAACACCTATCCAAAAAGCAACACATCCCCCGCATATTCCTTCTGAAGATCAGCAGTGGGCACAGCAAGCATCTGGGGGACTGGGACGAGGCAAGCAAATGGGCATTCTTTCAAGTGGTTTGGGATTGTGAAGTTTGTTTGTGCCAGGATTGGCACCTGCAAGGCCTTGGAGACAGTGGCAGGGTTGGCTACAGCTCAGTATTCAACTTAGGGCTCTCAGCCACACTTCTGGTTGTCCCCTATGCCTAGAAAACATAGCCGCCCAGAGTGGCTGGGGAAACCCAGCCAGATGGGCGGGGTATAAATAATAAATTATTATTATTATTATGGACATGAATCAGAGCAGATTCAAACTACAGAAATCCTGGTTGACGTTTGCTTCAATTCAGCAGCAAAGTTTGGGTTTTCCCAGGGGGAAGTGGTGGGACAAGCAGAAGTCTAGATGAGCCCTCACTCTCAATTGCCTCCTCCAGAAGAGGCCCCTCATTAGCAGGAAGAATCTGACTAGAGGTGTCTGGTATTGCAGAAGAAAAACCCTCCTCTTCCAACTTGTTTGGAACCCTCCCCTGAATCCAGCTCTCCATTCTCCAGTCTACTGGCCGCCTCCCTAGGCTCAGGGTCCCAATTCTACCTCCCACATTCGCTCCTCAGGGTTGCCTAGGTCCAACTCCCTGAGCAGCTCCTTTTTCTCCTCAATCTCTCTCCAAAGCACCTCTGTGGGACTTATGACACCCAGCCACCATTTGCTGCAGAAACCCTATTATTATTATTATTATTATTATTATTATTATTATTATTATTACATCTGGCTCCAATTGGTACAGCTTGGGTTATAGTAAGAGGGGCTGGGGAGCAAAAGCCTAAAGTCTGCCTTTGCATAAAGGAAGAGTGGTGAATTAGATCCGGCCAGCAGGCCAAATGGTTGCCTCATCCTCCCACCATGGATGATATTTGACAGGTGGGCGGAGTTGCCCATCACAGTGATGCCAGGTGACCTTCTTTGGCTGCCTGAGTCTTGCGGAGCACTTTGCAAGACCCAACAATGAGCTTTTGCCAACCCCCTGGCAAAGTGCTTGGCAGGACCCGACAATCAGGTGGTCGCTGGATCTAGCAATACCCTGAGCATAGAGCTTCCCATGGGGTTTTGCAGCCACAGCTGAGTGATGATACCTGCAAACCCATTTTGGATGAGCCAGGTCTTTATGTGCCCCATATCTGATGTCATATAGGATATCAGATATAGGGCAGGTGGCCATGACTTGGCTGAAGTGGCTCTAGGAGCCAAATAGGGAGGCCTGGTGGGCAGAATGAGGACCGCAAACTGATGTTTCCCCCTGCTTAACGAAGGGGCTACCTGGAGAAGGGTGTCCACAGGCAGGTGGATGTGGGAAGAAACATTCCTTCAGGTATCAGCTATCATTTTGGCTCCATAATTGCACCAATTACTGAAGTGACCTGGATTAGACTGAGGTGTCCGTTCTTAATGTCTTCTTGCCCTGCCTTGCTTTCTACAGAGCCACTTGGCTTGGTGGCTTCCCTCTGACAGAAGCTTTCTATTTTTACGTTTGCAAATTTCTAAATACTTGGTATGCCCTCGCCTAAAAGACAACGGGAACAGATTTTTGACTCTAAATGGAGCGATATAAACACATTAAATTAATAAATCAACATTTCAAATTTTAAAAAATGAATTTAAAATAATAAGCGAAGGTGGACAAAACCCATATGGGTATGACCTTAAAAACAAAATGTGCCTCAGTCCTCTGATAATAATCAAGAGCTGCCTGTTGTTGTTGTTGTTGTTGTTTAAAAAAATACTTGTTACAGCCACTTGAAAATGGGATTTTGAAGTTGTAAGCAATGTGTTTTTCTCTTCTGGTTTTTATAATGTTCACTTAGTTTTCAACTTAGCTGATTTCCCTGAATCCTAAAGTGGCAATTTGCATGATAATAATAAAAAATCGTAATTGTTCCATCGCTGACCCTATATGGCAAGGCTCGTGAAGTAGGCAGTTGCACAATATGGGGGGGGCGGGGAGTAATCTCTGCCTGCGTCCTGTATCTATAGAAGAAGAAAACCCCTCCTCCATGTCCTAATATTCACTGCAAGATGTTCTCTTTCTGCTAGAAGATTCTTTTACATTTTCTTTTGCACACATCCTTCCTCTTCCTATTTTCACATAAGCCCTTAAGAACCATCGCCTACGTTTCGTTTGCTGTTGTTTTTTTTTAAAAACCAACGCACCACCAAAAAAATAGATTAAAAAAAAAAAGGACCAACAACCATAATGTGTATTCACGTTGTCTCTGCCAGAGCTAGAAAGGAAACTGTAAATTTCGTACAGTCTGGTAAAAAATATATATATTTGGCATTTGCATCTTAATAAGTCTGTGGCATGCATCTCCCCCGCCGAGGCTCGAGCACAGCGCGGCAGTGTGCGGGCTGACGGCTCCCTTCCCCCACCAGCACACATTACCATCCCAATTCTGTGCTGTCTAGAAAGGTCATGTGACCCTCATCAGTCTCCCGGGGTGGAGGAGGGGAAGCAGATTGAACCTGTTCTTTGTTAAGAGGTCAACGCCAGCTCCCGGAGTAGGAGAAGAATTACCAAGCACTTTCGAATAGCCGCGCACTCTGTTCGCTCTGCTGAGGCTGAAGTGATGCTGGAGGAGGGGAATTGATGTAGGTCTGTGCGCTCTCGCTCGCTCTCTTTCACACACAACACACACAGGGTGCTCTGTGCGATCCGCGATTTAAACCGCAAGAGAGAACGCGGCATGTTAGAGAATGTGTTTCCCCAGGGCAGGGTCTGTAACGTGCCCAGTGCAACAAGGGAATGGGTTCAAACAGTAATCGTTTCGACTGCTGGTTTTTGGAATGGGCGCTTGCTAACCACAGGAGAGAGAGGAGGTTGCCAGCTTCCAAATGCAGTAGCAGATAATAATAATAATAATAATAATAATAATAATAATAATAATAATAATAATAATAATAATAATAATAATAATAATATAGCCATCAACATGAGTCCCCATCATTGCGAGGTTGTCTGGTATTTTGCAGAAAGAGGAAGTCTGGAAAAACATCCCAGTTTGCCTCAAAGTATGTGGAAATGCTTATACTGTTCTTTAGAGATATGTTAGAGACCCAGCAATGGCTCCTTCAGAGTAGATTTAGGCCAGGGGTCAGCAAACTTCTTCAGCAGGGAGTTGGTCCGCTGCCCCTCAGACCTTGTGGGGGGCCAGACTATATTTTTTGGGGGGGGATGAAAGAATTCCCATGCCCCACAAATCACCCAGAGATGCATTTTAAATAAAAGCACACATTCTACTCATGTAAAAACACCAGGCAGGCCCCACAAATAACCTAGAGATGCATTTTAAATAAAGGGACACATTCTACTCATGTAAAAACACGCTGATTCCTGGACTGTCCACGGGCCGGATTTAGAAGGCGATTGGGCCAGATGCAGCCCCCGAGCCTTAGTTTGCCTACCCATGCTTTAGCTTCTTAAAACTCATTGCTTCCCCCTCCCCCACCACATTTCGAGTCACATTTGCATGTTGCTGTGCACACTAGGGGTGGGGGGGACAGAGATGTCCAATGTGCATTACCTGATTTGTTTCCCCTGCAGTTGCACCACCCCAACACCGCCTATTCAATGACGTTGTCATCTGCACGTGTGCAATGGCTTTCTTAAGTGTACACACCTCAGCTTAACTGTGGCTTGTGTTTTCAAATCAGATGCAAGCTGGTTTCAGGGAAACGCATTAAATAGCATTATTTCTCAAGAAACCAAAGGTACGTATTGACTGCTGCTAACATCAGCAGCGGGTGCGCACTGAAAGTTGTGATCCACTTTGCATCTCATAAAATGGGATAGCTCCCATGTTGATCATCTTAAATTTCTGGGAGGAAGGACAGGTTAAAGATGTAACCCCAATCATCTTAAATATAAAATATGTATATGTAAGAGGAAATAATAACCACTAGCCTTGTCGTAAATTTCCATGCGCCCATGTGGCACACCCCAGCCTCCCCACATTCAGTGTACAACTGCCAGGCCGATTTACACTAAACAGTTAAAGGTTTCTTCAATGCACATTTAAAGCTTGTCTCCCCACTCCAAGAATCTTAGGAACTGTAGTTTTTCATGGGTGCTGGGAATGGTAGCTCTGTGAGGGGGAAACAACAGTTCTTAGGAAAGTCATGTGCTTTAAATGCTTTGTGAGGATCTGCCCTCTGTAAACCCAGGTATAAGTCTTTGATCACAAGTATGGACCCTTCAAACATACAGCTCATTCTCACCTACTGCCAAGCCCACAGAGATCATAGTGGGGACTGCCAGCAAATCATCCTTTCCCTCCAAGGGTTTGGTGACGCATTATGAAAACATGTCTTATGCTCACTTCTGTGTATGCTTAACATGGGAAATGGTGCAAACCATTCCTTAGCTTCTTGTGCTCTGCTGTACAAGAGCTGGTTACAACTCCTCTGACAAATATTGTTACCTACTGTATCCAGAGGTTCTTGGGTGAGATACAGATTGAGTAAATAAATAAAATAAACATTTGCTTATTCTGAAATCAGCACTGCTCTGTCTTGTGAAGCATGTCGTAATAAAGAACCCCAGTGGTTGGGATCCACACATGGAGTTCTTGTGCTGCTGAGGCAATATTTTCTTGCTTGTTTTTTCCAGAAGTGAGATTACCTCTATTTTTCGCATAGGTATAAATATTATGCTCTTATCTCCCACAGGCATTGCCCAATTTTTGCCCACAGTGCTGAACTGGGTGGGTTGTGACAAGTTGGGTAGTGTCTGCAAAGCCACATTGAGCAGTAACAGTGATGACACATAGATGAGTTTTGGGTTAATGAGGATGTTGGCTGTACCTCAAAAAGCATTTCATAACTCTTGTTTATTTAAAATAATTCCCTGTCTCTCAGCCTTCTCTGCCTAGTATATCATGTTTGTTTTATTACGGTAGGAAAGGTGAGCTGTGGAATTACAATTCTTTTGACACTAAACCATTGAAGGTCAATTTATGGTTGAAATACATCTGATATTTGCTATGTACAAATAATTTTCTGTTTATTCTTTCTAGTGAAGTATTGATCTTTTTTGCTTCTAATACTTGGACAAGTATTAGAACAAACAAACAAAGTTTGTTTTCTAAAGGGTACATGCCAGTTTGTTTGTTTATTATAACACAAACACACTCATGCCTAAGTTATGCTGCTGGTTCATCAATGCCAATTTCAAGTTTAGCCAAAGGCAGCCATTGGCTTTGGCCTGTATTTCACTGAGACTCACAAAACTCTGCTTGGAAATTGCTCATGGTACTTCATGAGTGAGCATTGTCCCTGTCTTTTCAGCCTTGTGTAATGTTTTGTGGAAGCAGTGGGAATAAAGGCGAAGGACATTTCCTGGTTAGCAGTATGGGAATTAATGTGTGCGTCCCTGCGCAAACTGGGGCTATCATTCCTGTTGATGCAATGGGATCAGCAGTGATGCTTCTTTTCCTAGGGTGCTTATAACCGGGATGTCTAAGAATATGGAGAATTTGATATGCCATATACATGAGAGCTGGGTTTTTATATTCAATATAACATCAGTGGTACACTGGAGGCATTATCACCTGACCACAACTACTTCCTAGTCATAGTTTTTTTAGAAAGGTATTTATTACTGTGGTACAGGGAAATTCCATACTAGTATTGTAATGCAAACACCATATAACCCCAAGGAAAATTCAATTTATCATAATGTCTGTTACATAACGGATGGTTGAATGGCTATCAAATTAGAAGTGAAATTGGGTCTGCCAAAAAAGTTCAGTAGTGGTTTCAATACTTGGGGGTGCCCAATGTATGCAGAAATGTAGAGGCTTATAACTTAGAAGATTTAAAAATAGTCCCAACCGAATACTGTACAGTCCCAATCCCAATAACTCCTGGATCTTTCCATGGCTGCCCTGGGAGCAGAAGGGGGAAATGGCCAAGGAACCTGATGCTTGGCAGATTTGTAGAGTGGAAGGCAAGTCCACATTATACCTCTAAAGCACATCAAATGCACATGACTTTCCCCAAAGAATCTTCGGAAATGTAGTTTGTTAAGGATGCTAGGAAGTGTAGTTATGTGAGGTATACTCCAGTGATACAGCAATAAATCATCAGGTATAGGACTGGCAGCCAGCCCAACCCCCTATAAGCTCCCTTAATGCTTTAATTTTGTGGATGGAGCAATGCAGACAGAAAGGGGATGTGAGGCCACGACCCTACTCCTTCCCCTGACAATGCATGGCTCCCCCTTGTCCTGTCCCCATGTTAGATTGGACCTCTGAGGTAGAGAAGCTTCTTTGCAGAGACCTCCCTAGATCCCAAAGCCCTGATCCCACTGCAAGCTTTCCCACCTTAAATAGATGACACACTGTAGCCCCCTTAACTCCTGCATTGTTTCATTATGCAAGTACCACATGAAGGGGGCTGTGCTACACTGATTTTTTTATTGATAAGAAATGCATTGGGAAACAACAAGAAGCAACTCCTAGCAGCGCTTGATTTTTAAAAGATATCCATATTCCATAATTTTTTATGCTATACTATACTACATTGGGGACACGGGTGGCGCTGTGGTCTAAACCACTGAGCCTTGGGCTTGCCGATCAGAAGGTCAGCGGTTCGAATCAGGGTGAGCTCCCATTGCTCAGTCCCAGCTCCTGCCAACCTAGCAGTTCGAAAGCACATCAAAAGTGCAAGTAGATAAATAGGTACCGCTCTGGCGGGAAAGTAAACGGCGTTTCCATGCGCTGCTCTGGTTCGCCAGAAGCGGCTTAGTCATGCTGGCCACATGACCTGGAAGCTGTATGCCGGCTCCCTCGGCCAGTAAAGTGAGATGAGCGCCACAACCCCAGAGTCATTCACGACTGGACTTAACTGGCAGGGGTCCTTTACCTTTTTACCTTTTTATACTATATTACACTGAAACATTTAAATATTTCTTTGAATCTTTCCCCCACACTTGTCATCCTCTCTTGCCCCACCACTGTGGTGCGCCACGCTCTCTGAGCACCGCTGGCCAAGACGAACACAGCCCAGTCATCAGCACCGATTGCAAAAATAAAATAAAAATAAAAATGCATCTGATCACTGTTGGGTGTTTTGAAATTTCCTTCTCTTCTGCACCACTATATTTAATTTGTTTGTTTGTTTAAAATGCTTTGTAAATCACCCTTCCTTCAAAAGGAAGAGGGCCATGCACAACCAAAATATAAACATAAACAGTAAAAACATTAATGCTGCAAAGGCATAGGAACAGCTCATTAAAACCCTGATTCATATATTGGAGCTGAGGCTATTCAGCTTTGTCTCCTGTTCATAGCTGAGTAATAAATGAAAGGATAACTTTGACACCTTTCCCTACTTCCTCCCTCTCTGCTTCTCCATTGTAAGCTACACAGACATCTGCTTTTGGCCACTTAGGTTAATATCCCACCACCCCCAAACTTGGTACACTGAAAGCCTGAAGTTGTAAGAGGAAGGAGGGAGATGACGATCAGCTAGATGCTGATTCTTGACCTTTGTCCTCTGTTTAGACAGAGGACTGGGTGAAAAGGTCAAGGAAACCCATTGTGGGGCTTTCCCCCTTTGCTTGAATTGCCTATCAAATAGGAATCATAGAACTGCAGAGTTGGAAAGGTCCTCAGGCAAGGGATTTAAAATACCCGTTTATGAGAATTTTTAATCTCTTCTGGGATTGGCTGGTACTGGTAAAATAGGGGCTGACCCTTCTTCTTAAAGTAGCTTATTACAGAAAACACATTTCGAACTGTTGGTTGGTGGGAGGAAAATTAACTACAAACCCCAAAACTTGTGATCCTCTCAAAACCTGTGCCAAAGTTTTTACAGTTCTCTCCCCTTACAAGCTTTTGGAGCAAAACCCCTGCATTTTGTAGTTAATGGGGCCATTGTTGGCAGCGAAGGCTAAGGAACAATGTATTTTATCTTAGATTATCTGCAATTGTAATAATGTTCATTAAAGATTCTAATTTCCTATTACTATTTAGTGTACCTAATAATTTAAGAGTGAATGTAATTTAAGTGTACCTAATAATTTAAGATGGAACTCCCCCACAGAATCCTGAGAACTGTAATTTGTTAGATGTGCTGGGAATTGTAGCTCTGTTATGGGTAAATCAGAGTTCCCAGGATGGTTTGGGAAAAGGCATGACTGAAAGTGCTATGAATGTGCTTTAAATGTATGGTGTGTAGATGCAAAGGACACAGGAATTCATTCATACAGAGTATAGCAGTTGGCAGCTGTATCCATATTTGTTGCCCAGTCCTAACAATGTTTATTCAGAAGTAAGCCCTTCCTTCCTTCCAGGTATATATTCTTAGTAATGGAGACTTTTGATTTTATAAAACTACACTCTGTTTCTCCTTGCAGAGCACCCCTGTTGCTTTACAATTACAGCCTGTTCGGTAGACTTAGTTTGTGCAGGAAGATATTAGCACTCCGTAACTTTCTTCTATTTGCTTTATGTAACTAAAAGAATCATTTTTTTCCTCCTATAACAAAGTTGGCGAAACATAACTGTGAAAAAGATTTGCTAAACATTTGAAACAACACACTGTGTCTGTTTAAGAGCCAGTTGAACATTTCCCAACCAACTTTATTTTAACTAAAAACAGATTTGTTTGTTTGCAAATTTCTGCATGCTTTTTTTAAAATAATAATAATAATAATAGGCAATATAAAAATATTTAGTTTTAGATGGAATATTTGGTTACTGGATGTCTTTGGAAAACATTTTACTTGGTCTTTTGCTTACTTTTTTAATTAACAATAAAAAAAATCATTTCAATTCTCCAGTTATATTTTTATAGCCGTGGAGTTCTTTCTTCTGTGGGCTTTTAAAGTTAAAATTAGCAATTTATGAATACTAATAAGAAAAATAATTGTTTACCAGACAACACACTGATGCAGCAAGGGAATCATTATGCAGAAGCATAATCCTCTCACTTGGTGGTTCTCATACAAACCCCAGTTCCAGAAATCAGGTAACATTATGTCTACACCAGAACTTATCTGGCATTTGTTAACAATAAACAGCATGATCTTATCTCTCAGTAATGACATCAGGCCAATCCAGCATTTTCATTTTTAGAAAAGCCACACTAAGCTTGTCCTCTAAAACATGCGTACTAGGGAGGAAGCCCCACTGCAGACAGTGGGACTTCCTTGTTAATAAACCTTGTAGTATGTTTGACTGAATACTTCTGAGATGGCAGCAGGAGATAGTGCCCTCCTTTCATGCTCCTGAACTAATCTACAGTCGGTATTGCTATTCGGAGTGCCCCAGTTTACACATGCCATGCATGCCATACGAGTTGTCATCACTAGATTTTGATAACTGGACCTTGAATGTGTCCAAGTGACTGGAAAGATCAGCCTTTGCTATCTGTAGCTCATTCATACATGGAAGTCACCACCTGATGGTCAGTTACATGTGACTGGTTCCCCTTCCCCTTTTTCCTTTGAGCTCTTTTCCTCCTTAGTCACACTTGAAAAAAGTGGAGACCTTTGCCCTGTTAATTTATAGAGACTCGCTGTGATGCAGTTTAAGAAACCCTGCCCTAGGACATTATCACATCATGAGTGGCTTAGCACATGATACCATAAGTGAGTGTTCTCTTATACTGTGCCACCCCACCCCACCCCAACCAGACTTGTGCTAATTTCCTGAAAGCAGCAGAAACTATTGCTTGATTGCAACAGGGACATTTCTCCGGAGCCCAAGGTAACCTTCGAAAGGACAAACATTCAAGAGTTCCAATTTTATTGTCAGAACACTGCCGTATAGTGCAATCGGCTGTTTTATTGTATAACACCATGCTGTAAAACCATTCTGTAGGGGAGCTATCAGGCAGGATTTATAAAGGAGATGAAGTGCTTTGGTACTTTAATACAAGTGCTGAATCTGTCGGAATCTGTGTAGGAAAAAAGGCACATTTTCCAGGACAGTGGTACCTCTGGTTATGTACTTAATTCGTTCCGGAGGTCCATTCTTAACCTGAAACTGTTCTTAACCTGAAGCACCACTTTAGCTAATGGGGCCTCCCAGTGCTGCTGCACCACCGCTGCACGATTTCTGTTCTCATCCTGAAGCAAAGTTCTTAACCCGAGGTACTATTTCTGGGTTAGCGGAGTCTGTAACCTGAAGCATATGTAACCTGAAGTGTATGTAACCCGAGGTACCACTTTATGGTAGATGTGTGACCGTTGGAGCAACAACAAAAAGGAATGCCTTAAAGCAGTGGTGTCCAAACTTTTTTCAAAGAGGGCCAGATTTGATGAAGTGAAGGGCTATGGGGGCCAACCAAAGTTGTTGGCCTTTTGTTAAGGACTGGAAACATGTTGAGGTTTTTTGGGCAGGGGGTTGGAGTTGTGGAGCTTTTAGGATTGAAGTTGTTGAAGTTTTTTAAGAATTTTACATCAGGAAATAAACTGCCACAGGGGCCGGATTAAACTGACCGCCTTGTCAGATTAGGACCCCAAAACGGACTTTGGACATGCCTGCCTTAAAGACTAACAAACAATATAGAGCCCAATTTCACATTTTCATCCCATTTGCCTCTGCTGGTCAACACTAACAACATGATCAAACTGCAAGCTTTTTACTACTGGCTGTACTTCTACCAAAGTCCCAGGCCCTGCACTTGGGTACCAGAACTGCTGAATTCTAAAGCAAGCAATCCTAGGATTATTCCAATGACATTTCTTCATTGAAAATGAAAAGTAGACATACACTCACAAAGTTTGAGGAACACAATGGTAAACAGATACAAATGTATATGTGCCTGTTGTTTTATAATGATATAAAACAACGGGCACAGATACATTTTGTCAAGTGATAAGGCATAATTTTGTCATGGGCATAACCAAAACATTTGTTAAAACATAAACCTTAAAGATCCACCATGCAAGGATTAAATAATGCACCTAAAGTGGATGTGATGTAATTCAGATGTTGTTTTCTGTCCTTAGTTTCCAATGGAAGAATTTTTTTAACTTCTGTTTACAGAAGTCAGGGTCTATGGAAGATGTTTGATTACCATATCTATTTTTGCAATGCTCACTTTTAAAAAGACGAGCTCCCTTCCCAATACTATCTGACAGCTTCTGTTGCTTTGTTCTGTTTCTAACCCTGAGGAAGTATTTGAGTGGAATTTTAACTAATGCCTCTTTCAGCCCTATCATGTAAAATAAGCACCCCACACATGGTATATGATCTAGAGCTAAAGTGAGGGTATGGGAAGATGGAATAAACTCAGCTAAGGGCCAGACTGCACATTACATTAAATGCATGACCAAATTTAATGTGCGTGGCACCAATAGCAACCACTTCTGTAGCAAACAGCAGCTGGGAAGGGATTTCATTAGGACTGTGGCAAAGGGAGGGGGTAAATTCCTGTCCTCACACATCACATTCCCAGTCCTGCTCATTTCCACACCACCTGCTATTTTTTTAAAAAAAACCTCAACCACCACATTAAATGCAACCAAACATTTAATGGGTGGTATTAATCAAAATATTTGTGTTAGTGCAAGAATTAGCTCCATGGGATTTTTCCTTGCTCCTCACCCCACACTGCCCCCAAATCTGCTCTGCGGGGATGAAGGGAATATCACAAAAGATTTAGAGGGCACATGGGAAGAGAAGGAGGAGGAGGAGGAGGAGAAGAAGAAGAAGAAGAAGAAGAAGAAGAAGAGGAGGAGGAGGAGTTTGGATTTGATATCCCGCTTTATCACTACCCTAAGGAGTCTCAAAGCGGCTAACAATCTCCTTTCCCTTCCTCCCCCACAACAAACACTCTGTGAGGTGAGTGGGGCTGAGAGACTTCAGAGAAGTATGACTAGCCCAAGGTCACCCAGCAGCTGCATGTGGAAGAGCAGGGAATCAAACCCGATTCACCAGATTACGAGTCCACTGCTCTTAACCACTACACCACGCTGGGGAGAAGTTCTCAATGCTACCTTCAATACAACCCAAGATGATGATGATGATGATGATGATGATGATGATGATGATGATGATTTATACCCCAGCCACTCTGGGTGGCTTACAGCATATATAAAAACATAATAAAACTTCAAACATTAAAAACTTCCCAATACAGGGCTGCCTTCTGATTTCTTCTAAAAGTTGTGTAGTTCTTTATCTTCTTGATATCTGAAGGGAGGTGGAGACACTCCTTCAGATATAACATAACTCTGGTCCTAAATTACTTATTTTCCTTGGAATTATGGTTTGGTGTTTATGGTAGTTGTAGGAAGTTAAACTTTAGAATTTATTGGGTTCTGTTCTGGCAATGGTTTTGGAGCCTTCTGATGGCCTAATTACTAGAATGAGTAGCAGTTACATCTGAGCAAAACAGAGAAACCAATGTAGGTATAATGATACCAGAATGAAGTTGTTACGTCAGTGGCATTAATGTAAGAACACAGGAAGTTATACATTCCTACATACGTTTGTGTATTTGGATTTGTGTGTGTATAGATATAGACACACAGACATATATTTGTGTGCATGTGTATATGTATGTAGTGTGTATATATATAACATTGATTCTGTAATTATACTTTTTTGTGATTATTGTTTTATGTGAACCAAAAAAATTAATATAAAGATCTACATGTTATAATTCAAATTAAGGCTATTGCTCTTTCAAGGAATATGCCTAAATGGCGAATGGCAACAAAACGGGAATGTTCAGAATTAGTACCTAGGAAGTCACTGATAGAAGAGTATACAAATGTGCACCATTACATAATTTCCTCTTCTTTTAACTTTTCTCATGGGAACATAATCAAGGACAGATCTAATTTTACAAAATATTTTTTCAATTGAGTCTCAAGACATCTGCTAGTTCCGACTGAAAAGCCAGTTTCTAACACACTGTTGCAAGCCAAGATTTAATTTCATCATCATTGTTCCTGCATAAATATATGTGAAACTTTTCAATCAGGGAGTTGCTCTTCCCTGTTGAGAATCTGGATTCACAGTTGTGCAACTATAATGTTACAAGACATTTCACTGCTCTCTTAGAAAGCTTTTACATTTTGCATCCAAATCTTTAAAACGGACTGATACTGGAGAACATTTTGGTATTTAAGGCAATACAGCAACTGGCAGTTCTCCCATTAGAGGAAGATAAGCAATCCAATCTTATTATTGTTGCTTACTCAGAAATAAACCCTACTAAGATCCTACGTAAGTCTGCTTTGGATTTTAACTTTAATGGGTTAGTTCAACAGCGCTTTTCTGTCTATGGAAGGGGCTTGGTTCCAATAGAGGCTTCTGTCAACAGAGGTAGGAAGAGGCCATTTTTGCCAATTCCCCCTTCCCCCTGGAGACTCATCCATTACCTCCAGTGCCGTTTTGAAGAGTCTTCCAACTGTGCAAAGGAGATTTGGAACAGGGACACAAGTTGCCAAGTGGAAGGGCACATGGATGAAAATCGCCTCTCTTTCCCCCATCCTTCCATGGAAAGGAAGTTCCATAGCCCAGTTGAAACCACTAAGAAGGTTGCATCCCTGCTCATCCCTACCAACCATCCCTAAGATAACAAGAAGAGTCTGCTGCATCAGGCCAGTGGCCCATCTTGTCCAGCATCCTGTTTTCACAGTGCGCAACCAGTTGCCCGTGGGAAACCCGCAAGCAGGATTTGACCACAAGAGCACTCTCCCCTCCTCTGGTTTTCATCAACTGGTATTCAGAAGCATTACTTCTTCCAACTGTGGAGACAGAGACTTCAGTAGCCCTCTGCTCAATGAATTTGTCTAATCCTCTTCTGAAATCATCTAGGTTGGAGCCCATTGCTGCCTCCTATGGGAGCAAGCTCCAGGGGCCTTCTGGCGGTTCCCTCACTGCGAGAAGTGAGGTTACAGGGAACCAGGCAGAGGGCCTTCTCGGTAGTGGCACCCGTCCTGTGGAACGCCCTCCCATCAGATGTCAAGGAAATGAATAACTATCTGACTTTTAGAAGACACCCAAAGGCAGCTCTGTTTAGGGAAGTTTTAGAAAGGTGCTCTAGATGCCCATCCTCCACTTCTGGTGCAACCAGCCTCCAGCCTACCTGAAACAACTCTGCTCAATGGCTCTTTGAGGATGTAATGGAGGTGGCTAAGTACTTCTTCATCACCACCTTTGTTGTTGTTGTTTAGTCGTTTAGTCATGTCTGACTCTTCGTGACCCCATGGACCAGAGCACGCCAGGCACTCCTGTCTTCCACTGCCTCCCGCAGTTTGGTCAAACTCATGCTGGTAGCTTCAAGAACACTATCCAACCATCTCGTCCTCTGTTTTCCCCTTCTCCTTGTGCCCTCAATCTTTCCCAACATTAGGGTCTTTTCCAGGGAGTCTTCTCTTCTCATGAGGTGGCCAAAGTATTGGAGCCTCAGCTTCAGGATCTGTCCTTCCAGTGAGCACTCAGGGCTGATTTCCTTAAGAATGGAGAGGTTTGATCTTCTTGCAGTCCATGGGGCACTCTCTCTCTCTCTCTCTCTCTCTATATATATATATATATATAAATCAGATTTTTCAAAAATAACAATAAAGGAAAAACATTCCATCCAAAATTTACATCCAGTTCTAGTCCTTATACTTTTAGACTTCCCTCAGCCTGTCTGGAAATTTTCCATATTATTACAGTTCTTCACATTTCTTCCATCTATATTGTTGTTTTTTTAAAACCATATTAGTCTTAACAAATATTATAAAACAATATTTCTCTCCATTATTATCACAGAGCTTCTTGAAAACCTACAAACGTTAATTGTCCTTCACATATATTTTTAATATACTCTGTAAATTTATTCCAGTCCTCAGTAAATCTTTGGTCTCGTCGGTTCCGAATTCTCCCCGTTAATTTATCTAATTCTGTGTATTTCATCAGCTTCATTCTCCATTCTTCTTTCGTCGGGATTTCTTCCTGTTTCCATTTTTGTGCCACCAAAATTCTTGCCGCTGTTGCTGCATATAAAAACAGCTTCTCATCCTTCCATTTTATATCATTTCTTAATATTCCTAACAGAAAAGCTTCTGGCTTCTTAACAAAAGTGTATTTCAACATTTTTTTCAATTCATTATAGATCATTTCCCAGAAACATAGTCCATGGGACTCTCAAGAGTCTCCTCCAACACCATAATTCAAAAGCATCAATTCTTCGGCGATCAGCCTTCTTTATTGTGCAGCTCTCACAAAGACAACAGGCATCACCACCTTTACTGATGCTTGTTAGGCAGAGTTATGCAACTTAATAGCATTCGGTGACCTTCAGAGCAAATATTCCACCACCTGAACTTACAGCCTGAAACTACTTGTTAAACCAAGGAACGGTATGGGCTCTGCAACACCAATAGCCCTTTGCTGCTCAGCAGTCCCAATTAGACCCCCATACAAATGCGGTATTCGTCCGCTTGGGTCAAAGGCTCTTGCTTCTAGCCAGGTCTGAGGACCTATAGCCTTTATTCTATAACTTAAGCCCCCGACTCTACATTTTATGGTTCTCATCTTCAAACAACCCATGCTTCATCTTCAATACCATAGTTCAGGAGCCTCTCAGCTGCTAATCTCCTTCAAGCTGTTCAGCAGCTTTATATCACACTATGTTTAATAACGTCTGCATTCATCTGAAAAAAACCTGTTCTTTTTTAAAAATAGAAACTTCTATAGCACTTGAAATTCAGTGAACACTTTTATCATTAATCTAATATGTCTATTAGGTCGGCCCTGGTGCTATGCAAATTGGAAATCTAGGTTCATGGAGGGATTGAATTACCCAGGGCATTCTTCCTCTTTTGAGAACCGGATGGAATTGCCACACAGAGACGGGACTGTAGGCCCTTTAGGAAGATCGTTGGCCTCTCTGCTGTAGGAAGGGAAAGCAGCAATAAGACTGGCCTAAGTTAACCATTAATTAAAGGTTCTCTTGCTAACACTGAGAAAAGCCTGGTTCTCCTGATATGGAGCCTATTCTCATTTTCTAAGAAACGGGGATGTGATGTGAAAATGTTTCCAAACCAAATATTGCATGTAACAGTCAAGAGTTTATACCAGTTTATAGACTGACACATTCTGAGTGCCAATTCACATTTCATTTTTGAGGCGATAAAGTTCCCGCATGCTGTGATTTCACCACTTTATTTTCACATTGCTGCACTCTATGAAGAAGGGTAGATGAAAATCGTCGTCTGTTCCTGCCAGACTTTATAGGCTCCAGACCAAAGAAGAGCAGAGGCAAAATGTGGCAAGTTCAAGCATGGCCTGTGTCTCTGTTGAATTTTGCAATGTTTGACTTTGAAAAGGCGGCATCATTCAGCAGTTTTTCTCTGCACCACCAGATCTTACAAGTTCGAAATGTCATCTCCCCTTCCAACCACTTTCCTTTTTTATCACATCTGTTTTCACCCTTAATTAATTGCTTTAGAATGTACTCCTAATTCATTTTGCAGCAGATTGGGAAATATTAAACTGAGATGACTGAAGTACGACAGAAAAAAAGCCATCCTCTTCCTCTATTTCCTTGTTTTCTTCAAGTTGCAATTTTGGAACACGTTTAGGCAGCCCTTGGCACTTTAGCTAAGACCTCTTCCGCTTGCCAAATATATACTAGAATATCAACCTCTATATACATGTTTTACTATTATTTTTGCCGTATGGGTGACACTGAAAATGAAAACAGCATGCCATCAAAAAGTCCCCCCACTCCCACTCCTGATGCAGAGTTAATATCATGACCTCTGAATCTAACAGCAACCCAGACACAGAGTTGGAGACAGTGGAAGTGCCAGTTTCAGCCCAGGTTCAGGGCTCTGAGCTGGCTGTTTGGGGATCAAGAGACCATTGTGCCTAAGGCTGTCAGACAGGAAGAACTGCCCAACCCATCAGGGCCTGTAGAGCAGTGTTTCCCAACCGGTGTTCCGCGGCACACTACTGTGCCGTGAGACACCGGCTGGTGTGCCGTGGGAGGGAGGCGGGCGAGAGGCGGCGGCGGCGAGGATCCGCGTCGAGCCGGGGCGGCTCCGCGGTGGTCGTGCCGAGCGGCGGGGCAGCGCGCGCAAAAGGGAGGCGCGCGAGACAGCGGAGGAGGAGGAGGCCGGCATGTCCGGGCAGCAGCAGCAACAGCAGCAGCAGCAACTCCCGGCGACGGCTCCTCCTCCGCCCGCTATCGCAGCCGCCGCCGCCTCAGCTGCCGCCGCCGCCTCAGCTGCCCTCGCTCTGCTGCCTCCTCCCACCCCGGCAAGGGGGAGGGAAAAAACGTTCCCTTTTGTGCGTCCCTCCCGGCGTGACGCTGCGCGCTGACGTCACGGGGCGGGGCTTTAATGGTGGTGTGCCGCGAGATTTTTTTCCGGTAAGCAGGTGTGCCGTTGCCCAAAAACGTTTGGGAAACACTGCTGTAGAGCAAGAGGCAGGAACCTCTTGGGCACCTTTCCCTGGGGAACTAAATGCCTCCCATAACACCTCATCGGCACAGTAAATGCACCAGGCAGGAGGCGATGAAACGCAGGAGGAGGACCCATATTGGGTTCAGAGTGTTGGCCCTTTAAGACTCTTGTTTTCCACAAAAGGGTGGAGGCTAGAAGCAGCCCTATCCATGGTCCTGCAACTCCCACCCTACATTGTGCTAACAACATTAAATGGGATTTTCCTGCAAAGTTTTCCTGCGTTGCCTGCAGTTCCAAATAACCCTGGAAGTTTTACACACACCCAAAGTTTTCTCATTGAACGAGGATCAAAATACATTAGTTAGTCATGTATTATTTTTTCCACCTTTTATATTTATACAAAACACAGTTATGGATGCTACAATCTGTTGTGTGTAACCCCTCCTTAAGCCCTTTTTTTCCCTCAGACAGGAATCACTCTCCCAATCTGCATTCCCCCCCCCCCGTGGAATGGAAACTGAATAGCAGCTTTGGAAGGTAATTTTCAGTGGGACTACAGTGTTGCTGGGGCGCTTTCTCATGATCCATGGTCCTGATTCTAAAACATACAGAGTTAAATAAACATTAAAATCTAGACATGGTGCTTGCCATTGCATAATTAACCTCATGTCCAGTTTGGCTCTCAGAAAGGTCTTGCTTCTTTTAAACTTGCTGGTACCACACCTTTTCTCGAGACAACATTTATCTTTGTCACATGTTTCAGCCAGACCCCCTCTGACTGCCTTAAGCAGTCAGGAACGTTGAGGATCAAGAGCACATGTGGTCAGCCTCACTTCTCCAAGGATTCTGTCAGCACCATCAGAATGAACATGTTGAAAAGTAATTATTAGGGGTATGCAGTGACAACGAGATTTGCCTTGTAGCTGTAGCAATTGGAAGCAGCCCGATCTGTTTCGAATCTGCTCTGTGTCGTTCCAATTCAATTCATTATTCGGGTCTGATTCTGAATCTATAAACCCAAAGCTCTGGTTTGCATCCATTGACTAAAACTGGGAATCTAAAAACAGATATAACTTTTTTTTCCTTCCCTGGAAAAATGGAAGGGATAAAGGCGCTTCTCCAGAGTAGATTAAGGCTGCCATATGTTAAAATTAGTCATGTAACTTTTTTATTTTCTGCCAGAGTTGGATGCAAACTGCATGGCCACCTTTTCTGAGGGGATCAAACCTGTCACGTTTCAGAAATATAGGTGCAAGGGAATACTTTACATTTTTGTGTGGAAAACAGAGGTGCTGTTCCCTCCCCTAGGTCTTTTGTGACAAGACAGCTCTGATTTTGCATCAGTTTGAAAACTGGAGACATGAGTGGGAAGGTGCTTCTGGCAAGGGAGGCTGATGTGTTAGGGCAAATGGGGCACTGTCCCACCAACTGCAATGGACCTTCTGCCAGCTCCCACCTGCTCACCATCTTCACTAAATCCAGTCCAGGAGGTGGCAGTGGCTTCCAGCCTGCTCTTCCTCCTAATTCTCCGTGTTGTCCCTTGTAGAACTCAGCAGGGAGGAAGATGGGACAAACTAGCTTTAGTTGGTTCTGGCTCCACCTACTGTTCGGGTTCCTTCCCCCCCCCCCCCCGTCCTACCAGTTGCAGTGTGTACATCACTGGTCCCTGGATAAGAAACCTTCCAAATTTGAGACAAATAGGTCCTGGGGTTTTCACACTTTATGATGTTATCTTACAGTGATATCACAGGCTTTTTTCTTTTCACCACATTCCTGGCAGTACCCTCCCTGAAGAAAACAGAGAGCTATGGATTCGTAATTGTTAGGAAAAATAATGATTGGACAAGAATTAGGCCACCTCAATAGTGTAACTTCGCCACTTACTCCCCTGTTCTCAGAGCCAACATTTGGGGAGGGGAATGGTGACCCATGTGAATAATAGCTCTTGTTTATTCCTACCCCAAAGTCCTGCGATTGAAGTGCATTGAGAAATTAATTCACTGTGATGAAAAGCTAGGCCTGTCTGTAGAAACAAAATATTCCACCCCTCCCTCCCTCTTCCCTCTCAAATTTTGGGCATTTCCCAAGTCAGCTTGGCTTTGTTTCTCAGAAATGTGGGAGGGGGAAGGCTGAGCACTTAATGTTTTGGAAAGACCAAGGTAAAACAGAGCAACTTGGAGGTTTTGAAATCCCTGATCTGCCTTGTTAACAGTTGGATCTAACACAGTTATGTTAGATTCTGTCCTGAGTCACCCCCTTCACCTAATTATTCAGGGTACACTGAACCAATGCAGACCTCTAGTAATTAACCATAAGAGAACAAACATGGGCCACATCCACACCACACATTCAGAGTGTTATTTTACCACTTTTAACATTCATTATTTTCCCCCAGAGGATTCTGGGAACTGCAGTTTGTGAAGGGTTTTGAGCATGTTTAGGAGACCCCTGTTCCCCTCACTGAGCTACAATTCCCAGTGATTTAACAACCCCTTTTCCCCAGGGGACTCTGGGAATTATGGAGTCAGTTTCCTTTTGTGGTACAAATGTAATAAAATTATTTTGAAGAAACATAAGGGAGGCTTACTGGGAAATACTTGCACTAAATATTCTGAGCATGATTAACAATGGTTTTTAACATGTCTAGAAATGTATAATCTGGCTGAATATATTTCCGTCCTGGAAGTTGAAATATAAATTTTATGATGCATTGAGTTTTTGAGCAGTTATATTTTAAAGTTAGGCTTCACTTCAGCTGCCTCAGATTCAGCTGCTGACTTGACTTCCAGGAATGTGGAGAACAGCTGCATTGCCTCTTATAGTTACAGTGCTGTAAATGACAGAACTTAGCAGGCCCTCACGTTTATTAATAGTAAAATGCAAGTGAATGCCTGCAACTAGCTTTGAGTTTAGCCCTGTGTGGGCAGGATAGTTCCTGTTTTGATGAATACAAGGAGAGGCCCACCTCACCCACAGTGACACATGAAGATGCAGGCTGATGTGCATGAAGGCTCACACAAGATCTGGAACGCTGATTTGCGTGGAAGCTATAATGTCCACATAGGGCTATTGCAGTCTTCACAAACCTGGAGACTTCCAGATGTTTTAGACAACAGGTCCCATCACATATCCTCCAATGCTATGTGGTCCAAAAAACAGGACCCTGTCTTCCAGATCTGTACTCTTGGGTGAGACCATGGACCCAGAAAAAGTGCTTTTTGAAGGCACGACACTAAAAAATGTGCATTTTGGAACACTGCATGAGATTATGGGCCGAGAGCAAGGCACCCAAAATGGTCGCCATGCTCTAAACCAGGATGTTCCAGTTTTACCAGTACAACTGATGGGTATGCCGTCAGACTCACTCAGTGTGTACTGGCCAGTGCTGATAGAAGTTGTAGTTCAAAATACCTGGAAGGCTCCAGGTTGACAAAGATTGGGCTTTTGTGTTCTTCAGACAGAATTATCTACCCCAGTAGCTCCCAATTAGCTAAGCACTGTGAACCCCCTGTTTTTCAAAAGCCAGGCCATGGATCCCCTACTTTTGAATTTTTTAAATATATCTATGGTAGTTTTTTGTTACGCAAATGGTGCCACAGAGCTCCTGAGGTCTGCAGACCACCAACTGGGAACCACTGATCTACCCCATTATGCTAAATGGCAACAAGAGGGGACTTTCAAAAGCAATTTGTGATTGAGCTTGGAAGCTGGGTCTGTTGTTCAAAGCAACCATAATCTGAAATCCCAGCAGCATGCCCAAGGTCGTTTGAGAAAGGGTAATAGTTTAGTGGTAGAGCCCATGTTTTGCATGAAAAATGTCCCGGGTCCAATCCCTGGATTTCCATCCAAGGAGAACTGATGAAATCCTGGAGGATTGCTGGGTAGACAACGTTATGTGAGATGGACCAATGGTCTGAGGCAGCTTTCCAGGTTCCTTGGCCGTGTCTAAAATTATTATTTGAATTCTGGATGATGAGTTGCATGAGAGAATAAATGGCATGCGAGAAGGCCTTTAACCACACAAGAAAAAGTCTGTGTTGAGAAAGTGACTCACCCGTAGTTAATAAGCCAGGTTTTTTTACTACAGAAGTTTGTCTGTGCATAGACCTTTGCAGTCTCAGCCTTTTGTTTTGTTTGTTTTCCCACCTAGTTGATCATTAGATTATTTGATGACTGATATTATGCATGCTTTGATTACTATGTGTAGGCCTTGATTTCGCTGATGTTGAAATAAATATTGATGGTGCTATCTGCATGTACATAAAATAGGCCAAAACATGTCAGAAGTTGAAACAGGCTCTAGAAAAGCTATTGAGGCAGTAATATAAAGATAGTTACACAGCAGTCAAAACTGAGAGAGAAAGAGAAGGGGAAAGTAGGGCAGCTAAGAACCAGAAGTGGGGGAGAAATTACAGCAAACATCAATATTAGCAGAGTGATTTTATTTTACAGTCAAACCTCGATTCCTGAACAGCTCCATTTTGGAACGTTTTGGCTCCCGAACGCCGAAAATCCGGAAGTAAATGCTCTGTTTTTCAAATGTTTTTCAGAAGCTGAACGTCCACGGCTTCCGCTTGAGTGCAGGAAGTTCTTGCTTGGAAGCCGCACCTCGGTTGTCAAACGGGCTTCTGGAACGGATTACGTTTGACAACCGAGGTTTGTCTGTATTTATTAAACGTGTATATCATTTTATACTTTAAAAAGAGTCAAAGCAATTTAGAATGTAGCAAAAGATAGTAAAAAGAAAGGATTTTATTAAATAAGATGCAGGAAAGGGAAACAATGAGAAGATAAAGAAACAATGCTAGCATGTTTTGCAAACATCAGCAAACGAAAGGCCATAAATTAACTGTGTGTACATACGGTACTCACAAAATGCAACAAGGAAATAAAGGAATACAAGAACTTAATTCAAAAAGGGCAAGCTTTGCTTTCTCAACAGGCCTGGATAACTCATATATTTTATTTTATTTTATTCTCTCTCCAAGGCTTAGGGCTGATTCTACATCGTAGGCCAGTATCATTCCAATTTTACAGATAAGAGACAAAAAAGCATGCCTAAAATCACCAGGGGAAATGATGACTAATCTGGTATTTGAATCCACATACCACTAGTCCGTCATAATGAATTATATTATAGAATAGGAAGAAAGCAGAAAAGTCGATGTGCCAGACTGTTTCTCCATTTTGTTTCCTCTGCTGCACACTTCTGCATTACATTTCTACGAATATTGCTATCTTCTGCTTTCAAAAGCATTTCCCCCATAACATATTTTTGAAATGAAAAGCCGGATTGGCTGAAGTTGGTTCAGACACACAATTCTGCTTTCAGAAAATTGCAGTCAACTCTGTCCAGGTTAAGTTTTCCGTTTGAAATAGGAACGGTCCTTAAAAATTATAGACAGATGGCAATTTCTGCCTACTTCCTGAATGATTTGCTTTCTTCCTAGAATGATGAGCCTAGGTGAATGAATTCGTTGACTCTACTGAGGCCAATGGCCAAAAATTCAAACAAAGGGACGCAGAAGGGAATGGAGTTTTGCCATGTGTATTTTCACATACTTATGATCAAAATTTTGTTTAATGTCCTTTTCTAACACATCAGTGCATACCCTGAAAATTCTGCTGTGGTATTGGGCTATTATTATTTAAATGTCTCAAACTGTTGTGATATACAGGGGAAATGAATGCACAAAATTGCTGTAATAATATATCAAACTATGTGACATTTTCACAGAACTGGTTCAATTTACATTACAGTAAAGGGCAAACACCTGGCACATGTCGGCTACAGAAAGCTGCCATTATCACCTCAGACCCCAGGTGTACTCAGTCAGAAAAATACACCTTTGTCTGTTCAGTTCTCAAATGTGAATGAACACAGGCTGCTTTCAGACGCTTGATTCTGGGTACAATCAATACCAAAGAAATGGAGAATGCGAGGTGAGGGGGGAAAGAGTAAAGGTAGAGTGCAAAAACATGTTCTCAAGAAGAAGATATGTGACACAGCAAAATACAGGTTTGCTTTGTTGTTTAATTGAGAGCAAAGCTCAAAGGGGCGGGAAACGAAAAATTAATTGAGATATAAAAGATGAGCACTGTGTGTACCAGAGGTTAAAAGAAGGGTAGGGAGCTTACCAGTGTACAAGAGCAAGAGAGACTGGTGGATTATTAGTAAATTATTTTTCACTCCCTGTCTCCTCCCCCCCCCCAACCCATGTAATTGCAGTTTGTTGTCTTAGCAGATATTTTAGATGACAGCTTCAGAAGGTAAAGCTGAGAACCTCAGCTTTAAATAAGAGTCAGTAAAACTCTGCCTTGGTTTAGAGAATGAATTGTAGAGTACCCCGAGTTCATGGCTAGCATGAGATTTGATCAGGGTGCTCCACAATTCATTCTCTAAACCAAGGCACAGAATCTTTAGACCCTCCCTGTAATTTGGGGAAATGCTAGCATATCTACAAAGTTTTTTTCCAGAGCCTAGTGAGATAAGGCATCCAAAATATTTTTTAGCACAGAGGAAAAATGTTGTTTAAATGCAAGATATTACAATATATATATTTGTTGTGTAATGTAGATGTTGATATTTATGTTTCATGACTTTCGTCGTTTTTAAATGCAACAAATGCTGGGTCATATTTTAGACTCCTTGGGAGAACTGTAAAAAGCCCCAGAGGTCTAGCTTTCCTGTACTTTATTTGCAAGTTGCAGAGCTCTATGAACTATGAGATACAATGAATACTCATCAAACGCTTGTACCTTGATTTGGAGACAGTTTTGTAGCTGGTATTTTCCCCTCACTGACAATATGTGCAAATGTATATGGGACATAGCATTCTTGATGCTACTGTTGCTGACTCAGTGATGTTAAGAAGTCGTCCAATGATCTCCTTCCAGATCCATCAAAGAATCCCATAAGCAGTGGGGGGTTTTCTGCACGTACTCAAGGCTATGCAACACAGCACCTTTTTTTCTAGAAGAAAAGCACTGTCCATAAAAAAGCAGCATATGAAAGCAACAATCTTCCTTCACTGTCTGTCCCCAACGTCTTGTATACAGTGGTACCTCTAGTTACAAACTTAATACATTCTGGAGGTTGTACTAAGATATACTGCCTCTGAATGTGGATATTCTTTTTAGCTATCTTCCATATTTTTATGGTATTCTGTTCTATCCTGTCCATTCACACCAATGGGAATGGAAGGGGGGAAATAACTAGCTAGATGTATATCCATGATTCCCAAATTCATTTACTAGGCCTATCTTCTAGAACAAAGATGAGGACGTCCAGATGTTTCTAAACTACAGCTTCCCTGACTATTGGCCATGCTGGCTGGGAATCCAACAACATCTGGAGAGCCACAGGTTCCCCATTATATGGCCCTCATAATACATATGGCCTTGTATTCACTTCGTAGACCTGTGATTGGATCAGGCAATATAGAAAAGGTTGCCCTGGCTATTTATTTTGTACAGAAAACATTCTAGAAAGCATCAGTACTGCTTCCTTCAAAACACGGGGATCCAAAACTGTAATAGCTACCATTGCAGGGGGAAAAACAAGTAGAAGAGAAAAGGAGAAGCTGTCACCATAAACTATATTTGGGGAAATAAAGTATTTTAAAACTGAACAAATTATATCAAAAGTACCATGGGAGTTTTTATCAATGGTCAATGCCTGTTTTATCATTTTGGGGGATTTGCCACTCTGGGCTCCTTTGGGAGATACACATTTAATAAATGAATAGATAAAATTGCATATGTGATGAAAAATTGTCACATTAAAGGCAACACACATGTAAAAAAATAGCAACGTCTTTGGTGAAGTAAAGTTGTGAAAAACTCACCCACAGATATTTTGTATAGCTGGATAATATGAGCATTAGAGAGTGTGGCTCCCTACATCACTTTCCTTTGTACAGTAATACAGAGGCAGAAAGGAAGAGGACTTGGTAACACCTCCATTCTTTATTGTTCTACTTTCCTAGCTTGTGAAACAGTGCTATGAAAGGTGGAATAAAAAGTTGAAGAACTGAGGCACCCTTCCTTCCTGGTTTTTGTTGTTGAGCCAGTGAGTCATTTTGGATAGATGAGTAAGGGAACATATTATTGATTTCCTTCTGTTGACTTTGTTCAAATGATGCAGAGGCATCTTTTATTTTCTTCTGACTGTTTCAAGATACTATCTCCGGCTTAGATGCAGATGAACTTTGTCTCCCACTCCCCTGCTCCCAGTGGAAATGCTAGTTCAATAAATCCTGTGCTTAAATTAAAGCAGAGAGCAGGGATAAATGGACAGTTCTCTGATGGAGGGATGTTGAAAGTAAAGTCCCCACAAAACTGGTACAGTGGAACCTCAGTTTTTTAATGTCTCCGTTGACAAATGATTCAGAACTCGAATGCTGTAAACCCAGAAGTAAATGCTTCTATTTTCGAATGCTGCTTCCGTATTGAGTTTTTTGTATTAATTTTCCGTTTTGAGGTTTCTGTGTTGAGTTTTTGGTTTTCGAACATTTCAGAATTCGAATGGTCTTCCGGAACGTGTTATGTTCGAAAACCAAGGTTCCACTGTATTGGAATCTGTGCTCTTTAACTTATTCATAGAGCAAGTTCTCAACCTGTGGGTTGTGACCTGTGAAGTTTGGGCAAATGGGTCATGGCCTTTGTAAGTAAACTCAAAATATTTTTTTTTTTTTTTACTCTTGAACTGATATGACAACACCACTTATCGGTACACCTTTTTTGTTTTGTTGCCATATTATAATGCTGTGTTGATGTTTTTAACTGAATATTGGAAAGGCTCCAGCCTTACATTTTAACACTTGGGAACTGCTCTCTGCCAGCTGGCGTCAGATCTGGGGACAGTTCGCCACAAGATGCTTGTACAGGAAGCTGTTTTGAGTGACTATTGCAGATTGCTTCTGCTGCACAGGCACCGAAGGTGAAATTCCACATTCGAGATCATTAGGAAAGCAACTGGAAAGTAATAAGAACCTCATGGCGCAGATGCTGTGCAAAACTTGCATGCATGAAAAACGCCAAGTCTACACTACACTGCTGAGGGAGCAGGTGGCGCTGTGGTCTAAACCACTGAGCCTCTTAGGCTTGCTGATCGGAAGGTCAGTGGTTCGAATCTGTGCGATGGGGTGAGCTCCCGTTGCTGTGTCTCAGCTCCTGCCAACCTAGCAGTTTGAAAACACACTAGTGCAAGTAGATAAATAGGTACCACTCCAGCGGGAAGGTAAACAGCATTTCCGTGCGCTCTCGTTTCCATCATGGTGTTCAGCAGTTTAGCCATGCTGACCACATGACCGAAAAGCTGTCTGTGGTCAAACACTGGCACCCTCAGCCTGAAAGCGAGCTGAGCACTGCAACCCCATAGTCACCTTTGACTGGATTTAACCGTCCAGGGGTCCTTTACCTTTTACACTGCCATGTGGAAGTGTCCAGTCATCCCTAGCAGTATTTTTTTTTTTATCCTTTTAGCGAAGGTGCTAGAAATTCAACTTGGCACCTTTTGCCTGCAGATCCTGTGTTTTCCCATTGCGCTATCCCTCCCTTATACAAAAAGAAATAAACAAGTGATGGAGATAACACTTAAAAATCATGTAGCATCTATTACAGTACATTAAGGTTGCTACAACGGGCAAAACAAATTCATTTAGTGACTCTCCAAAAACCTCAGCAGTCTTCAAGTGGTTCATGGCAGGGGGGTGGGAGTGGATTTGGGAACCACTGACTAACACCAAAGGTTGGGATCCTCTCTGAGGCTAAGAGCACATTTCTTCCTGGGCAACCTTGAAGGACCATATAGTGGTGGTGGGTTGAGCCTGATGGAAAAAGTGGGCAAAAGGCACCAGGGACACATTCCAGCCAGGCCAAAACACTTGAGGAGGGTGCAGAGGAGGGCTGGTAATGAGTATGGTGAGTCCTGAGGGCCAGATGAAGAAGGCCCCAACACAACCCTGGCTTACAACATCACACAATAAAGTAAGAGATCTCTGATATTTGGACAAACCCAACAGAAAACCATATTAGGTACTGAAAGCAATAATGTGATCCCCGCCCAAAATGGCTTGCTGGGTTCCTGTAGTAACAATGTACAGTAAGCCTGCAACTTTATAGGGGCTACATTCCAGGGATCACAGTTAAAGCCAAAATCGCATATAGTCAAAACACGGTGGGTGCAATGGCGGGTGGGATTGCCAAAGTCTTTTTTCCTGGACGCCAGTCCCCTATCTTTATTATTTATTCCCTGCCCATCTGGCTGGGTTTTCCTAGCCACTCTGAGTGGCTCCCAACAGCATATTAAAAACATGATACATCAAACATTAAAAACTTCCCTATACAGTGCTGCCTTCAGATGTTTTCTAAAAGTCAGATAGTTGTTTATTTCCTTGACATCCGATGGGAGGGCATTCCACAGGGTGGGTGTCACTACTGAGAAGGCCCTCTGCCTGGTTCCCTGTAGCCTCACTTCTCGCAGTGAGGGAACCACCAGAAGGCCCTCGGTGCTGAACAATGGGGGTGGAGACGCTCCTTGAGGTATATAGCACCCCTTCACTTCCTGACCCACTTTTTAACAGTGTAATCCTCAAGCAAACTGGACAGGTCTATCCAGAGTTGTGTACACTTAAGCACCACTGATTTTAATAGAAGTTATCTGTGCACTGGATTGTCACCAGTTATGTGTCAGAGACGAAAGGAGAAAGAAAAGTGGTTTTTTATTTTTCTTAGGTGACCCAGACATTATCAAAGCAATCTGTCCAACCTTCAAACTTTTATCGCAATTTTTAACTCGTTGGTTTTTTCATCTGTGTTTAATTGGTGTACGTCACCTTGGCAGCCTGTGTTGGCTGAAATGGAGGGTTTACTTGGAGATGCATAATGTAAAATGAAATAAAAACAACAAAAGCGAGGAGGCAAATGCAGGGCATCTTCTTTAACACTTTTGTATTAGTGCTGTTAGACTCTCCTTTTAATACTACTATGGTTTTCAGAGGATGTGAATACTTCAGAGCTTCTATTTTTTCTTTATATGGAAACAAATCAAATCCAAAGGATAACTGAGGGGGATTTTATATATATACGGTATATGGGTCCACTTCATGTGGTATCTGGTGCCCCTTGATAAGTTGTCTTAATACGTTCACAGAAATATATTTTTTCAAATGCTTGCATGCTCTGAAGCATGTTATTGCAATATACAGAAAAGGTTTGACAACTTCACATTTATTCTTCATAGATTTTGCTGTACTTCAGAATTATTCGTCATAATTTTGGTGTGTAGGACCCTTTTTCTCACACACAAAATTCCCACTGATCGTAACGAATGTATCTATAGAAACTAATTATTAATTGAGTTTGCCGTGACTCTTTTCTGTCATACAGCAAGCTGTGTTATAATTACATAAGTGGAAATGTGATGCCTTAAAGGTGATCCATAGCTCTTCCTAGCTCTGCTAGTATGTGGGCATGAATCATAAAATTATAGAAATTAGAAATTGTTCCTTTTGTTGCCCCCTCAGGCATACTTCCCTAGGAGGGTATTGCACAGACTGCTGTTAAAAAGTGAACCTAAGCACTGTAAGGAGGCTAATTTGAGCTGTGTAAAATATCAGGAGCTGGGTACAAAAGAGAAATAAGCAATTTCTCATGCCTTTTGAAATTATTAACATTATTAGAAGTGTGGAAGAGTAATGGAATTTCAACAGTGTAAGAAATGCAGTAGGAATTGCACCAAAAGGCCTTTATTTCTTAATGTTGTCTTTGAGAACATAAGAAGTCTTCTGAATCTAGTTAAAGACCTATCTAGTCCAACATCCTACTTCACGAGGTGGTCAACCAGTTTTCATTCATTCTTTCCAGCATTTAAACCCTGAGCACCACTAAGGAATGCTTACAACAGTTAAATGCAGTGTTTTTTTCTGGGGGGATGCAGGGGTACGCATACCCATAAACATTTTGTGAATCTAATGGGAGAAGAAACTAAAAAAATATATTAAAAAATTAGTTTCTTCTCTAGCATGGTGAATTGTCCATTCCGTTGCTACCCCCCGATGGCGGCCTCATTTCCTGTCACGGTGTTTCCTGAGTCTCAGACGGAAGCGAGCATTTAATATGTGAAGTAGGAGTTGGAATCTAGCATGGTGATCTGTCAGTTTCATTGTTACTACCTCTAATGGCGGCTTCATTTCCTTTCCCAGTGTTAATGCATTGTCTTTGTAGTTTCCCCCATTTACTGTATTTATTTGTCCCAGTTTGAACTATAAAATCGTTGTGTATGACAAGAAAGAGGTTTCTCTCAGGGGCCTCATCCAGAGTATTGCCCCGTAAGGAAGAGATGACTTTTCCCCTTTCTGTTCTTAGCTGGTTACTTCATAGCATAGATCATAACAAAAACCTGCCAGCATAGTAAGTAACCAGCTAAGAACAGAAAGGGGGAAAGTCATCTCTTCTTCACGGGGCGATACTCTGGATGAGAACCCTGGGAGAAACCTCTCTCTTGTCATACCCAACCGTGCTTCTGCAACAGTTGTGCTTTGACGAATAGAGAACAGTTCAGGGATTGGGGATAAGCCATGAGGTGACATGCCCCCCTCTTCCAGACCCTCTCTTCTCCAGTTTTAATCATGATTAAGGCCCAGATTGTTTTGTACCAATTTTAATTATGGTTAATAGCAATGCTAGCAGAGGTATGCTGGTTTCTTACTGTTATTATTATTTATTAAATTTACATATCGCCTTTCAGCTACAGGCCACAGGGAAGTTCACAGCATAAAAATACAAAATGAAAACACAAAATACTTATTATGTACTGAGTTGAATAGGATCCAAAATGCAGCAGTCTGATTGGTCCTAGAACAATGGGATCCAAAATGCAGCAGTCTGATTGGTCCTAGAACAATAGGATTCAGAATGCAGCAGTCTGATTGGTCCTAGAACAATGCAGCAGTATGATTGGTCTACAGGAGCCACCCAATCCAGCTCCAGATGGAAGTGACTCAACAACCTGATTGGCCTACAGGAGAATTCCGGAATTAGCCAATCACGTGCAGCCCATTGTGTAAATAATGTATATAAAGCAGATACTTTGGGGAACTTTCATTTTCCTCCTCACCACTATGAGTTGAATAAAGAGCATGAAATCCACTCTTGACTCTTAGATATTCCCATCACCCCCAGCCAATAGTTTGGAATGATGGGAGTTGTAGTTCGGAAACATCTGGTGGGTGACAGGTTCCCTGTCCCTGCTTCAACTGTTACAGGAAAGCGTGGGTGCGTGAGCAACCTCTGTGATCACATTTCACATTTCCAGTGTAACATTTGAACGTGAATTACATTCGCAATGAAATGCAGGAACTGCCTGTAACCGTATCTGGTGTCCAGGCAGCAGAGATTTGCAATAGCTCACTCATGCATCTGTTTTCAGTGCTTCCTTAATATCCAAAGCTGCTCTTAGCCATCAGTGAAGTTGTCTGCTATATAATACGGCCGAGACTGACCTCTGGGCAACACTGCAGATCTTCTGCTCATACCTGCAGTTGGGAAACGTGCTATCAAATTCTGCACATTGAGGGAAGCACAACAACTGAAAACTGAACCGGGAAACACAGCAAGGACATAAACCTCAAGTGCCATCCATTGCAACATCTTATCACCTCTCAAATTACTAAATTTGTTTCCCTTTTGAGATAACCCCTTTTCTTTCTTTCTTTTTGTAAGTGTTCTGTTCCCAGCACTAACACTCCAGCTTATCCTTGCTGCCCCCATTTGTATTTCAAGGGGAGCCCCCCAGGGAAGCATGTATCTGTGGCCCCAGCTTCCAGCATCAGCCCAACTCATACAACTCTCACATTCACAGCTCACTTTGGCCTATTCACCCTAGGATGGTGTGGCATTCAGCCAGGTGAAGTGGGGAAAGGACAACCCATTTGTTTCTATGGCAACCTTTTTGGACTTGTAAATCCTGAAGGAGCATCTCCATCCCTATAGTTCAGCGGACACTGAGGTCCTGCTCTGAGGGCCTTCTTGAAATGACACCCGCCTTGTGGAAGCCCTCCCGTCAGATGTCAAACAGATAAACAACTACATGACTTTTAGAAGACATCTGAAGGCAACCCTGTATAGATAGATGTTAATGTTTTTTGTTGTGGTTTTATATTTTGCTGGAAGCCTCATAGAGTGGCTGGGGCAACCCAGTCAGATGGGGGGCATATGAATAATAAATTTATTATTATCATCATCAGCATCATCATTAAAGACAGTAATTAGCTGGCCAGCCAAGACTGTTACTTTAACAAAGGAAGAGGTTTGGCTCGTGTCTGCTGACTGATTCTACCCCACATGTGCAGGATCATCGGTTTGGAAGGGACCCACCGACCTCCCAAACCTATATCTTTGTTTCTTTGGAAATCCTCAGCAAACCAGGCAGGCCTTCCTGGATCCCTTGCTTAAAGCGATAAAGGTTCATTCAGAGTCAGGGCACTTGCAGCAAGTTAATATTTATGATGAGGGAACCCTCAGCTTTGTCCCTAGGGAAGTATGATGGAAAAATTAGATCAGGTGTTTTCATGGTTCTTATCGCAACAAAAATAATTTTACAAAGGAATTGTTAGATGCTCAGCAAACACTACAAGCACTTTTTACACCAGTTGACACAGGCCTGCAAACAATAGAGAGTGTAGATCCTGGGGCACCAATTGTGTTAAGCCACCCTATATGGCAGGCCAAAATAGGAACAGAGGAAGGTTCAGAGGTGTTATTTAACAAACTCTGAACAAGTGGCATTAGTTGCCAAATGGCCAAAGAAGCAATGTTTAGTACCCCAATTAACAGAGGGGGTATAAACTCCTTACAGGCTTATGATACCTCGAGTTATTTTGAACCTCTAGATGCTTTTGATCGTTAGACTATATTAGCATATCTAAATATTTTTGAATTGATTTTAAATAGCAGATTTGATGATGAAGAAAAAGGAAACAAAAAATGAAGGATGGGGAACAACAACAGCATCAACTCACATTAAGGATACAATAACCATCAGTATACCCACCTTAAATTAAACATGCAAGTTGATGTAAGTCATCTAAATGTCCAAATAGGCATTCACACAAGACTGACATTTGTGGGAAATATGTTCACCTGTAAGCAGATCTAAATATTGTTCCAGAGTCTTCAGAAAGACATTTCAAAAAGCAATATGGGGAAAGAGGTATCTGGAAATAGCAAAACCTAAGTCACTGTGGTGCAGATAGCAGAATATATTGTAACTTAGAGATTTCTTTGGTGTCTTCTGCCACAGGGGTGCAGAATGTAAAAGTGAAGTATCCTCATTTCTTTGTAGTGATTTCTTTACCGATTACCTGGTAAGGTATCACTGAAAGTAGTACAACATTTACAGCATCCTATCATACCAGGGGAACAACTAGACCCTGACACATACAAAAATAAACATTCCAGATGAGATAGAGCAACAACCAAAGAAATGTTTCCTAGCTGATGATTCTGAGGAGGGTTATAAGTGGAAACCACATATTCAAGAAGCCTCGACAAACTGGCAGTTCATTAGACCATGTAAAAAGGCACGTATTGCAATGCTTTACAGTGTTGTGTTGGGGCCTAGGATACTGTCTGGTACCCTAGATCAGTGGTTCCCAATTAGTGGTCCACATACCTGACAACTGTCTGGGACATTCTATTTTGGCGAGAGCACAGGTCACATGACTCTCGTGGAAGTGTGGCTTGGAAGACATGCATCCTGCTACATGTTGGAGGGTATGATAGCACCACCCACATATCAAAAACTACCACGGAGATATTAACATTTTCAAAAGTAGGGGGTTCATGGCTTGGCTTTTGAAAAATAGGGGGTCAGTCTGCAGTGCTTAGCTAACTGGGAACTACTGCCCTAGATTCAAAAGTCAGGGTGGAATTCCAGGAAGAATAACAACCCTGAAATCCAACAATTGTTACTAACTTTCTGGACTCAACACTGCCCATGATTAACCTTGGGGTGGGATATTTGGCCAAAGATCAAACTGTAGTATCAATTACTTGTTTCTTTTTCTGGCCACAGTTGTATGCTGATGTGACAAATTACTGTCAGTCATGCTCTCAGCACCAGTGAGCTGGACCCCACTCTCTAGGTGGAGCCAATGTTGTAGCTACCAGAGGGAACACAGGCTGGATGGCTGATAAACAAGAGCTGGGGGATGCTATTGTTTCTGGGGGGAATGGATGCCCATTTAAAAACTAAAGGCTTAAACTGATTTTGTGGAGAACCAGAATTTAGAGACAAATAACATTTTGATAGATGCTTTTGTTGTGCTAAGTACAAAGCATTAATAGTCATTCAATAGAAGCATCCTTTTATGTAGGCAGTTATGGAATATAACCATTTCCAGATGCAAAATAGCAACATGATGGTTCTTAACCAAATTGTTTGTATTCACAATATACCAAGACAATGTAGTATAATTAAAATTTATTGTTTTGCTTAATGATTAATGCATATTAGATTATTTATATTAGTAAATTTATTCAAACTGCATATTGTGTAAAGGGTAAATGATAGAAACAATCCTTCTGCATTATTTAGTGTCTCCAAAAGCTATGTAGTGTCATGACTCGTGTCACCAACATTGTCATTACTAGACATATTGTCTTAGCGGTGCTGTACCACCATGTCAAATTGTTTCAAGAACCATTTACATACCCACGGCATTCTTTACAAGTTGTTCATATGAAACTCCTGAAATCACATGGATAGCCACTTCATATCCTCATATTCTTTTCTTCCTAAATTCTAAGTATGTATAGCTATGTTGGCTGAAAACAAAAAAAGCACCAAAGTCTTGGGAAGTTTACTTTGCTCCCAGGTAAATTTTATACTACTTTCTATGCCTTAGAAAATGGTATAAAATTTAGCTGAAAAGTAATGGAGATGGTTCTTCATTTATTTTTCCATTCTTGTCCTCTATTCATCACAACAACCACGGGCAAGAAAAAAATACAAATAAAAGTTCCTAATTTCCCCTCTGGTTAGTGATTTCACTTATCAGTTTCAATCTTTAGATTTTTGCAGAGGCAAAATGTTTAGAAATGAATCTTAGATTCATGTGGTTTTATAGCCTGCCAATGGGAGCCATAGGGAGCAGTGTTCCCATAATCACCACCACCATAGGTTAATTTTCCTGTCTTCATATTGACATCAAATATTTTCAAGGTCATGCCACAGTGTTATGCTGGACTCCTCTGCAATGCTAAAGCTAAACTGTCACCCCCATTAAAGAACTGGCAGCTAGCCCACACAACCTGTGTTTGTCCTTCACATATTCTCTATTCCTGGATTAAGATCTGAAGCATTGTTAAGTTATAACTTTGGCACTGGTTAAATCTAACAGAGCAATACTATGCATGCTTATTCAGAATCAAGTCCCGTTGGGTTCTGTTGAGTTTATTTCCAGGTAAAAGTGTGAATACTACCTGACATTCAGAAGACATCTTAAGGCGGCCCTATTCAGGGAAGCTTTTAATGTATGATATTTTAGTGTTTTTTGGTTGCTGTGGAAGCCGCCCAGAGTGGCTGGGGAAACCCAGCCAGATGGGCGGGGTACAAATAATAAATTATTATTATTATTATTATTATTATTATTATTATTATTATTATTATTATTATACAGTTTGTAGAATGGCTACAACTGAAATATTTTGCCCATTTTATTTGGGAGCAACCCTAACTGAGCACATGGAGTCTTATTTGTGCTTAACTTGCATAGGATTTAACTGGATTATTTGATTTTTTGTGTGGGGAGAAATAAATCCTCAAGATGAGAGATTAAAAGCACAATCATATGTCCCTCCACTCCAGCCCAATGATGAGGCTTACTCCCCAAAAGTGTGTTAAAAGGCCAGTCCTGTGCATGTTTAATCAAAAGGAAGTCAATTGGGTTAAATATGAAAGAAGTTACGGAGTTAACTACAGTGGTACCTTCATTCTCAAATGCCTTGGTTCTCGACTGCCGAAAACCTGGAAGTAAGTGTTCTGGTTTTTGAATGTTTTTTGGAAGCCGAATTTCCGATGTGGCTGTCGGCTATAATTCCCTGGGCACTCGCACCAATCAGAAGCTGCGCCTTGGTTTTCAAACATTTTGGAAGTCAAACAGACTTCCAGAGTGGATTTAGTTTGGCACTTTTGTTTTTGCTATTTAATTTGTGTTTTGTTTTTGAGGCATTTTTCGGTGAGTTAGTTTTTGTGTGTGTGACTGTGTGGAACCCAGTTCAGCTACTGATTGATTGTGTGACTGCGGAAAAGGATAAAAGCCCCCCATCCAAATAACTATCATCAGTACAGGTAAGAAAAAATATTTTTAATTTTTATCATCTACAAAACTGTCTTGCTTTCATTTTATGGATCAAAGGTCTCGTTAGATAGTAAAATTCATGTTAAATTGCTGTTTTAGGGGGGTTTTAAAGTCTGGAACGGATTACTCTGTTTTGCATTACTTTCTATGGGAAAGCGCTCCTTGGTTTTGGAACGCTTTGGTTTTGGAACAGACTTCTGGAACGGATTAAGTTTGAGAACCATGGTACCACTGTACTGGTCTTTTGTGCAGCTGCTATTTAAAATAGAATGGGTTTATCTATCAGAATATGTTTTACTTTGGCTACTTTTGGATTTGTGTAATCTGCTATCTGGTACCTATCCTGAGCCATAGAAATGGTGCAGATGATAGAAGCAATGTTGTTCAACATTGCTGCTGCTCATTGGCAAGCAGGGATATTAAGTTTGGCCATCTTCAAATCTACCCATCATTTAACATGGAAGCTCCCTGCATGATTTTGAGTTAAAGAAGGGCATGTACAGATATTGTTTAGCATGTCATCTTACCAGCAAAGGAAACCCTTTAGTACAAAGTTAAAATGTTACTCAGAGGGTTTTTTTAGGATTGGCTGGGATACAAGGCACATCAGTTCCTGGGAGAGAAAAGATGCTTTCTCGTGCCATTTCTATATACAGAGGCTAATACATAAAGTCATGTGTGATATGTCACAATGTTACATTAGATGTTACATTACATTAGATGCAGTGCCGAATCTGACCTGACTCCATTTACAAAGCACCGACAGCTACCAGGCAAACTCAAGTGTGTGTTCCTAAAAACTGGAAAAACCTCTGTACTCCAGAAATTGCAGATGAACACTTTACCATGTCCTTTGTCTTGTTCTACATAATTTCTCCAGTGGAAAATTCAACATAAAACTTTTGACCTCCTATGAAAGGATGTTAAAAGTGGCTGCACAGAACAACACTGTTTGTTTTTAGTTTGATGGGCTTCTGGTCTCATTAGGCTGCCCCCAAAGCACCCAACCAACAGCTATGGGAAGTATGGGAGTTGCTTTGGGACAGGACAGTATAACAAACTTCTGATAATGTAGTCAGCTGCATTGTCAGAGCTTTCTTTTTCTCCCCTTTGAACAAGCGCAGAACACTTTGTGACTAATTCATAGCTCTGACTTCTTGTCAACGGAATAAATCTATGATGGAACACAGCATTTGTATGAAGACGACGGATTTATTGTTAATATTATTCTGCTTAGGTAAAGGCAACTGCAAAGACACTCAGAAGCACATTTGCACCATGTTATTCCCATAACGTTTGCAGCTAACAAGGATGGATGGCTTAAAAAAGAAAAAAAGAAAGGGAGCTTTTGCCAGATCACAGATCATTCCCGTTTTGCAGCCCATTTGTTTATTAAAACTATTTCTTCTTCTGCAACATTGTAATATTTTCCACAACACACTGCTTTTCCAAAGTGCTGTCCAAGCTTCCTCTGGATTAACTGATACAATTTATTTTTCCCCATCATTGTGTACTTCTGAAATGTTTGGTGCTTGAACAAGAAGGGATTTGTATTGCATTCCTGTAGTCTCCTGTTAACCTGATTTATCAAAGGATAAAGTACAATGTCACATATGTTAAGGATTCAAGGTTCCAGTAAGTTGTCCCATTGTGCATCACTGATTGTCCTCTTTCTGTTATGGTTTATTCGCTGTTTATATGCTTCTTCAGTACAATTATGTACTTGTGTGTGCTTGCATTTACACTCCTGCTTGTGGGTAAGTTTGCCCAGCAACAGTGCTATAATAGGCTGGAAGCCAAGCAACTACTCTGTTCTGATTGGCGCCTGGTGGCTGCCATATTTTATCTAACACACCTACTGGCCTCTTGGCTCCCAGCCCATTACGGTGCCATTGCTGGGAAGCTCACACTCAGTCATATAGATGAGTCTGGTGGCTGAAGTAGTAATGTAGTCGCCTGAGGTCCAAGTGTCTCTGGGGGTCCAAGTGGTGCTAGAAAGGAGTTTGCAAATATTCCAGTGTGTCAGCTGCTGACCCCAGACCTGCCAAGAGCCAGTTCATACACAAAACAGTGGTGTGGTTGCTGCTTTAAACACAAGTTTCCCATGCTGCAAGTAGTGTAAAGTTGCAATGCTGCAAATGCAACTCCTCACAGTTTGAGGCAGCTTGAAATTCCTTTAACTCCGGTACCTCAGAAGCCACACAAAAAATGGTTTGCAGCTATCAGCTGTTTCAACATAGTGGCACTTAACAAATGGAACTAAGGGGCCAATCTCAGTGGCTATTGGCAAACATTGCTTGAGTACAGTTAGGGCTCAGTTTTGAAACATCTTCACATAGGTTGGCTGCATTGTATAATAATCATGTGACCCATGCTTCCCAGAGAGTTTTTGCCTCGTTTCCTGCCATGTATTTCAAATGGTGCACAGGGGGAGCATATTCCGATGTTGTAAGACCCACGTGGAGACCTGCCTATATTGAAGTGATTTTTCTGTGGCAGCCTTGATATGAATGAAACATTTAAATGGGCCTAATATTTTCTGGAATTAAAATTATGGACATTGTGCATGGTTGAAGTATAGAGAATAAGTGCAGTGTTCTAGCACTTAATTATTTCCAACTGTGATCTTTAGCAACTAACTACAGTGGTACCTCGGGTTACAGACACTTCAGGTTACAGATGCTTCAGGTTCCAGACTCCGCTAACCCAGAAATAGTACCTTGGGTTAAGAACTTTGCTTCAGGATGAGAACAGAAATCGTGCGGGGGCGCAGCAGCAATGGGAGGCCCCATTAACTAAAATGGTGCTTCAGGTTAAGAACAGTTTCAGGTTAAGAATGGATCTGCAGAATGAATTAAGTTCTTAACCCGAAGTACCACTGTAGTTGCGATCCTCTAATTTTGGTCAGCTTATAAAAGACCAGTGGGTAACACCAATAAATTCCCATGCATGTGTCACATTTCCCCTCTTCCTTCCTTCCCACCAAACATGACAATTGACTATAGAACCGGTGGTGGTCCATGCAGCATTCCCAGATGAGTCCTGTCCTGTGTCCTGAAGGAGATGGCATAATTGCATAATTTGAGTGTGAATGCTGATTGGCTGTGATAGCGTAGTCATGTACTAGCCCTGGTCCCCTAGCCAATGACCTCATCCAACAGCACCATCCCCTCTGCCAGGACCTGGCACACAGCAGATAGGTTCTTTAAGATACAGTGGCCTTTATAGTTTTATTAAGTTTTGTCTCGTTGGGACTCAATTTCCCTTTTCATTACTCCTTGTGAGCTACAGTACTTCAGTTACAAGCACTATAACTGTTGTGAGTGGCCAGATTTAGACTTGGGCACCTCCCATTAAAAGCCTGAGGAGGACCTCACAGAATAGCTTGAACTCATAGCAAACAGCAGGAAGCGAGATAAGCCAATGGTTTGACATTGAATAAGTCAGCTTCATCTGTTCAAGTTTGGGAGGAAGTAGGATTTAATGATATATATATATATTTTAAAAAATATTGGTTTAAACAAGGCTTGATGTTAGACAATACTTCCTAAGTAACAGACAAGATGTCAGCAGGGCAGGCAGACTGAGGGGATAGTGAAATCTTTGCCCTTGAAGGAAAGATTAGACAGGAATCTTTCAGGAATGCTTCATATTTCTTAAGAAAAGACATTGGACTAAATGAGTTTTAGGTTCTCTTGCATCTCTGACTTTGTTAACTTTCTTTTACAACTCTGAGGATTCTTTGCCTTTGAAATAAAATTAAAAAGAAAGGAACCCATTGAATTTGAGTAGGTGTTGGACGGAACTAAGCCAAGCACGTATCTGTTTATTATTATCATTAGTGATGATTGCGGGTTTTTTAATGTAAGGTTTTTTTAAAAAGTGTTGTGAATGTTGAAAAGCAAAGAAGAGAGTTGAGAAAGGTAGTTTATTAAAATGAAGCTGTGAATGCAAGTCTCCCACACAAATCCATTTATGAGCAATAACAATTATCTTGTTAGATTTTCCCCCAAATTTGAGTTGGATGACTTGATTGGAACTATAATTGTCACCCTCCTTCTTAGATCCTTCGCTTTCATAAAAATTGCACCTAGATTTCAGTTCTAAAATGGCTGTTTCAGTTGCACCTCTGAGGATGCTTTAACAACTAGATCAAATCTTTAACCACAAGAGGAGCATCTAAAGGAAATGAACCTGAGGAGATGCGGGTACCTTTGACATTTGAACAAGCATAATGGATAAAATGTTGGATTTGGACCAGAGAGACTTGAAGTCAAGTCAACCACAACTGCACATGCATACCCTGTAGTTAGCGGCAGCCTAGGTTTTTCTGCAGCCTCCCTTTCAATTCTGGGGTACTTTGTGACCATGGACCACAGCCTTCCCTGTCCCCTCTTTTCCCAGTGACTTTCATCAGTCAATCCCCTAAACCAGCAATATTCAGTATGACTTGGATCCTAAGATTAGAATTCAGAAATTTGTGGAAGTAAAGTTTCCATTCCCCCCTTCTACCTGCAACTTCAGAAAAACCAGGGAAAAGGTCGGAAGACCTCCATGCTGAACCATGTGGAATGGTATCTCTGAAGGGAGGCTTATGGAGGAGGAGGGGCAGGGAAACATTCCTTCCAGAAACTTGGATCCTGACATAAGTTGACTTATGTCAGGATTCAGCCTCCACACCCTATTCCACATGGTTCAGTAAAGGCCCCTGACCCTCCGGAGAGGCGTTTTGTAGAATGGAGGTGACTTCTTGTTATGTTAGGATAAGCATATAGCTACACTACAGAAGGGTGCAGAAAAATCACATTTCCCCCTGACAGCTTCTCTCTTTGAAGGTTTTCTAGAAACACCTATCTATTCCAATTTCCTGAGATTTAAAAATAGAGTTTTGACACAGTGCTTTAAAAAGGGGGTGGAGAATTTGGAGGGAGGGAATGATGTACACAAGAGGTGTAATTCCCCCCTGCCCTACAAATCATAGAATTGTAGTGTTGGAAGGGACCCTGAGGATCATATAGTTCAACCCCCAGCAATGCGGGAATACGCAGTTGTCCCATACGGGTATCAAACCTGCAACCTTGGCATTATCAGCACCATGCTCTAGCCAACTGAGCAATCCAGGCTGACTTATCCTTGTGCCAAATCTCCAGAAACTTTAAAAAAAAAAAAACTTGTGGAATTTAAGAGTCAGTTAAATCATGTCTTCTGAGAGTTGTCTGAGGGTACCTTCTGAAATATTAAACTCTCTGGGGGTGAGGAATCATATGCTTAGCTCAGGGCTTTCAATCATGGCCTGTGTGGCCACTAATGAATACTATTGTATTGCCCTTTAAATACATATAAGCTTATGAATGGCGGAAAATCAGTAATAATAACACTCTGCAAGGGTGAATTTGTCTGGTTATGTAGAGCTGATTGCATAAGACAGAATTTATACATATCTAAGGAGGCTGGAATCATGGGGCTTATTTAGCATAGCACACTTCAAAACACCCCTAGAATGAAAGCGATTCCATCATTTTCTGCTACCTCGGGTTTTTTAATCAAGGGTTTCCTGAAATTTTGTTTTATCTGTCTCTATTACTTAATAAAACAGGAACGTTAAAAATGAGATACTTATAATGTGATCACAGCATATGTTTCTTTCTTGTTTCTAGACTCTCCTGCCTACGAGAAACTCGCTTTGAAAGAAATCTCCAGTGGTTGGTCGGCTGTTAGTCTGGCAAAAGGGCATTGGTGCAGTATTTACTTTAATGTATATATTAGAAACATAAGGTTGGGAAAGATAATAGGAGATTAGGCTATTCCCATGCGTCTCCTAGACAGCCATCTTTTTGAAGTCCTCCCTAATGTGCCTGCTAATTTAACCATATAGGTACTGAGTCTTTCAAAAATAACAAGCCCTGACAGGTTTGGCTTCAGACATTATTGGCTGCCTCTGTGTTATGTCATGACAATTTGTTATTGGCAGTAAGTTCACAAGCTGCTGTTTCTTTGCATTCCTCTGTGCTCTTTGGTAAATGCTGAAGCATGTTGTCTCCTTCTCTGCTTATAACTTCCTGTAACCCATAGCACACGTTTTCCAGTGATAAGTTAATTCACTTTTTAAAAAAATTAAAACGTCTCTGTGAATGCCATGTACGCGGAGCTATGATCATGTTTCTACTTAAGCACACAAAGAGACGCTTTAAGGTTTTGAAGGATCTAATTTTAAATAATGTGGGTGTCACAGATTCCACCGCTGACACCATATGCTATGGATTCGTGTTGCTGCCAACCATATGTCAAAAGCCCTCACAGGTTTTCAGCCTGGGGGCTGTGATCGGGTATTACTGCCATCACTGGAAGCATTCTTTTTAAGCAGTCATTCTAGAAGCCTGGAATAAACACGGGCTTGGTTCATACGTTTGCCAGTGCAGCTCACTCCCATGCTGCCTCCTATTATCTGAATATCTGCATCACATGGGACAGGGCAATCCCATCAGAGGTTTCTGCTTCAGCACGGTCCTTTTCTGGAAGGCAGCCCCACTGATGTCCAAATAACAGAAACTGCCTTCATGTGTGTGACGTGTGGAGGGGAATTGCAGGTAGAACAGGGCTATGGGGCTCCACCTCTGCTCCTGCTTCTACATTTGCATGAGGGCCTTCTCAGTAGTGGCGCCCACCTTGTGGAACACCCTCCCATCAGATATCAAGGAAATAAACAACTATCTGACTTTTAGAATACATCTGAAGGCAGCCCTGTATAGGGAGATTTTTAATGTTTGATGTTTTATTGTGCTTTTATTTATGTTGGGAGCCACCAAGAGTGGGCAGGGTATAAATAAATAATAATAATTATCATTATCATCATTATTATTGCACCCCAAAATTGTTTCATAGATGAAAGTTTGTGCACATGGGCTTCTCCTTGCAGATGTTCAGACCCTAGCATGTATTCTACCACTGATCTATGACAACAGCATCCCTATTCTCCTGGAGTGTTCTGTGTTCAAGCACCAAGAACCTGCAGTCCAATCCATATGACCCTCCAGTGGGCAGAATCAGCACAAGACCAAGAATTGTGCCCCCATATTTTAATGTTCTTTGCTTGCTTCTATCAGGGCAGCTAACCCTTTTTTTCTCTTTTGGCCTGGGAGCCACATTCACCCTTGGCCAACTTTCCTAGGGCAGCATGCCATCAGTTGCGTGGTCAGAAATGGGTGACCACATCCCACATTTTTAACAAGCACGTTGCACATCTGCAAACATCCTCCTCTTCAGCTGATCTGTACAGATGACTCAGGAAAAGGTAATTAGCCTCTCCACCCATGTTAGTCCTATGTCTACTGTTAAAAAGTTGCTGCTGCTGCTGCTGCTGCTGCTGCTGTTGTTACAGGCAATAGAAATATTATTGGGGAGGGGGTAGATCAGATCCCTGGGCTGCCTGTTAGTCACCCGATTTATGTGCATGTGACGCTAGCTGCTATGAAATGGCAATAGTATTATATACATTGTGTTTTCAAAAGTATCAGATTCTACATCCTAAATCAAACAACAGGTTCCAGGATTTTTTTTGGGGGGGGGGAGAAAGTCATGTGCTTTAAATGTGTGTGGATGTACTTTAAATGTTTGGTGTGGATCTGCCTGGAGTAATACTGCTGTTTCCGTCATGCAGAGAAAGAAACATTTGAGCCTGAGGGACCATTTAGCACCTGAGAGGTGATCAGTGAGAGCACATCCTTTAAAATACACAGAGCTTATACAAATTGCCATTAGGGAACTGTGTGATGATCCCATCTGCACGTATATTATTTTGTTCATAAAGCTACAGTCAGGGGGCTGTTCCATACGGGAGCTTTCATCACACCTAAGACACATGCTAATATTGATATATGGTTAATATTTGCCTGAGCTGCATATCAGCAAGGTTATGCACACTTATTTGGAAGCAAATTCCACTGAAAGCAACGGGACTTGCCTCCAAGTAAATGTGAATGAAACTCACAGCGTTTATTTTATCGTTACAGTTATACCTCACCTTTCCTTCAAGGAGCTCAAAGTGACATACACGCTTCTTCATGCTTTCCCGTTTTAACCTCATAACAACCCAGTGAGGTAAGTTAGGCTGAGAAATAGTGAGCAGTCCAAGGTGACCCAGTAAAGTTAATGTATGAGCAGCGATTTGAACCTTAGTCTCCCCAGGCCTAGTATGACACTCTAATAACTGTATCATACAAGCTCCTTAAAATCAGCTCTCCCTTCCTTATTCCCCCCCCCATTAATTTACACACGCCAGCCATATGTTCGTATTCACTTCTGATCCTAGTAGTTTTTTTGAATTTCTTTGCCTTCCCACAGTAATCAACAAATCCCACGTTTAAAGCATGAGGGGGTTTTTTTTCCTCTCTGCGCAGCTAATCTAGAGCGTGTGGTAGCAGAAGAATGTGTCACAGTAATGCAGAGAGCTGTAATGATGTCAACTTGTTATTTACTTTCCAAATCTGAATGACTGAGCAAGGCGAAAGGAGAATCAATCAGCCACAATGTGACCCTGCAGGCGGAAAAAACAGAGCACTCTCGCCAGTAAGAGGTTGGGGGATGGGAGGCACATGTAACCAGGGCAATGTTGCATCATTTACTTGCATTGCTTTTTGTACTGCTCCCTTTTCCACCCCCTTCGGATTGAATGTTATATAGCTCAGTATGAAGCTGTAGGAGAAAAATAAGGCAAGGGGGGCTAATTTAATACAAAAGAACATCAACATCTGCTTTAAAGGGCTGAATGGCAACTCATATATAATAAAATCTATTCTGCTGAATCACAATTAGGGAGACAGTGTAAGTCCATATTTTAATGTGGTATAATGATTGCATAGAAGCAGTGGTTTTAAATCACTCAGAAAGTATATAGGGAATATATTACGTGTTGTTTCTTGTCTTTATTAGGTGAACTCCCAATTATATAATATTTTATTTGCAAAAGCATTCATTGTGTTCTGATTTCCATTGCTAGGTGACATTTAAAATGAGACAAAATCGGTGCGGGACTTTGTGGCTCAGCAAAGAGGAAATAACTTTACAAAAAAGACGGGGGGGGAGAGAAACTAGAAATAAATAAAAAGAGTGGCTCCGTCTGGCAGCTTAAAGGGGAGTCTTGTGCATTACTTCTTTGTAGTTATGTAAATGACGGAAAGTAGATGCTAAATTTAGTTCTGTTCGTCGACTTAAAAACCTGGTGAACTGTTCCAATTCCATTAGCATCATGATCCTTTCCACCCCTCCCCCTGTGAACCGATCGCAGTGAAAATAATGTTGACCTGGGGGGGAAAAACAAAACAAAAAACAATTGACAGGGATACAGCCACGACGCAAACGTAGGCTACCTTTGGTCCATTTTTTGCTGACTCCAGGGGGTTAACATTTCAGTCGAATGCCGGAGCGGGGGAGGGGCGGGTGTTGCTGTGGTGTGTTTTGTTTTCGGGGGAACAAAACAACCTTTTCAATAATCCCCTCCAAGTGACTAAGGAGTTACTTCGGGACACACAAGCATCCCGGGGGGGGGGCGGCTGTGTGCTGGTGCTGGCATTGGTTGGATGTTTGGAGGTAGGTATCGGTGTTCTCTCCGAGGGGAGGTTTGCAAATCACGAAGACCGAGCAGAAATATAGGCACACAACACCCGCCCCCCCCCCGTGCATTAAGATCCAAATGCGGATCTCCCCACCTCCCTCCAGGAGCTGTCTCGAAGGGCTGCCCCCCCCTCCGCATGTGTTTGTCTGCTTCGCCTCCGTGTGTGTGTGTGTGTGTGTGCCTGGGGAGGAAGACTCTCCTAGGACTTACACCCACACCCACCCACCACCCCAAGCGCCCTACAACTGCTTATGAAGTAGCGAGCGGCGGCAGCAGCAGCAGCACCTCCTGACCGCCATTCCGCACCCAGAAAAAAAACTTTCCATTGCCCTCGCCCCACTCCCTCCCCGGGAACTTCCTCTAGGGCCCCGCTGCCCGGTTGTGTGTGTGTATTGTGCGCGCGCGTGTGTGTGGTGTATATGTGGAGCAGCAGCAGCAGCAGCAGCAGCAGGAGAAACAGGGAGAGCCGGGCGCGCTAGGGCTGCCGGAGCTTTGCCGCCGCCGCCGCTGGCCTGCACGCTTTCGGGACCTGGGCAGAGCCGGAGAGGAGTGCCAGTCCTGCCGCCGCCGCCACCATGGAGTGCAAGTGAGAGAGGAAGTCCGCCCGCCTTATGTGTGCTTTTGCAGAAGTTGAGGCTTCCCCGCTGTTGCTGCCCGGAGCGCGAGCGGGGCCTTCGGCGCGCGCCCACCGAGGTGAGTTGGCCGGGGGGGGGGCTTCTCTCTCGTGTGTGTGTGTATTTGTGTCTATATATACCTATATGTGCACCTCGGCGCCTGTTTGCCATGTTTCCTAGCGTGGCTCCCAACTTCCTCGTGCTTCCACCCCTCCCCCCACCCTTTGCAGCATTGTTGCTGGTGGAAGGGTGGCTGTTGTTGTTGTTGTTGTTATTGTGGTGTGTTTGCGCCTCATAGAGGTGCCTGGCTTCCCTCCCCCCCCTCTTTTATTTATTTTGGGGTTTTTTTAGCGCTGTGTATGTGTGTTTCTTGGCAGCTCCCTTCCCCCCACCCCAGGGTGACTTGGTTGTGTGTGTTGTTGTTGTTGTTTTAAGTCCCCGAGCGGTTTGTTGTTTTCGAAAAAGAGGCTCGGGCTCTGTGCTTTGGACTCCGAATGGATCGATTTGTCGAAAAGTATTGGCTGTGGTGGGGGAGGGGAAGAGGAGAGGGGGAGAGAGAGAGGCGCCCGCCTTCGCTGCTCTCTCGCCTTTATCCTGCCGTGTGTGGGGGAAGGGGGGGTGTCTCAGACGATCTGGGGGTGGTGGTGTTGTTGAGGGGGGTGGGCAAAAACTAGGGTGCTGTGTGTGCCTTTTAAGTTGGGTGGGTGGGGGGAGGGGGACGCGAGCTCGCCCCACTGTAAAATGGTGTAAATAGGAGTTTGCATAAGCCTCGGCGTGGGGGAAGGGAATCCCATTCATCTCCAGGGCTTGAATCAGCAAGCTGTGGAGTTCATTGCTGTGTGGAGTGGGAGGGGGGAGGGGCAGGTTTGATCCAGCAAAGGGGATCTGCTTTCTCCATTGATTTGGGTAGTTAAGTAGTGTCCATAACCTGGATGCTTTGATCAGTAAGGCGGAATATTCAGGGTGTGTTGTGTTATCAACCAATGCCCTGTTTATGTTTGTGGGTGTTTTGAAGGCAACCTGTTGCATCCTAGGAGTGTTCCCTTTTTTTAATAATTGCCCCTGTCTAGCTAATGTTACCAGCACCATTTGCTATGCCCCCCTTTTATCTTGTCTACATACGCACAAACTGTGTTTTATTCTTTTATCTAAGCTGCTGACCTAATATTTTGATTTTAATTGGGTGTGAGGGCAAATTGTTGTTGCAGAGTGGTGCTCAGCTAATGACCCCTTGGCCTACTTAATTACATACTGGGTTCTCAAGACACATAAATGCCTGGCACGCCCCTCCCCCACCTCTCAAAAGTTTTCTTTAAGATTTACAGCTGCAAGACGTTGTATATGTATGTGTGTGTTGTGTGTATATCCGTATCTGTATACATATATAATCCTCTCAAAGAGCATAGCATATTCAGACAAGTGTTTTAGAAGCTGCTCCTACAATATATTTGCTTGTACATTGGTTTTACAAATTCACAAGATAAAGATCCTCCTGCCCTAAAAGCCAATAAGAAAACGGCCAGATAAAAGGTTGTTTTGTTGCCAGATGGTTGTGATAATAAATACTGAGGGCGAAATAGGATTTGTATATTGCATTTTCGCTTTATAATGTTCTTAAATGCTACCTATGCTGTTCCAGTAAGAAAAAACAGAAAGTAAGTCATGCATGCAGAACTACGTCTGTGCCAGATTTAAGGCCACATCTTTCCTACCTTGACCCATTTATTAGTTAACCTTAAACCAAGTGTTTTCCTACAGCAGAGACAAGGTTAATGCATTAAACCTTTCTTGCCACATGACTGCACATGGTGGATTTACACCCCTCCTTTAGCCCACACCTAAGGAGACTCTCTAAACCATTTTTTCAAAATGGAATTCTAATCCATTTTTTGTGATCCTAAACATACTGTGTCCCAAGACCATGGCCTCGATTATGCAACACATACAGGAAAATCTGAGGTTGTTAATTTGCTGGTTTTTCCAAAACAGCCAGTGTGCAGGAGGTTTGTTTACATGTTTAGTGAATCCCAGTGGTCTTCTAGCCTCAGCTTCTTGCTAGCTATTTTGGGTCACTACTAGAGCTTTGTGTGAATGGCTTGATCAAATGCCACTCACTTACCCAAGCTGCTGCAATGATACTGTTTATAGTCTCGTTTCATTTTAACCTTGGGTTTGTCTGAATGATTAACTGTGGCTGAAGAGAGCTTGTTTTCATTTGTCACTGCAGAGTATGTAAGCAATACTATGATTCCATAAATATTTTAAATCAAATAGTACCATATAGCTGTCAGTTTAGCTCATTGCTACCTCCAGTGTATCCCTCAGAAAGCAATCCTGTGCACACTTGCTTGAGAACAAGCTCCATTAAATTCGATGGGACTTATTTCCAAGTATACATAAATAGAAATATACTGTGAATCTTTTTTAAAAAAATGTTTTGTCAAAGATTGATCCTCAACTCACTCAGCTGGAGCAGGGATGGGAAACCTGTGGCCCTCCAAACGTTGCTGAATTGTAACTCCCATGATCCTTGACCATTGGTTATCAGACTGGGACTTATGGGAATTGGAGTTCAGCAATATCTAGAGGGCAACAGGTTCCCCACCCCTCCACTATAAAATAAATCTTGTTTGCTTCCAAGTAAACAAACATTGTATTGCACTGCACAAAGTTTCAGGGCCTTCCACCTTATGAGAACATATATTGTGCACATGATAATTTGAGTGGAATGGTGAAACAAATTGGATCACTCTTGGAAAATGAGTCTACTTTAATATTGAAAACATATTGGATCTTTCTTAGAGTTAAATTGGCAGAGGTTTTAATAAAAGAACTGCTCATCTATCCCAGCACCCTTTGAACTTTAAATAAAGGGTGAACTTACTTAAACCAATAGTTTGCTGATGCTTCTCCATTAAACTTCAGACATACTTGTCTTATCTTTGGAGAGTTAAAAAAAAAATACCAGTGGCAACTGTGGAGAAGTCCCAAGTGCCCAGTTCATAAGAAAAGGATGGGCATATTCACCAGTAGAATGTCATCTCTATGGTGAAAATCCCATAAACATGGCACCGGCAATCATAGTGGCAGCCAATCCAGTTTAATACTGAAGTTGTTAATAAGGGCTGTGTTGGGATTGCAATCCCTTGGTGCCCTTGGAACAAGTTACGTCTGAGACCATAGAGTTCCAAGGCATTCTCCACTTGGCTGTATAGGCCCCGGATCAGAGAATCATAGAGTTGGAAGGGACCGTGAGGATTGCCTAGTCTATGGGTAGGCAGACTTAATGCCTGGGGGCTGGAACCGGTCCTATCGCCTTCTCAATCCGGCCCGCAGGCGGTCTGGGAATCAGCGTGTTTTTACATGAGTAGAATGTGTGCTTTTATTTAAAATGCATCTCTGGGTTATTTGTGGGGCTTAGGAATTCGTTCACACACCCCCAATATAGTCCGGACCCCCACAAGGTCTGAGGGACAGTGGACAGGCCCCCTGCTGAAAAAGTTTGCTGACCCCTGGCCCTAGTCAAATCCCCTGCAATGCAGGAACATGCAGCCATCCTATACGGGGATCGAACCTGCAAGCCTTGGCGTTCTCAGCACCATGCTATAACAAACTGAGCTATCCAGGCTGACAAAATTGAAATCCCTCAATGTTGTGAGGAAGAGTGGAGGCGAGCTACCTCTGTGCCCTGTCGTGGTCGCCATTGCCCTCTGTGTGCTGGAGGTATAACTTCTGAAGAAGGAAGCCTCAGCTGTGCATACAATTTTTTTTGTTTATGTTTATTTTGTTACGTTTATATATCTTGCCTTTATTTCCTGAGCGACTCAGAACCCTAGAAAATCAGGTGGCTGGGCTGGTGGAACTGGCACTCTCGCCCTTGCTTTCTCTTCTCGTCTGAGGGATCAAGAATGCCTGAATAGGGCTTAGGTTGCTTTGTGTAAACTCATTGTAGTTTCTGAGGAAACATTTACATGCTATGCTTGCTTACTTACTGTAATAAATATATTTGCTTTCCATTTTTATAGCATTTAGACCAGTGTTTCCCAACCACTGTTCCGCGGCACACTAGTGTGCCGCGAGATGTTGCCTGGTGTGCCGCGAGATGTTGCCTGGAGGGAGGCGGGCGAGTCAGGCGGCGAGAGGCGGGGCGGCGGCGGCGAGGAGAGGCCGCCCAGCGCGGGGCTCTCGCCGTCTGCCTGCCTGGCTGCCTGCGAGCTCGGCGGGCAGCGCCTCCGTCCGCAGCGCCCGCCTCGCGGCTCTCATTCCCTGCCAAAGCTCACCCAGCCAAGCCGCGCTCTCCTTCCTGCCTCGCTTTGCTGCCTCCTCCCCCCCACCCCCAAAGCTTGGAGGTTCCCCGGCAAGGGGGAGGGAAAAAAATTGAAACTTACACTTTTGTGCGTCCCTCCCGGCGTGACGCTGCACGCTGACGTCACGGGGCTGTAATTGTGGTGTGCCTCGAGATTTTTTTCATCAAACAAGTGTGCCTTTGCCCAAAAAAGGTTGGGAAACACTGATTTAGACCATTACATGTGGATATGTTTGTGGTTTTCTGCTCATTGTATTTGCAGCGCAAGATCACAGAGGGGTTAATCGTGTTCTCAAAGGATAACGCGGGGGGTTCTGCTTTACAGTGGACGCTCGGGTTGCGAACGTGATCCGTGCAGGAGGCACATTCGCAACCCGCAGTGCCGCGCCTGCGCATGCACGGGTCGTGATTCAGCGCTCATGCGCAAAGTGCAATATAGCACTTTTACGCTAGTGCTGAAACCCAGAAGTAAACCATTTTGGTACTTCCAGGTTCAGCGCGGCGCGCAACCCGAAAACGCACAACCTGAAGCGTCTGTAACCCGAGGTATGACTGTACTTACACCTGAGCTTATACTGTTATTATTGTATATGTTTGAGAAATGGGCCTGTGTTCCTGAGCTTCTGTTTACTTCTACAAGTAAACCCCGAAGGCCCAGGACTGCGTAGCTTTGTATGAATTTTTATTTTTAAATCCAGTTGCGATGGTAATTAAGTGCATAATAAATATAACCCATCTTCTACAATCTGAATCAGTTATACAGGATAATGAACTTGGTGTGTTTATTCCCCATCAAGATCTTTACCTACTCCAAACTTGTTTATCGATGCCATGGTGGGAGGAATCCGTTATGAAAAGGATCTTGTTACCATCATTTACACCTGTGTAAACCTTCTAGGATCACCTGTTTCACTGCATGTTATGTGGCGCTCCCTTGAAAGAGGTTCAGGAACTGCAGTTAATCTAAAATGGCTTTTTACTTGACCTTTTGTGTGATAGCAGTTGGCTTCCAGTTGGCTTCAAGGTCCTTTTCAGGAAGGGTAAAATACATCCAGGATAGAACTCTCCTCCCACTAAAATCTGATAAGGAAGCTTTGTTGTGGCCCTGACATGAGCTGTTTTGTATGGTAGGAAATGTTAACAAAATTACATAGTCAGAATAGCAATAATAGGGTGGGAGCTGTTTAAGACAGTAATGATGCTCTGACGATAGGAGAACTGGATAGCTCAGTTGGTGAGAGGCTGGTGCTGATAAAGCCAAGGTTGCAGGCTCAGTCACCATATGGGAGAGCTGCATATTCCTCCATTGCAGAGGGTTTGACTAAATGATCCTCTACAGTTCCATGGTTTTATGACTAGAAACGCAACACAGCCATATTTGCTCTCTAAAGCTGGAACGATATGTCACTAGGTAACTTCTGTTTGCAAACCACCAGCCACCATTTATTTTCTGCAAAGTGGTATCTAGTGGAGATGATTTGTGGCAGAGACGTGGTGGCAGGAGGAATGTTAGCCCACCATCCCTGCCCACTGCTTTTCCCACTGTAATCTCGCCTCCCTAAGGAGTTTTTCTTTCTGCCAGGGTAGTTGTTGTTTGTTAATTTCTTGCCTACCCTTCCCCAGAAGGTCCCAGGACGGGTTACAACAAATAAAAAATACTGAAAACGGTGAAAACAAATCACTGTCAAGAGAACAGGGTGGGTCCTAAAGTATATATTTCAACCAGTGGCTTCCAGCCAATGTCTAGAGAGCACTGTCCATTTGGACTCTTTTCTTCACACTTGCATGTACTTCAGATGTAAAAATGTCAGTTATTTCCCACATTACTGCATTTCAATTGCTGTGTTGGCTTCAAGTGATATCTTTCGTTTGACCAATCCACATACCTCTGAGATTCTGCTACCTTTCTTTTCCAAAACTTGTAGACTCATGTGCCAACCTGAAGTGAACCCTATAAAGCAGAGATGGGGAACTTGTGGGTCCCCAAATGTTGTCGGACCCCCAACTCTCATCAGTCCCAGCCAGCGTTTGTAGCCCAGAAATATTTGGATGGTCACAGGTTCCTCAACCCTGCCACAAAGGGTCAACCTACATTTTGTAGCCCATCCTATCTGGAGTGGCAACTTCTGTCTAGTATTGTTATAAAACATGGAACAAGGCACATTTTTTTGCCCACTCATTTCAACTCCCCATCGTATTGCCTCACTATTTTTGTGGGAGTGGTGGTAAAAATCCGCATTGGAATTCTGTTGTTGCCAAGACCACTCTCCCTGGGAAAAGAATACATTTTCTGGCATTTTCCCTTGTACTTTTTGGCTGTTCGTAGTTTTCATTACTATTTTAATGTACATTCTGGTTGTGCTCCAGCCTTATTTGAAGTACGGGGGAGCAGAAATCTGCCTCTGACTCTTGTGAGCCGTCTCATATTTTCCATATTTTTTATCATGAGGCAAGATGGAAGTAATTTTGTAAACTATTTTTCAGCTAGTAAATTGAGTGTCTTTCCTTCACTTGCCTATTTTTAGTTAGAAGGAAATAGCTGACCTCCTTACAGTAAGAACCCAATTCCCATGGGTGCAATTTATAGGTTTATATCAAATGGCCTACTTGGACAACTTGGTTGAACAAGAACAACAACAACAACAATAGTTGTGGTGGAACTACATTTTTTTCCCTTTTAGTAATTGCCTGCTCTGCAAAATGTTTTTTGTTTTAGTTCTTGAGAGGAATATATGGAAGGGTAAATATTACTATGGGATGTGTATTCTCTCTCTCTCTCTCTCTCTCTCTCTCTCTCTCTCTCTCTCTCAGAACTGCTTATTATATAACTGTTATATGGTATTTGTATAAAACAGTGAACACAGTGAAGAATCTTCCTGTATAAATAAAGCTCTTTTTGAGGGCCACTGTAAGTCACCTACTGAATTATGTTACCCTGAAAATGCAAAGAACTATATGACATACTGCAAAGGGAGAATGTTAGACATCTCTGTATTGTAACTGAGAATACAGAAATTTTGAGGGGACTGTATAGTATCAAAATATATAGCAGCAAAACCTCATAGTAGTTCCACGCTGTTCACTCAGGAGTAAACCCTACGGGGGTTCAGTTGGGTTTACTTCCAAGCATGCCTGGGATTGTTTCCACTGGTCCTATAACTTTATCTGACTTCTCTAAGAATTATTATTTTTGGAATACTTTTTAATATTTAGCCAAAATAAATGGAATAAAAAGTGTTTCAGTTCACCCCTGGCGCATGGCAACATGCATGAACTATACAGCACAGAAATTGTGCTGTAGGGCGTAGTTTGGGGGTAGAGTGTGGTAATCATGTTTATAGAATCATAGCATTTCGAAGTTGGAAGGAACTCTGAGGTTCATCTACTCCAACCCCCTGCAGTGCAGGAATCTCAACTAATGGCCACCCAACCTCTGCTTAAAAACATTGAATGAAAGAGGGTCTACAATCTCCCAATCTGTTAAGGTCATCTTGAATCCCGATTCTGTCTTCTGTGGCATTGGGAAAGGAAAGAAGTGGTGAAAGTCTTGATAAGAAGGTTGCATAAACCAGTTTTATTTCAAATTCATTTCCTATAGCAAACTCCAGGATGGAATTTACCTTTTTTCGCATCATTTGGTTGGTGATGATTTCATCCAGCTGTTCCCCACCACAACCTCAAAATCCCTTTCCTGGTCAGCCACTGCCAGCTCATTCCAAAACAAAGA